>NC_138204.1:168124086-168484086 GCF_964194415.1 Vipera berus
ATTTATTGGTTTTAATTGTTCACATTTTTAGCATTAATTATTGCATTGTAAATAGCCTTTATTTACAAATAAGTATTTTTACAGGACATTTTGTCCCTTCTGGTGTGACAATAAAATGTCCACTAAACTCTTTTGATCTTTCTTTCTCCTGGTAAATTTGATGTTCCTGTTCCATATTTAACGAGTGACAGTGATACAGATTTCTCCATACAGTAGGTGAGTTTATTGTTTCTGTATATCTGTTGATGCCTGTAAATATGCAGGCTGTGAACTTTCCCTAATCAAGATTAGATAACAGGAAGATGCTCCTCTCATTTGCCTGTTTGTTAGCTTGATTGTTTATGCAGCATTTTACCCAAGTGGAAAATAATATAAGATTGATTTAACAGTTTCATGCTTTGCATTATAGACAAGGTGATCTTCTCTTTGTTTTTTTTGGTTTGTTTTTTCACATAACACCAATTATGTGCAAGCTGCAAATGGATACAGGTCATCTGTCAGAGGTGAGTTAGGTCTAAAGTCTTTACAATTAATCACGATCTCATACAAATTACACATATATGTTAAGACAATATCTTCTGCTTCTCTTTTGTTCAGGTTCCAGTTGTTCATGGACTGTAATTCCCATTCTCTCTAACCATTGGCCATGATGACAAAGGCTAATACAGATTGGAATTCAGTAGTATCTGGAGAGCCACGCCTTGCCCACCAATGTGTTTATGTTTTTGTTGGATTAATGTAATGGAAACAAATTATAATATAGCGTGCTATATATGCAAACATTATTGCATGTGTTATATATACAAACATTGCTGCACAGCTTGATGGGAGTAGAATCACTAGCAAATGGCTTGTACTTTACTTTCTGTATAACTTGTTAATTAACATCTTATTAGTTTCTTCATTGTGAGCATGTCAAACATGCCCCAATAGAAAATTGTACAATTACTTATATTAAGTGTCATTATACCTTGAGTCTGTCAGATATGGGTGTTCTGATTTTTCTTCAGTTCTGAATAAAATCTAGTGTTGTCTTCAAGCTGTTTTCTTCCTGAGACCCCCACCATCAGAGATCTCTTTTCTCTTCTCTAAGTTTTGTTTAAAACAGATGGCAAATCTATTTTTATAATTAAAGCATGGAGATGTAAATACCTTTCGTGAGGCAGACAAATCCACCACCATATTCTAATTGCATAAAATAACTCCTCCCCCAAAAAAACACATAAAGAAACTGAAATTAATGTAAGATATTTTGTCCTTTTCTTAATTCTCTCAACTCAGACTTACAATGACAGCCCTCCAACATACAGCAAACTTGGAAATCAAAAACTCTGGAGCTAATACTTCTTTTATTTGTAAGATTATAGCAGCTGAAATCTTATAAGTCTGAATGCACTTCTCCTCTTTCCCTTTATCCTGAGAACTAGGGAGGGTCGTGCCTGAGACACTTTCTCAACTAACATTTCTGCCTGGACTCAGATTTCTTTTATCTGACCATTGTCTTAGTTGCAGCTCTTCCTCCTGTACCTCATTACATTTACAGAAAAGAATTTAAAAAACTGAAGAGCTGGCAGGATGTATTACAGAAAAACCTGAAGATATACTGCCATATGCATTATATAGATCTAATTCAAAACACCAACCTATCAAATTGTTGGTCAAATCCAAGATGCAACAGGGGATATAATACTATCAATGGAATTCATTGAAAAAGTATCTCCTAGATACACCTTTCAATTATCATCAAGATTCAAAATGCTTTTACACAAACTGATGAAGCCAGCATGTTTCCTTGTCCAGCTGTTTCTTTCAGAAAATGTGGATAGGCTCATAAACACTGAATAGAAAACTGAATAAATACTGTTAATGAACCAGGATCATGTGTCCCAGCCAAAAACCAAGAGGACAAGAAAAGTGGAGATCACAGATCACAGGACAAAATAATAGAATAGACTTTTTAACAGAATAATGAAATATAGCTGTCTCATATGCTATCACCCCATCCCTGAAGGCCAAAAGCCTGATTGTGCCTCTTCTAAGGTTGCTCCTAGAGCAACCAGCAAAAACAGTGGCAATGATTCATTCATTATGATAATTGCATGGGACATCCATATTATCCCATCTTCCAGTAGATTCTGACCCTTTCTTTTCTGTTTTAACAAAGATCATCCATTTTGCTAGAATGGCCTGTCTCAGAAATCCAATTCTCCAAAATTATCCCTGTTCCAGACTGCTATGTGCTTTGGTAGCCTCAGCTTATTCAACTGTTCTTCTCCTGCCTTCCTTTCAGGACCTGTTTGCATACATTTTATTTGTAAAACATTATACTGTATTAGATTTTTTTTAAAAAAAAAGCAAACCGTTTGCCACATTGGTATTACCACAAGGCCTTTTCTCTATTTATGCTTTCCACTACCTCATCCAGAACAATCAATCAACCAGAATAGACCTGGAAGGGACCTTGGAGGTCTTCTAGTCCAGGGGTCAGCAACCTGAAACAGTGAAAGAGCCACTCAGAACCGGTTCCCTCACAAAAGGAAAAACTGGGAGCCGCAAAAAATGTGTGTGCGTGTGCGTACATGCGCGCATGCGCAGAACAGGGTTTGACTGAAGAGTGGAGCCAAGGCGAGATATGCACCTACCCTGCATATTTGAATTGATTGGTTGAACTTTTTTAGTCCCACTTTTTTTTTTTGGACTGCACATGGCAGAGGACTGGGAGCCGCAGGAGATGGCTGAAAGAGCCGCATGTGGCTCCAGAGCCGCGGGTTGCAGACCTGTGTTCTAGTCCAACTCCCTGTTCAAGCTGGAAACCTTATACCATTTCAGAAGGAGGCTGTTCAGTCTTTTCTTAAAAACCTCCAGTGATGAAGCATCTACACCAGGGGTGTCGAACTCAATTTCATTGAGGGCCGCATCAGCATTGCGGTTGCCCTCAAGGGGCCGGGTGGGTGTGGCCTGGGTGGGCATGGCCTACTGGGTGGGCGTGGCTAGAGTGCATATGGCCTACTGGGTGGGCATGGCCAGCTCTACATCATTCGCATCAAGGGTGCCTATGGGGGCCTGGGCAGGAGTGGGACAGATCTGAGGGTCTCTGGCAGAAGGAGGGTCTCTGGGCCAGAGCCAAGGCAGTGGGGGCCGTTCCCTCACTGTTTCCAGGATGGCTTTGCGGGCCGCATGAAACCACTTCGCGGGCCGGATCTGGCCCATGGGCCTTGTGTTTGACATGTCTGATCTACACTTTCTGAATGCAAGCAGTTCCACTGGTTAATTGTCCTCACTGTTAGGAAATTTCTCCTTAATTCCAGGTTGCTTCTCTCCTTGATTAGTTTCCATCCCTTGTTTCTTGTCTTGCCATCTGGTGCTTTGGAAAATAAGTTGACTCCCTGTTCTCTGTGGCAACCTCTCAAATACTAGAATACTGCTATCATGTCACCCCTACTCCCTCTTCTCTCTAGACTGGCCATAACCAATTCCTGCAACCGTTGTTCATATGTTTTTTATCTCCAGGCCTTTAATCATCTTAATTGCTCTTCTTTGCACTTTTCCCAAAGTCTCAACATCTTTTGGTGTGGTGAAAACTGGTTGCAGTGTTCCAGCTATGGTCTTACTCAGTGGTGGGATTCAAATATATGAACAACCAGTACTCTCTGTGGATGCCACTTCCGGAAGTCCATTCTGGGCTGGGCAACAACTGGCTGAATCCCACCACTGGTCTTAATAAGAATTTATAAAGCAGTACTAATACTTCATGTGATTTTGATTCTATGCCTCTGTTTATACAACCAAGGAGTGTATTAGCTTTTTTGGCTGTTGCTGCACACCACTGGCTCGTGTTTAAGTGATCATCCACTAGGACTCCAGGGTGCCTCTCACAGTTTCGCCTAATTTGTACTTGTAACTTTGGTTTTTCTGCCCAGGTGTAAAACTAAAACTGCCTAGGTATAAAAACAAAGAGAAATATTTTGGGTTAGAAATTTAAAAAACAAAACAAAATGTGAATGATTGGTTAAATAGATAAGATTTTGCTCATATGGATAAATTAAATTCTTTGATTAGAGAAAAGATATTACCTAGATTCATTGGTGACTGGAAACATTATAGACGTTTTGCATAATTTTTAAAAAATGAATATGATTTATGGCTTTGATGATTAGATGGAATAGATTAAAGAAAGAAGAGCATTGATATAAACAGAGAAAGAGGTTAAAATATCATTATACTTTTAACTGCTATGAGGAATATCAGAGGGCACTTGTTTTTTTATTTTTATGTACTTTTTTTCCTCTGCTTGCTTGCTTTTTTTGTTACTTTGTATTTGTTTGTATTCTTTATCTTTATCTAACATTATCCTGAGACATGTATATTTGCCTTCGTGCTGAACAATATTGAAAATTCAACCCTTAATCTTAGTCTGGACTATTTTTAGTTGATGTTCTGTTTTAAAAATGTACGGTATCTTATACACTAGTTATAATAACAGAGTGATGATAAAGTTAATACTAAAGGAGATTTAGAAGCTTTGATACAGAATACAGGTTGGCTTAATTCCAAGTGTCAAAAGGAAATTGGCTGATTTAAATTTAAATTTAAATTCTTTTCAAACCATGCATATTTGTTTATATTTGTTCCATATCCATCATGTTCAATTTGCCTATGGCCACCCAGAATTAACAATTAATAAGGTAAAGGTAAAGGTTCCCCCACACATGTGTGCTAGTCATTTCCGACTCTAGGGGCCGGTGCTCATCTCCGTTTCAAAGCCGAAGAGCCAGCGCTTGTCCGAGAATGTCTCCGTGGTCATGTGGCCGGCATGACTAGACGCCAAAGGTGCACGGAACGCTGTTACCTTCCCACCGTAGTGGTCCCTATTTTTCTACTTGCATTTTTACGTGCTTTCGAACTGCTAGGTTGGCAGTAGCTGGGACGAGTAACAGGTGCTCACTCTGTTACGCGGCACTCGGGATTCGACCCGCCAAACTGCCGACCTTCTGATCGACAAGCTCAGCATCCTAACCCACTGAGCCACCGCGTCCCTTTAACAATTAATAAGAGAATTCAAATTCAACTTCCAATTAAGTTCACTCCCATAAATTATATTGAAACAAAACCTGTCTTCCTATCTCTCTAAGCAGAGATAGATAGTAAGCAAGCAAAATGCCAGGATCATACCCTGGAAAAAATGGATATAAAGACCTCCTTCTGGATTAACAAATCTTCTAAGAAATGATGTGTGCCTTGCTAAGACAAGGCCTCCAATCGCTAAGTTACGTCAAGGCAGCAACTCTGGTGTAAGTACTTTGGTCTCTGACAAGGAGCCAGTATAAATCAACCTTCACCTGATGGCACTTCTGAAAAAGTTAAGATTCAGATCAGGATTGTAGACAGACATTTAGCTAGCCATAAAATAATTCTTGGAACATATTTAAAGGGAAGGAATTTATTCTCCACATATATGCCTCAAGCAAAACTCTTCAGTCAGAATGTGACACATTGTTAGAGATTTATAACTATTAAAAACAGCAGCAGCACTTAATAAGAGTAGTGGTCCTCACATTTTCACAACCAGCAATCCTGGCTTGCCCCATGGATTTTTGAATGTAACTTTTTCTTATGCCCCCTTTTCACTTTCTCTCTCCCTTGCTTCTTTCACCTTTATGGAAAATAAATGAGTAGTAATGAGACCATTAGATTACTTCTGAATCCAATCCGACTGCTTAAAAGCCAATATACTAATGAAGGCATAAAGTAACCTGAAAATCCTTTTTTACTTACACATAAAATTTTCTGCTTTGTCATCTAATAAATGTTTGTGTCTGTCTGAGAGACAAACTCTTTAACATCTACATGTTTCTATTTTGTATTAAACATAAAAACTAAATTTTAAGAGAAAAATACTATATAAAAATAAGAATTAAAATTTGTTATTGAACCAAACTTTATTCTGCTAGTGATTCACTCTGTTTCTCTGGACTTAAATCATCCTCTCCAAAACTTGTTAAAGGAGGATACCAAGGTGAATTTAATTCTGTCTCTTAGCTTAGCTGTGGCCAGCATATAAATATTTTAACTTTTATGAGCACCATTTGGAGAAATAGGTTACAAAGGAAGAAATGAAAAGCAGCTATAAACCATTAGCTTGAACAATCATTTAAAAAGTGAGAATATTGCAGCCTATATCCACATCTTTCATTCTTGATCAGTCCTCAACTGATTAAAACTTTAACCCTTTGGAAGACATTTCACTGTAGCCCAATCAACTCAATAGTTATTTTCACTGCTTTTTATGCAATGGTTGACCAAAATATTAGCCTTTATAGTTTGAGTATGCCTTTAAGCACGGAATTAAAAAATTATGCCTGTACACATGGCCATCTTTTATATAAGTGCTTATATGTCTTATGTAATATCAGTGTTGTTAACAAAGGCATGAATGAAATATCATGAAACAAACTTTTTTATTCTATCTCCATGGCTCATGGGAAAGGCTGTTTCTGAGACCTGCAGTTTCAGTCCTACGAAAATTCTCTATATAAGTTTTGATTTTATTTAAATGTGTTTGTGTCATCCAATATATTATCACTGCTAAAAACAATTCCAAAGCAGATTGCATCGATCATATGTGTCCTAAGAACAGATGAAAGCAGCCAGCCTACCCTACTGCAAGGCCAAATTCTAGGAGTCATTGCTAGTATGGTCATGCCTTTTATCTTCTGGTTTGTTTGAGATAAAACACTCAAGAAATAGAAAAAACAAAAATAGGAATAAACCAATGCCAGAGTTTCATGCTGCATAGGAATTGCTCATTGGCAACGGACTGGGAACTGCACAGCAGTTCATTACTTCTTTGTGATAAATAGTATTTGTGGCAAGAGATACTGAGTAAAATATACCCAACTAATTTAAGTGATTAAACACCACCATATGCCAGAGAAAGATAAAGTTGGAACCAGACCAGAACAACTTGTGACATCCCCTTTTCAAGTAGGTATCGTCCAGATGTGTTGCAGCACATGGTCATTCTAAATGGGAATGATAGGAATTATATTGGAGTCCAATACATCTGGAGGGTTTTGCATTGCTGAGAAATTAAATAGATACAGGAACTAAGAGCAAGATTTATTTGCTGAGCCAGAAGAAACATTTCGTATGTTAGTTCAACAGATATGACTCCACAAATATATTCAAATTCTTCCTGACTTCTCTGAGGTATTTCTGGATGAACCATCACTTACAGTTCTTATATTCAGAAGACTTCCTCTAAGCAGAAAAGAACAAAAGGAAGAAAAACTCTATTGGTAAATCATGAGAAGGTTTATTCTGGCCAATAATTCCAAATATTTTAATGAGAGCAATAACAAAATTATCTTCTACTCTTCACAAGTCCTCTATAAATATACTGGTTTTTCGGAGGGGAGGGGGGTCTTAGAAGTATCAAGAGATGGATTTTTCTATTCAAGTTATATAGACTTGTTTCCAATATTCAGAAATCCCCTGAATTTCATCTCTACATGTTTCCTGCACTAGATAAAACTGGAGACCTCTGAATCTACTAAAAAGCAAATTAAATTTTACGAACCTGACGTTTGCCCACATGGTTCTGCATTAGCAAAAGATGACAATTCCAGGTCTCACTACTGCTTCAGCCATTTCTATCTAGAAATTTAGTTGCTTGAGTTACAACAGGCTTAATTTATTTGTGAAAACTGTTTTTAAAAAATCATTTGGAAAGATGGAATTTGGAAACAGGAGGGACAGATGCTTAACTTCCATTTCTAAACAACTCATCTCCCTGCTGGAATTTTAAGTATTTGCTCCAAATAATCTAGAACAGCAAGTTAAATTAGACATCAGTAGTTGTCTTATGGTCAATACTAAGACTGTCTGTAATTTGATGTTGCTGAATGGAACCAAAACTTCTAGAGGGAAAGAGTACACAATCCATCTGTTTAATTATTATCTGAATACAAATAACTGTACAAATTATTTTTAAGGACACTTAATCTTGTTTCTGCTTTGTGAATTCTTTTGGGTGTAAGTTACAATGTAAAATTCACCTAGCACATAGTTTTATTTTTTAAAAAAAATCTACTCACCCTAACTCTAACCTTGCAAGTTTCTCAATGTTTGTCTATAATCCTGGCATAACTTTTCTATTTAATTTCATCATACTGATCCAAGATCAGTAGAAAGCTCTTATTGTTGATGAAGTGAGTTCTATGATGCATGCCAGCCAACATTAATTAATGTTACCTGCCAAAAAAAACCCCATACAATCAGTCAGTTTCACTTGAGTAGAAATTGGCCACTGTTGTTCACTGGGCTTTAATTATGAACTTTATTGTTTGTTAGATTTATATCTCACCTTTTTTCTTTTGAATACAAGGCAGCAGCCATAGTGATACCTCCTTCGTTTTTTTCATATGCTACATTGACCTAAGAGAAAATGCTTGACCCAAAGTCAACCAGTGAACGTCCATGGCTGAGAATGGACTTGAACCTAGATCTAAGATTTTTAACCACTACATTATATTGGCTCAATGCAAATAAAGAATAAGCTTCTCTGTACCTATTTATAAGGTATATAGTGATGTCCACCGTATGTGAGGTGGCTCTCCAGGACTTTAAATGGATGTCTTTTACTTCACTTACAACCTGATCCTAGGAATTTGGAAGTGAAATCTGAGATAATCTTCAGGCAATCATATCCTACTTCGAATTATGATTCTTATCCAAGGAATTATACCGAAATCATAAAAATTAATAAGCTGTTCTTCATTGCAGACATATAAAGTACCACAGTCACTGTGTGAAAAGCTTAAGCCCTGTTTAAGCCCATTCAATTGTCTTTGTCACTTTATATCACTACACTGTGTTCAGTCTTCCAACTGCAGAAGAACTAGTGATATAATGCATGATGCTTACTGATAATATATGTCACGTTTCATGGTATGGCACTGTTCAAGATGGGTTCTTCAACTTCAGTATTCTATCCATAGTATTAGGATCACAGAGACTTGTATTGCTGTCTAGAGCAGTTTGAAATTATCTGCTCTAGAAATCCAGGAGTCTTCTACTGCACACTTAGCACTCGATTGAGTGCTTTAAGGAAGAAAGGAGAGAAATTCCATTGTGCAAGCAGCAGCCTATTTGTGCAACTGAATATCATCCGTTCCATATGAAAAAAGGCTTATATGTTTTAATCAATAAATTGTGTTACATTTTTATAATTTCTCTCAATCTTAATTCTCAATTCTACTACTAATGTTAACCATCATTCTGAAAAGTATATTTAAGAATGTTAATTATTACGCTGTTTTCCTATTATTTTTTACAGGTAATTTCATTTGTATTTACTACTTGAGAACAATGTAGGAGAGCAGCTGTGTCAATCTACAGAAATGAAAATCAGGAGGAATCTGATAGTATTTTTTCCCTCAGCTAATACATTTTCATGACTGAAAGTTTATGTCCTTTAATAAAATTGGTTAATCAGAAAAGGTGCTATCTGACTCCTGTTTTTTTAATCTCCTTTGAAAAATATTTCATCTTTCTCCACATAAAATAAAACAGCCATTTCAGTATCATCCTCTCGACAGGTATGGCAAAAGAATATGTAAAGCTGAAATGTTTGACTTCAGATGTTATCAGAACATAGCAACTGAAGACCTAAGTCCAATGTGTCTATCAAATGCCATTTCAACTTCTATGCAATAAGCAGATAACTTTTTATCTGGTACTGATCTTGGCAGCAAGCCCTATACCAGTACTGCTTTCTTATAAGCATGTCCTTTTTAAAATGATGATTAAAAAAATACCCTAGCAAAATGGGAGTATTCTCCTAACTAGAAAATTAGTTATGGCAGAACATATGAACTGAAGTTTTGTTCTTCATAGGACTTTTGTGTGTATATAAACAACCCAGTGAAATAGGAGTAAAATATTGTATGGATATTTTCAGAGGGGAACAAATAAAGGCAGTTGATTAGAGCCTTAAGATACCAATATGTTTGTCTTTTTCAACTGGACATACAGTTTACAGGTATTGCAGAACTTCCCTTAGGATGTAAGTTGCTCATCATTTCAGATGCTCTCAGCTATAATTCCATAATCTTGTCTCCAAATATCTCATTGCACGCACACACACAATGCCCTATTCTTTCCACAATTACGAGACCAGTCCATCCAATCAAAATTATTTACATACTTGAAATTCATTGTTTACATGTTAACTGCTTCTTAACTGTAGAGTAAGGAAGATGATCTTGGTGGAAATATGCAGAAGCTGTTGCCTAGGCAAAAAGGATTGAAGGATTTTCTTAAAGTCCAGAACAGCCAAATAATATTCAGAAGTGTTCAGACAGACAGATCTAATTCACTTAATTGTAAGGAGGGGCAGGTGGTATATGGTAGTCAGACTTGCAAGATTGTTATTATAGCCAACTTCAGTAAAAGTAATTGTAGCCTTCCTATAGAGTTGATGGTTATGGTCTGGTGTATCTTGCTGGACTGACATTAACAGCCCTCCTTGGCTCCTGTTTAGTAATCCATGGGATTGAATGGATTTAATTCAAGTCAATTCAATTTATCTAAAATTGACATTCATTGAACTTTCTTCCAAGTATTCAGCATCATAGTGTTAAGCCACCATCTCTATGCATAGGTTTTAATGATGAATTTGCCTATAATAGGATAAAGTTGTAGTTCCGTTACCAATTTTTCCCTCCAAGCTTCTTAGTGTGCAGTTTTTAGGTGGCTTGATTACTCATCTTCAATATTTCATACAGTGTAGTCTTCTTAGAAGAAGAATGGCACAGCTGTTGATTTGCTATTTAGGAATAGCAATCATCGGCATAATGGGGAACTGGAATATTTCCAATTATACCTGAAAAATTTAACTGAAATTTCCCTTTAGAATACTCTGCTATGAATCCTTATACTGTCAAATCAACAGGCAGGCACATTTTCCTAAGGAATCCCTTTAATTCTTTACATGCCGATGGCGCTGAAGAGTCACACTGAAAATTTGGGGAGATCTAGTGACAGACTAAAGGCTTTACAGTACAGTCATTGTTTTGTGACTTCAGATAAAAATAATCAGGTCTAATTTAAAAATATTCAAAACATGTTAACATTGTATATTAGAGGCAGCAGAATAAAGTGTATCCTTTTTATTATAAAAAGTATTGTGGTTCAGTGGTTTTTATTGAGCAAAGCTGATTTGTTTAAAGCTATGAATTTCCATTACAGCAATCTTAATTGTGATTATTATGAAGCAGGATTGTGAGGCTAAAGAAGTGCATACAGGTGAAGTCTGGCTAAACACCTCAGGGATATCTCTGAAATGTCTCCAGAAAGAAAACAGCAAGTTTTACTCTAGAAGCAACCCACTGGTTTCCATTGTTTTGCTCCAGAATAAGTATGAACTCATTAGCATGTAATCCATAAAAAGGTCAGGTTTAATTCCTGTAGAAGTGTAGGATATTGTTCCTCAGTGCAGCAGTAGGATCACTTTAAATTCTGAATTTAACCATTTGAGGTGGCCATTCCCACTCTTCTGTTCTCTGCTGTTTAGACAGTGATGTACATGATTTCATTCAAAAATGGGATAAACACCTCTACTGCCTTAGCTCCTGCATTCAACCCATGTTCCTATCTTGAACGCATCACTAATCTGGTTTATTCAGAAGAAAATCCACATGAAAGTTATTCTGTTTTAGTGAACTTACTTAGGATAAGGCTGCATATCTTATGCAATTCATTCCATCGCACAAACTAGTGCCCAAAATAGCTCTGTCAGACTTGGTAGATAGATCTATCTACAATTTCCACAATTCCAGGCCAAATGGTGCCTGTAAAGTGAATGCATTCACCATTTTTATCACTATTTAAATATAAATTAATGTTTTTAAAAATGCATGATAAAATAATAGATTGATCAATAAATATTAATATGTATTTAGATAAATTTAAATTGGTTGTGGATTCTAAGAAAGGTTGCTTTAAAGGCAGACAGCTGAACATTTACCGTATGTCTTTTTTTCAAGACAGCTGCAATTAAATCTCTGGGCATATTCTCATCTTTATTAGAAGCCAAGTTCGGGGAGGGCTTTTTAATGATTTTTCTGATACCTACATGATGCAGTGGAACAAGAAAAGCAGGGATAAGAAAAGCATGCTTTTTCCACAACTTCAAGGAAGGACTTGACATGTAAATTTAAAAGCAAGAGTTACTTAAACGGCTTTTTTGGACAGCCTCCCCCAAACAGTAGACAAAATTGCATTGTTTATAAAAATTTATTAATACAAACTTTACACACTTTAAAATAACAGTGCTCAAAGTCCCAGCGGAGACCATGAGTGCTTATAATCATATTTTTTTTTATTCTTACCGCAGTGCTTTTGTGATACTCAAGTTGCTACACAGAAAAAAAGAGGAAAAAATATATAGATATAGATATAAATATTTCCAAAAGACTAACATCTAACCTCAGTGATCACTGGATTTCCAAAGGGTATCCACTGGATTTAAGGCTCTTGGCGATAGCTATTTTACAAACAGGCGATCACTGGCCGGGTGGAAAAACGTACCCCGGCGGACTGGCTGCAACTAACTAGCTCGCTGACTGGCGGGCGAAGCTGATCTCCACAAGCAAGTCAAGGGCAGAGCGCAACAGAGGTCGCCGTCTCCGCACCAAGCACGTGACACGCGCGCGCACACACAGCACTTACACACAAACATACATATAAAAAAAAAGGACCGCGCGCGGCAGGAAAAGTTCTGCCTGCTGTTTTGGTCAGAGAAGCGGCTCGCGAGAAATTCAACCCAAACGAGACAGGGGAAATGGGGTGGGAGGAAAAGAAAGAAAGAAAGAAAGAAAGAAAGGCAAGCGGATGTCTTGCAGCATTGTAGGGCCACTAAATAGCCATCTGTGATCTCGTGGCGATTTAAAAAGGCGAAGGAAAGGCACGGAAAGTTACGTCCTACAGCACGTGGCCTGAACGGGAGGCGAAACTCCAAAGGAAGTTGCGCGCAGCCCCCGGTCCGTCCTCGGATCAAAGGCCCACGGGCCGCAAACGACCCCATTGGAGCCCCGAGGAAAGCTGCCCTGGCTGCAGTACTTGGGGTCCCGGCTGGAGAGAGGGTGATTCCCTGCTCTAAGGGGAAGGGGCGGGCGGTTTCAAAGCCAAGGTTAGGCCGGGTTTAAAGTCTGCCCTATTTTTCCAAGCCCCGTGGCACTTGCTCCAGTCCCTTCCCACCGGGTGCCCCGGGAGGGTTGATCGGACAAGGATCAGGATGCCTAGTTCCCAAATTGTTAGCCTATGTTCGACAGAGGGTCACCGCCGACTGAGCCAGACAGCTGGCGATTCCTATGGGAGGGTTTATTAGGGTAAAATCAAGCGGAGCGGTCAGTTCAGACTAAAGTTCCACTAGTCGTTCAAGATCACCTTTGGAAGGAGAATATTTTTAAAAATTGCATGCGCCTTAAGAGAATTTGTTGTGGTTACTCTTTTATGCCTTATAATTGGAAGGAAAACAAGTGAAGCAGTTACACTTTGTAAACAAGGAAATGATCTCTTGGACTGGAGGAGCCTAAAGTATTAAGCTGTTTGAAATCATTGTCACTTGCTGTGCAATCTACAAACGTTGAGGAAATCAGCTGTAAGTGGCTGAATATACAGCCAGTCTTTATCAAGTGTGCAGGGTGGGGAATGGAGCATATCTTGCCACTAGCTTCCCGCTTCCCACTCCTGTTTTGGAAATAAAACTCTCAATGTTTAAACCTATTTTTTCAGCCTTTAAAAAAAAGGGGTGAGGGCATCAAATGTTTCTATCCAGTACGTCTTTTCTGTACACTTTGACCACCCTAAACCACACTTCAATTAATCCAAAGCTATCTCATAAAAGTGGATTAACACCAGTATACCTAGCTGAACACCCAACTTAAAAGGGGGGAAAATTAAGAAATATGCCTAAATAGGATTCTTTTTCTCATTGAAATGACTTAAGAAATTCCCCTGAGAAAGTATGAAGATTTTCCAGAGAGAAGGTCAGGTAATATCATTTGAAAAACCACCAAAGGTTTTGTGACACCTTAAATACTAACGAATGTGGTCGTTGGTGTTGAAGGTGCCCCAATCTTTGTTTATGCTGAAGAACACGCTGGTATTTAAAAAGCCATGCCCTTGATTTCAGTGGTTTACTGCTCATTTTCCTAATTATTTGGATAACTTCAGTTTATTCATATCTGAGAGTGGCATTGTGCACTGGCCCACCATAGTCTAGATAGGTGAATGAGCAGGGTTTAGCTTGGTTGCAATAGAGGCAGGGAAAGCTTTTTGATGACAACACTTTTATTGGATTAAATCCAAATCCTGCCAACTGAACCAGGAGATATATTTAGTTGTTCATTCTCCAGACGAGAAAAGGGAAGAAAATTAAGTACCTTATTTAATTTCTAAATACTCCACTCCATTCCAATCCCACCCTCACCCACCTCCCCATCACATTTCCAAATCCCCATCCATACAGAAAAATGATTGATAAATATCAGAAACTGAAGCGCAGATGGACACTACACATTCTAGTATGACAAAAGTTGATTGTATGAAATAAATTTTACTAAGCAGTTAAAGCCATGATGTAGAAAAATACATTTTAAACCTCCAAACTCAATAAATCAACAAGGAACCAAAAGAATTAAAATATATATTTTTAAAAGAACCTTTTCTGGAATAGTGCGTTAAGTATTTAGTAGTAGATATAGATATATATAGTCGCTACAACAAGGGAAGGGGGCCTGAAACGGTCTTACAATCAGAGCTCGCGTCATAACAAAACTCAAAAATGCCTGAGGCGCTCACAATATAATTTGTTCGTTGTTGTTTTCAAGCCAAAACAAACTGAAATGACCCGGATGGAAAACACAACATTGCGAGAGAGGCCAAAAGGGAAGGGATGCGTAAAATCTACGGGCAACACCGAAGGCGAAAAACGTGGCTCCCCCTGGCCAGGCCCGGAGGGGCGATTCCAAAGAGAAAGGCCGGCCAATAAAGCAAGATGCGAGGGCGCCTGGGCAGCACTGGAGAGGTGCACGGGATCCTTTGTAGCACGCGGTGGCCCTAAATCTCTGGGGAGGGCTCGAAGATACCACGGTGCGAATTTTGGGGTGTCCCCCTTGGATTATTTGGTGCCTTTCTAGAAAACGAGTCCAGCAAGGCGAACGGTCCTGGCTGGATTCCACCTCCTGATAAACTGGTTTTCTAGTGGCAGGGCGTTTCTTTCTGCCCCTCCCAGCCCTAGTTGAAGTGGTACAGTCCGCTATATTGCGCTCATTGCGCGGAAGCGAGAGAACTAATTTGTTTAACTTTTGAGTCCGGATTGCGTCAATCCAAGCTCAGAGGAACCGGGGAAGAGGTACTTCTTCTGTTCCTTAAGGGAAACTTTCCAACTCCTATAGTTATTTCTAGAAAAGAAAGTATGAATAGGTGTGCCCTTAGTAACCAACCTACTCTTATGGTTTGGAGGAAGGGCTTTCCCCCCCCCCCTATCCTTCCCTGAAAAATGCATATGGGTACATTTCCTCTTACTAACTGAATGGAGCAGCTACAGTACTGTACAGTACTGAGCCCTAAATCTTTAAACAGACCGAAATGGCCCATAGTTTCTAAGCAGCAGGACGATCTGCTGAATGGGAGGAGGAGAGTCACAAAAAAAAAGACTAGAGGGTAGCAGGCAGGTTCATGCTACATATTGTAGCATGTAGCCCTGAGTAAGCTCACTCTTGGGGGGGGGAGGGCGGGGCAGACCGATTCTTAGGAAGATGTCAAGGAAATAAGCCTTCTCTAGCCCGATGGGGAGGGGGGTATTGGGCCAGGGCCTTTGGGGGGGGAGACTTACAAGGGCCAGGGATGCTCTCTGCTCAAGAGCATCCTGAACCCCTTGGAACAGAGTTATTTTTGTGAATGTACAATAGCAAGTGGAGAATAGTTATTCTTTCAACCCTGTCATAAATAAAAATACTCTCCTTTATTTTCCATTACAAAAATAGGAATCATATTCAAAGCAATGATTGTCTCCCTCTTACTCTCCAACTCTTTTATTTCATATAAAAACATAAGCTTAGAGGAATGTCCTCATTCTTTTGTGCAAAGCTAACCACTAAAAGGACTGTTAGTCAGTTCTGTTCACTATGCCAGAGTTTTACCCAAATCGCTACCTTTCAAACAGTAAGGTAGCTGTCTGGGGATGATGATAGGAATTGTAATCAAGCACATTTGAAGGGAATCTGGTAGGGGAAAGCTCTATCACTAATGCATTCTTATCCAATATTTTTTGATTATTTTATATCTATTTATTTAAAGGGTTGGTCTACAAAGTAGATCTGTGCCTTTCTCTAGTGCTTACTCTTAATTTTTTGTACAAAAGAAAAACAATATTATTATCAAAATAGTCATTTAATGGCTTTACTTCATACATAAATACATGTTTAGATAACATAGGAGAGTGATGATTGATCAGTCAGTTTGGAAATGACTTTGGGGGAGGGGTGGGTCCTCTCTCAGAATTTTTTTTCCCCAGGGGGGACTCTTGTGTACACAGGAGTGGTTGGGAGCTCATCGCTACAAATAAGCTACTCGCCGTCCTTTGTTTTTAACTCTTTGTTTATACCTTTTACCCAGGACTGCTGCCAAGTATTTCTTGACAGCCATTTGTTTTCGGTAGCGGCTGTAGCTATCTGTGAATATGCCGTCAGAGTGCCTTTTGGAAAGGGGTTCTGAGTCGTCCTCCAGGCTGCTGGCCCCACTGCAAGGCAAAGAAAGAAAAGCAAACCATAGTTGGTGCAACATTGGGATCTACAGACAGCAGAAGCAGAAGGAAAATCTCTGGGGAGAGCAAGGAAGAAGGAATTAAAATGTACCCAATGGAAACCCCTGATAGTCACTAAAAATAGCAGACTGAGATCCCAGTAGCTGGGCTTTGGAAAGGGACTTTTCACACCTGTGTGTATAAGCAGTTTCTTGAATTCTGTTTCTTTTATTAGCAAGATCCTTTTAACCTTTAATAAGCCTGCTTACTTTGCATTTTAGGTGGCAATGCTGAAGATCATCACTCCCTTTTTTTTCTTCCGGACCAAATGTCTTGCCTTAATCACGCCCATTCCTTTTTTTGTTTTTAATAACCTACAGATTTTCCAATCATTATTTGTCTTCACTCAAACATATCCCAAAAAATTTGGGCTAGGTGGGAATTGGAATGTTTTTGTTCTTCTTTATGTGCTTGGTTGATGAACAGCTAAAGCAACACGTAGGCTGTGGGGTGGAAGCAAAGGGGAATCATGGTATGCTCTTCCTTGAGGAGGAGACAAAGGATTCCTCTGAACAGACTGCGGAAGTTGAAGACTGATCACAATGCAAGCCGACAGTCGGGAGACCAGCTCGTCAGGTTCTGCATTATTCATGAATAAATTGTGTAATCCATTCTTCCCTTCATTAAGATGTTGCCTTCTGCTGATAGGTACAGTGACACATATGAGCATGCTGGGCTGCTATCAGCCTGGGAGATTTGATTTCAAGCCACTAAGACTGGGAGGTAGTGTTCCCAAGTCCTTCTCTTGTCCAGCCCATTTAATTTTCATGCCACAAAGTCCGTGGTAACTCTATACCTGGATCAATGGAAATGTGACTTTCCTCTGAGACAGAGACCTTTAGCATTGATTCATCACAGAGCAGGCTGGGGCAGCAGGGGCAGCATCCCTAAAGGACTGAAGTGTGCAGTAACTGAGGCTGTTTTATCAGCTGAGCTTTTCATGCTGAAGGGTGATACCAACAGTATCATATTAAACAGCGTTTAGGAATAATAATGGAACAATTCAGAATTGCAAATCAGAGAACTTAGTCCAACTGATTTTAATGACCCCTCCAGAATACACAAACAATAAATTGCACACTAAGGATATTCAGATTGGTACCCCAAGGGTGTTAAATATTGTTCTGAATTTTGCATCCAGACTTTGGGGGGGGGGAGGAAAAAGGAGATGATTGGCCAAGGGAGCAATATTATACAAAGGACCTGACTTTTGCATTCAAATCAATACTCCTTGACCAGAAAGAGGTTCCACTGAGATCAAATGAAGGAAATTTATTTCCATAAAAATACATTTAGGATTGCAACCCTACAGTCCAAGTCTTGCACATGGCACAGCAGCATCCAGGATGAATCAAGCTATTGGACCACAGGCCAGCTTAAGCTGGCAAGTCAGATGAGAAATTCATTTGTATGAATGAAAGAATATGTGTAGTGCGTAGGTTAAGTACTCTGATGCAAAAGGCATTTTTCATTTCTTCCATCAAAGACATGGGACTGCAAGAGATTCAAGCACATGCTCAGTGGAAAGAAAGTCCATTTTGCTTAAAGCAAACACATGATCTTGAGGAGGAAGAGAGAGGGAGAGACCTACTGCTGAGCATCTAAATAATATATTATGGCTGTTTAATACATTTAGCAGTCCTGAGGGTGGAGTTGTCATTAAGCCTTATTTCTTTAAAAGCAGATTGTTTTGCCTCGTAACACAAGCACAAACGAACAAGAATCTGCAGATAAGAGATAACATCTTACCCCACCCGCTTGGCCATCAGAGAATGCAGATACTTCCTTGCAGATAACTGGCCCAGCACTTTTCTGTAGGCTTTATTAAGTATCCCATCTGCATGCCTGAAAGAGTAAAGTGGAAAGAGCACAGATTAAAGCAAAAAAAAGCAACAAGGGGTCCTGATTACCCCATTCCCATGGACAACATAAACATCCCCCCCTCCCCCGTCTGCAAGCCGATAGGCCATCGAGGAGCAGGGAAAGACCTGGGGGGGGGGGACACCGGCATCAGCCTGGCCCCTTCTCCTTGGTATCCCCCAGGGAGACCGGGTCGCGCCTATCTTGGCAACGGCGTCTGGCTGTCAAGACCAGCTGCCTCCCCCCCCCCTTCCCCCACCCCGTCGACTTCAAAGGCTGGACGAAGTAGGCTGATGGCTGCCGACTCCCGATTCTCGTTTTTCCAGGGTGGGGGAACAAGCGGTAAGTCTGATTTCGTCTGCCTTACTGTATTGACCACCCTTTCCCATTATTTGTTCGTCCGGGCTGCCTCTGGACTCTTCCAGAGGGACGCCGTTGATTTGGCTCTCTCTTTCCTCCTCCTCCTCCTCCTCCTCCAAGACAAAGCTCAGAAGCGCAAGGGAAACCCGCCCGCCACACCCACAGATGTGGGCTGGGATGTAAGCGCCACCACCAGCCCTGGACGACTGCTCCCGGGCGCTCTGCTTGCAGCAGCATCATTCAAAATATATAAATGCAACATTAAATCACCTTTTGTCCGGCGGGTAATACAAAGTATACATGTCGTCCAGCATGGAGGAAGGGTCGGCTATACTGAGGGGTTCGCTGTCAAAGGCATAGTCCGAAAGAGTGTTGCCCTCTTCGTCGTACATTTCATCTTCCAGCCTACTGAAGGAGAACAGATGCACAAGCTTTGCCTTAATTTGTGGGGATGCATCGGAGGGGCAATTTGGGAAGGGGACGGATGGGAGTCGGTAAGCAGATGGGCGCCCACCCGCCACCTCTGCCTGATTAAGAGGGGTATTTCCCGGAAAGAGAGAAAGGCACCATCAACCCTGTTACACACCTGCTGCTGCTGCTGCTGCAAAAGCCCCGCTGCCCATCCCGACAACCTCAAATGAGAGAAACGACAGTTCCCTACACAAGCTGGAAATTTGGAACCGGTTGCCCAGCTAACTCTGGGACGATTGCCAATCTTTTGGGAAGAAGGCCCGGAGTAGAAAGATAAAAAAAAAACTCAGCCCAAGTCTGAGCAAGCGCCTCCCCTGGGCTAGCGCTTTGGCTCGCCCTTCCCCTTTTAGTCTGCCAACAGACCCGTTTTGCAAAGGGACAAAGGCGGATCTGAGAGACCAATGCGGTAAGGACTGGGGTTTTTTTCTCAAGTCCAAAATCGCCCGACTTCTCTCCTGACCCAGATGCCAACTGACCCGCATTGCCTTCCCCTAACCTGCGGGTGTGTTTCTTAGTCCCCCGGGACAATGGAAACCCAAAAAAGGAAGAAACGGGGCCTTGGGCACTAGTCCTGAACTGGAAGGGCAACGGAGACTGGGGCGCTATCGGCTTGGCCTGGAACACCAAAGCTTGCCACGGAACAAAGAAATGCAAGATAGAGCGGCTGCTCCCGGCCGACTTGCACTTTCTGGAGAAACAAGGTTTTTCCCTTTCGCCCACCAGCCTCCTACGGCAACGAAACTCTCCCGGGCGCTTCTGCGCGTTTCTTGGCGAGGCGCAGTTGACAGACGCAGTGCCCCAACACTGAAATCGTTGCCTGGGGGATCCAAGAGAGCTGCCTTCGCTACCGTTGTAGAGCTTCCTTCCTTCCCACTGTATTCACCCCCCCCCCTTGAATGCATACACACCCACACCCACACACAGAGGACCCTTTTCTTCCCCCACACTTCCCCTCCTTGTAGCCTTCCCTTCCTCCCCCTCCACCACCACCACCACCCCGCCTCCTGTTCCCTCCGCCGTTTCTCTGCTTTTAGGTCATTGTGCATCTCCGGCAGTTATTTTCGTCGGCCGAGGTCTGGCAGGAGCGATCAATAATAGATGCTCCTCAAGTGTTTCGTGGCTGCTAATTCAGGCGTTTGAAGGCTGCCGGCGCCCTCTGAGCCAAGAAGGGAAGGAATGTCTCTCACCCAGTTCAGGCTGCTGCTTTCCAATGCCACCCCCCCCTTCCATCCCATACAGGTGGGATTCGGGGAGAGGGAAGGACAAGTGCGGATAATCGTCCCGAGAACGGGTGGGTGTGGACAAAGCTGGTTCGTTTCAGGACAATCTCGGAGTCTGCGCAGCAGCGCAATTTGCGATTTTCGGCCGCTCTTTCTGCGACTGCCAAGAGTGCGCCGCAGTCCCCCGTTCCCGTGGGAGGGAAAGCCTGTTTTTGTCTCCAGGATTGGTGGAAGGGGGGGGAAAACCCAACCTCCCCCTCCCTCTCCCCGCGCCTACGCGCCTCCCAATTCGTCTGGACTAGAATCCAACAGTGTCTTGAACTTCCTAAAGCTTCCCTAAAGGGCTTCGCAGCTCTCAGTGCGGGGAGGAGGCAAAGCGCGGGAGCTTTTTCCCCTCGAGAAGCAGCCCTCAGGACGGCTTTCCTCGACTAAAACTGATTTCCCTCAAGTAGCTTTGGCAGATTTTTCGAAATGTTCCAACTAGTCTGCATACCCCTCCTTGCCAAGCCTTAATTTGATTCATTTGGGCTTTAGCTGGCAATTAATGTAGACTGCCCTTGAATAAGGAGGCGTTATTCAGCCAAATAGCGATTTCTTTTTTTATTTTGTGCCAGAAATTTGTACACATCTTATTAGCGGTCCTCTAGTCCCTGCTTTATTTTTTCAGTCACATACTACTTTGGTTCTCTCCTATCCTTCAAAGTCACCAAACCTTTGAGATTAAGAAGTGAAAGGGGGATACCACAACAGTCATCCTTTATTGACACCCTTGTGTGGATTGTGAAATAAATCTCCTGGCGCATAACAATAACTAGATTCCCATACTAAATCCTTCTTTGCATCTTTGGGACCAGTCTGGCAAACCAACTGGAGTTTGAAATTAATGGTATTAAATCTTCAAACTAATAAGTAGTTTGTCTTATTCAATAGACTGTTGTGAATTTATTTTAAAGAATTGTTTGATTGATTCGGAATTTATTGCTAAACGAATATGTTTAAATTTTGGGCATAAGAAAGTGACTTGAAGGAGGTAGTTAAAAACAGTCCTACTAGATATTATTATAGGAGAATCATGTTCTGCTAAGGCATGTAGACATGCAATCTTTTGGTGTAAACCTTTTGGGGGTTTTTCTAGGAATTCCAGAAATAAATTACATGAGAAAAATAACTGACACGCCTAGAGGGAAGGAGGAGTCTAACAGTCTTCCTACATTTCCTTACAATGACAGGAAATGAGGTAAGAAACCAAGTGCCTCCTGAACTGAAAATCATTGGGGATCGGATAGCCCCATTCTGAAAATCTGTATTAGCCAACTTTTCAAGTCTTAGAAGAAATTCAGCAGACAGAAAGCATTAGCCAACCAATGCTGCCGTTTGGGGGGTAAAAAATTGGCCCTACACCTTCTCTTGCTTGACTTTAGTCTGGACTACACTTCAGTTAATTTAAATTTCATAGAATTAAAAAGGGGGAGGGCTGCTACAAAATTAAGACACCAGTGGGTCTATCTCAGCTCCTGCAGTTTTATTACCAGTTACAGAAATGTTTTGCTACTGCTTTCTTCCAAGACGGGTTTCCAGCTTCCCATGCTAATTTACATCCCTGGGATGTTCTAGTGGTCTCCCATTCAATTACTAACCGGGATCAATCCTCTTTCAAATTAGCCAATTTACAGGCACCTACTGAAATAAACTGGCATTTATCAGGTAAATCAAATGGTCTGGCAATTCTCTGAAAATCTATCATGTACAAAAGGAATAATTTCATTGTACATTCGATATGATGCAGTGTTTTAACTGCAGCCAAATACCTTCCTCTAGTAACTTCTTTAATGCCTGCCAGATAATAGGCTATGGGCAACCAAATTCCAGATCAAAAATAAATAGAGTTCTAGTGTACACATGTATAATTTTATCCTGGAATCTACATAAATATTTACAGAGTTTCGTTGTAAGGCTGCTAGATAACAATTGATCTAAGAGCAATATTTATTAAACGTTTTAATCTAACTTCTGGAAAATTATGTACATACTCATATTTAGAAATAAATTCCATTGGTATAACTGGCTCTTGCTTCTGAGTAAGCATGGCCATCATTAATGCTTAGCATTAATAAGAATTTCTACATTTTTCTTTATGCTGGAGATAAGCTCAAAGATATGTAAATATCACTTACAAAGGTGTTTTATCCATTGTGATCCACCTAGAGAGTACTATTCTAGGATTATTTAGGATACTAATTTGAAAAGGGGAAACCACTGACTTTGTGTTTCAGTCAGGGATTCCCAAGAGACTGTGATAGCAAAGTCTAGTCCCAAAGACTAGATAATCAAAATTATTGCTCTGGAAGAAACCCAGAGGAAGAATAAATCTTGCCAATTTGGGGCAAGATGTAAGAGATGGAAGTTGCCACTGAGCAATAAATTCAGCAAAACGCACGCACACACATACATGCATATGCACTCAAGCACGCAGGCGCGTTTTCTTGTTCCCTCTCTCTCTCTCTCTCTCTCTCTCTCTCACACACACACACACACACACACATATATACACCCCAATCAAAATACTGTCACCTCACGTTTTCTTGGACATTCCGTTCTCCCACGCTACTAGAGGATTGCGGCCTGTTTTGAAACTAAGAGTCCAAGTGGACCACCACTAGGGTCCATACAAAAGAAAGAACCCGGCGATGGCCCCTCTGCGATCTCATTTTTTTCCAGCCCACCTTAGCCCACCCTATTTGCCAGATGTGGCGAAGGCGTCTTGGATGGGGGACTAAGCTCGCGAGCCCTAACCTGGACAGCTCCGAGCGAGACGGCCGAGCCGCGAAGGAGGCGACGACAGCCAAGGCTGGACTCTGGCTAGGGGGCGGGGAAGGAAGAATAGGGCACTTACCTCAGCGCGGGGTACTGAAGTCCAGCAGCAGCAGCGGCGGCAGCAGGTGAGCAGTAGACGCTGCAGTGCATAATCAGCCCATAAAGCAGCAGGGCGAGAAATGCTTTGCTGCACATCGCCACTCTGGGAAGGAAGGAAGGAAGGAAGGAAGGAAGGAAGGAAGGAAGGAAGGAAGGAAGGAAGGAAGGAGAGCGGCTGTCACAATTGGGCACTTCTGGGGGCCCTGGTCCCTTTCCAAGGGTTTGCCCGCTAAGAAAGAGGCTCCGTAAGCTTGGCCCATCAGGCGCAGAGAAAGCTGCCTTTGGGATTGCGCCTTTTCCCTCCCCCTTTCCCTTCCCCATTCCTCCCCCCCCCCCCCGCTTCCTGACTTACGAGCCATTCATCCTGCTCAGCTGCCCCCAACCTGGCGCCCTCCAGAGCTGTTGCACTACAACTCTCTTACTCTCCGGCTGGCAGGATGAAAACTGTAGCCCAGAGCATCCGATCTAGTGTGACTTACCATTCAACTCGAGAGAGTGAGAACGAGACTAAGTCTGGATCCAAAAGGCTTTCTTCCGAACTTTTGGCGGCTATCGTTAATCCTCTTGAAACATCGCTGCCTCTCTCTACTTCTCTGCCTTCCGTCCTCTGATGGGCAAAAGGGGAAACCGCAGAAAGGGAGGGGGCGTGTGGGATAGACAGCGGAGCGACCGCTGGTTGTCTGTCTAACTTAAAAGGAGAGGGGGGGGAGGAAATCCTCTCAAATTACAAAAAGAAGGAAAAAAAAGTTTGCAGAAAGTAGAGCCTGGCAGAGACACCGAAGTGAGCAAGGGAAATAGAAAAAGAGCGGGCTGTTTAGGTGGGAAGAGCCCCAACCGAGCAGAGCAGCAGAGCAGGTGAGAGCTAGCTGTGTTCTTCCGAGCTTTCGGAGCTTCTGTCTTCACCGAGCTGCTTCTGACGTTCGTTGATATTTTCTCCGCTCTTCCAAGTTGAGGAGTCTTCCGCTGTTTGCCGCTGACATCCACCCGCCTTCTCAGCTGTCAGATCTTTTGCATACTCGGCTTTCTGATCGACAGCTCTCGGTCGCACACAGGAACCTCTCTCTCTCTCTCTCTCTCTTTCTCTCTCTCTCTCTCTCTCTTGTTGCCTTGCTGTGTGTCTAGCTTATTTTCTTTCGCTGTTGATGTGGCATTCGGATTTTTATTTGCCAATGACTTTTCATTTTTGTTGTTGCAGTCACGTAATAATCGGTATCAGAAAAGACGTCACCACTCCAATTCCTCAAGGGACATAACGACTCTATGTCCAAGATGATGCGAACAGGAGTCATAAGCTTCTCATAAGCACTTGTTTTAAGTTACATTTCCTTTCCCCCCCCCGCGCTCCTCCAGCATCCCCTTCCATAGTTTTTTCCAAACTAAAGTTTCAGTGAAATGTCTTCCTCAACATTCACTTTTCTTTACGTTTCTTTCATTATATTGAATTGTATGTTTAATTTTTATTTATTTTTAGACTGTGTTTTTACTGCTTGTAAGCCACCCAGAGTCGCTGAGAGCGAGTGGGCAGCCATATACATTTTCTAAATAAAGTAAACATTTAAAAAAAAACACCTCTCTTGCTCCTAAACTTCTTATTGAAAGCAGGATGGGATGAGAAAGATAAAATTTGATGGAAGTTAGTTTCAAATAAAATTCCAAAAACATATCCTCCCAACTAAGTGACCTTTTGTTTTTTTAAACTGAAGACCTGCCACAATTCCTAAATACTATATTCTTGATTACAGAATCAAAAAATCTTGGAAACCATATGCTGGTTCAGTTAAATGTTGTAAAGAGGATTATTGTCCTTGTTCTTGCTATAATCAATATTATTAGTTTGGAGAAAACAGTTTGAAGCTATAGATTATTAGGAAATCTCTAATTATAAATAGCAATTGACAGTTTCTAGCCAGAGGGTGCAACGAGGTAGGAGAATAATTTCTTCCCTAGCGGAACTGTTCAAGCACAATGGTGCTGAACTGGCTTTGGCAAATAAACAAGGACCTGGGGTGGGGTGGGGGGGGGGAATGCCCTATGGAGCTCCAATATTGGAAGGCAAAGCAACGTTAGAAATTCATCAGCTAGTCCGTAAAGTCCATAAGCCTAATCCATCTTATTGAAATGATATTTATTTCAAATTCTTCATAGTGTTTTGATTTTTTTTAAAAAAAAATATATATTCCATGTGGCACTCCAGACTCAAAACAGATTTTATCCTTTTAGATGTAAGGAAAATTGCACCAGATTTTATGCTTCTTTTAAGACTCCATCATAACACATAATGCAATACTTTTAACAACAAGTAATTATTTCTATGTTTGAAATAATAATGTCAAAACTATGAAAATATGAAAAAGAAGAAAAGTATTAGAATGATGTGATCCTATTTTCTGTACAAAAGCAAGTTGGCAGTGTGAATACCCCCCAGATCAGCACACAGATCTTTCTTAAAATGTCAAGTCTAGGAAAATTCTTCAGGAAACTCTTCAAAACATCATTATCTATTGCTTTGTCACCATCCTTAGACACCAACTATGAACAAAGATTCTTTTGAATCCTGTTTTAAAATAATGTCCTATTGTTCCTTTGCTTCCATTTCAAAAGTGAACTCCAGATTTATTTTAAACTTTAGGAAAGTGGGAAAGGACTTTTGATCATTTTAACATGATGAAAACCAAGAAAGAAATTAGCCATTGGGCTTTTACTTTCTGATTCAATTATTTGGTTTACAGGGATAAATAGAGGCCTTTTGGAAATTAAAACAAAATTCTTTGTTTTCCAGTAGTGAAAGAAATACAACAGCAGTAGGAATTGTAGTAAAATAACAATAGTAATAACAACAGAGATCAAACAAAGCAATTCTCTAATTTGTATTTAAGATTTTTGTATTTCAAAAGAATATAAACTTTTTTTCTTAAGGGTATACCAAGAAGTTTATGCAAATTTGAAGTTTTCTGATAAGAATCAGTGGAATTCTTGTAATATCGCCCTAGAGAAATTAGCTTTCTACTCAAAGAACTGTATAGATTTTCAGAATCCTGAATCCTTCGTGGAACATTTCACTACCAAAAACCTCTTGCAAGCTGCCTCTGCCACCTTGTGGGAAATTTAAAACTTGCATGGTTGAATGCTGTGCTTCAGAATCTGTTTTCCCCACCATACCAAGGTCTTAAAGATCCTTAAATCCATATCAGTTCTGTTTGCGCTTTTTACCAATATTGTTCATAATTGATAATTTTGCATTATTCTTATGTTACTCTTGTACTAGATATCTGGAATAAAAAAATTGGGATAATCAGAAGTTTATAATTCAAATACAGAGATATTTTTTTTCTGAGATTGCTCCAGTAAATTTTCCTGTTTGGGTAAATATTTGGACTATACAATTATTATATTGTTCATAAATACATTCATTTATATTGTTTATATTTTTATGTTTTCTTATCAAAGTTTCACTGCACATAGGATTTTTTTTTTCATTTTAAGTTTGAAATTTTGATTTTTGGGGGTCTATCTCATATTACTTTTGGTTAACCTGAGCACAATTTATGAAAAGTGAGTATATAAAAATTTCTAATAAAACTAATATACAATATTAAGAAATATTTATATAAAAAGTCAAACACAAAGATCAGTCCCTTAAATAAACAATGCAATCAAAAATAACAATGATGAAAAAAGATCACAGTCCTAAATGTGCTTGTTTAGAAGCAGGTCTCACCAAATACAGTAGAAGTTCCTATTTAGCAAACACGCATAAAGCCATAGAGATTCAAGTTATTTTTAAATAATCTTTGCTTCATGTGCAGAGAATCTGGAAGAAAAAAGTCAAAGCAGAATAAAGATTGATTTTAAAAGGCACAAATTTATATTTCATTAGAAAGACATAATTGTTAGATACGCATAATCAGTCATAATCACATATTTAATTAGGCACATGTGTGGTGTCATTAGACATTCATAGTTGTTCACAATTTTGAATGAAGATGTAGTTTGAAATCACAGTGAAAATTCTCTTCTATTCCTTTCTGATTATAAGCTGTCAATTGAAGAAATACCTCTTCAGTGCAAATTCTTCATTTCATTTTTGTACTTCATTTCATTTTAGAAAACTGAAAACAAAAAAAAGGATTTAGACAGACATAAAGAATGAAGTAGAACCTTTTGCAATATTTGCATTGCAGTATTCATATATGAAAAGAGGTAGAAAACCTGGCCCCTCAAAACAGATTCCATGAGCCTCCCTAAGAGAAATCATGAAATGTGACATGTTAAAAGATACACAAAAGCAATGCAGAATCATCTAGATGTATCTCAGTATCTTTCACTCTGTTTCTCTATTTCATACACCCACATACACAAAACCACACAGAGTATTTTCACATCCTTTTCCTTAAATCTTGCCCTATCAAAACATTTCCTTTTACCTCAATCTGCCAACTAGTTCACTGGTCTCTCTTCTCAGAAAAATCCCACTACAAGCCAACTATTAGAAGTACATGTGGTCTGCATAGGGGCCATTACTACCATAAGAATATATATGAGCTGTCACTGTTGTGACTACTGCCTGTCGATGGCCTTCGGTTAGGCTGAAACAGGAAATAAAGATTTGTCCCATGTTTGGGGCCTAGCAAGGTAATCTAAAATAGTTAATAGTTTATTCTGAAAATTGGTTTATATTAAAGAAAATATATATATATATTTATAGGTTTTCTGAGGTTTTCGCGGGTGTTTGTATGTGTATGTTTGGTCATTCGGGTTTTTCCCCGCGTAGAACTAAAGGTGTAGGAGCAACGTTTCGACGAAATCCCATCCGTCATCATCAGGCTAGTGGCTTCAGCTTCCTTCTTCTTCTTAATCCCCACCCAATCAGAGCACACCTCCACCCACAGAACACCCCCCCTCTGGCAGTTTAAAAAAGAGGAACAAACAGCCACATGCTTCTCCCAGAAGAAGGAAGCTGAAGCCACTAGCCTGATGATGACGGATGGGATTTCGTCGAAACGTTGCTCCTACACCTTTAGTTCTACGCGGGGAAAAACCCGAATGACCAAACATACATACATACATACATACATACATACATACATACATACATACATATATATATATATATATATATATATATATATATATATATATATATATATATATATATATATATATATATATATATATATATATATAAAAACACCTTTCTTTTCTTTAATATAAACCAATTTTCAGAATAAACAGTGGATCTTTGAAATGCTAATTCTTGGTTCAAATGTAGTGGTCTCCTATATTTTCCTATAGGCATTAACCTGATGCCTTGACTGAAGGTAGAAAAAGCAGCAGAAATGAAAGCTTGTTGAATATTAAATAATAATAATAATTCCCAAAGGGGTGCAGAGAGATCATTCTCATTATTATTATTTTTCCTCCAACATTTCTTAAAGGAAGTTGTGGTCAGGGGATTCTTGACATAGTCAAATGTTTGCTGGGTTGCAAAGTCTGCACTTTGCTAGATAATCCACGTGAACTGGTTATTCCACAGGATTGTTATAAAAATGCCTCAGTCCTGCAACATTCTTTCCTTCAAGATGGATTATAAATCAGAGAGCATCTGAACATCATCATGAGTTATTTGTTTGGAATACCAATATTTATTTATCTTTCCTATACTTCGTAGGACTGAATCAAATGTAAATTATGAAGTATTCAAGAACCTCCTAGAAATTTCATTCCAGTAAATCAGACTATTAATACTTTTGTTCTACTCCATCCTAAATGTGTCACAATACTACTGCAATTTTTGGGTTTTGTTATGATCTTTTGAGGCACAAATTGTTTTTTCTCCTGTCTTAGCATCAGTTTATGATTCTAGCTTAGCTATAAAGCAAAAAGATATGATCTCCAAAAATTACGTTCCTTTTTAAAGTTGACTCCTCACCATTTTTCCTATTGTTCTGCCAAGTTCAGACTGTCTCATATCTTTATTTGCTTTCTGTTTGAGTAAACTCCACAGCCATCCACATTAAAGCACCTCACTGAATCCAAATTCAAATTTTGATTCTCTCTATTACAGGATGGATCCTATTAAAACCCTACTTCCTTTTTTTGGTATCTTGAAAATAACTGAATCCTATATTTGCCTTGGTTTTGAATGCAATAGTGATGGGGAAGCCAAGAATTTAGAAAGTTTGGAAACATGGCTCTTTTAAAAAATGCAACTACTTAGACATCAGCACCTTCATTTGTATCCAGTTGTTTGAAATATGATTCTTTACAATGACAGAGGTCTCTGTTTAGCCCTGTCATTATTGCTTCAAGTACTTATATAACAGAACTCTCTTTATATATACCATCTATTGAATGTTTATGAGCAATGATAATCTATAAGTAGTTAAGGTCTTTACTTTTTTCTGCAAATCTTCTGATTAATATTTAGTGTTTAATTTTATATTGAATTTAATGTTAATAGTTTTCATTTAATTATCTGTAATAAAAATGGAACTGATAATTGTGAATTCACAATAAAATTTTCATAAAAATATTTGTTCAAAGACTTTTCCTTGTTTTTAAACATCAAGATTCTACATATCATGATGCCAGCAATGATAGTACTGCCAGGAATTGAACCACTAAGCATTGGATTTATAATTAATTACTTTTTTATGTAATTGTGAGGTTTCTGATGCACTTCCTTGAAAGATACTCTTATTTTTAAAGTCTAACAATGGGTTGATGAGCACTTAGCCAGAAAAACAAATGGCCCAAATTTTAATAATTAATCAAAAGGCCATTTCATCTCATCAGCGTATCTATTTGCAAAAATTATGTCCCTGAAAGTATTTTTGTTCCAAAATGCATTATGTATGTGAGCAGAATAGCCACTTCCTCTGCTTTTTCCTGTGGTATCGCTTAAGAAAATACTGAAGGGAAAAATAGATCCTTGTTTTAAGTGTGAATAGTTTGCCACTTTGTTTTTTTTAAGTGGGATTAAATAAAAGTCTTGGCTTTTTCTAGGAGTTAGAACCTTCCTAATAGTCCAGATTTACTATAGATATCAGTCCAAGTTCCAACTATAACAGCTGTTGTAATTGATTATAGAATCAAATTTCCTCTAGATTTTCAATATAACTTTGAACAGATATCCTTTGAAGTGCTTCAAATTAGAGGAGTGGATATGGCTTAAACCTACTCATGAAGAGGCAATATTTTAAAATTCCTACATTAGTTTTATAAATGTATGATAGTATTTTAAGGACATTTAATATATAATAGAAAACAAACTCTTTAAAAAGGTAACCTGTTACCTTGTTTTGACTTCAGAGATATTTTTTATTATTTTAACTAAATTGGAAATCTGGTTGTATTAAAAGTGTATATGTGCTTTCCAAAAATAAAATATTTCCAGACAAAAATGATATTGATTTAGATTACTTGTTCAGGAAAAGTGAACACAATTCCATTGTACTTTTCTCAATGACATTTTTTCTGAAATATGGGGAAAATATAATACTCTGTATTTCTGAATATTCTATCTATTCAAGTTATTACGACAACCATTAATCATAGCTGTAAAATTATTCAGAATGTAAGAATTTAAGTAATGGGAAAATAATGGGAAATCATTATGTTCAAGCCTGAAACCCTTCGTTCACAAAATTTCTTAGAACAGTGTAAAAAGAATATTTTGTGAATTCCTGAATGAATGGCAGGAATACATTTAAGGTTTGAAATTACAGAATAGCTATTAATTGTGAAGCTCCTAAATAAGGGCCTTAGAACTCCTTGTACAGATCAAGAAATTTTAATTTAGGTCTAATTTGATGAGGAATTTAGTTTTGGTTTGCCCATGTAAATATTTCACCATGACAGCTTTCATAGCATAGATTTTCTTTTGTTTAATATCCAGTGTAAATCTGTGCCTCCCCACTCCATAAAGGAAAAGGCCATTGAATTGAAGTCACTATTTTACTGGAAAGTCATTATCTAATAGTCTTTGCTGTTTTTCCACAGTCAAGGGAGCAATCTGTTTTCCATGTAAGGAATGCTTGCCATGCTTTCCATCATCTCATTCCTGCTGGATTCAGACTTTCTTTCCTTGTACATGCCCCATATTGTCACTAGGCTATCATTTTTCATTTCATTTTTTCATTGAGTTTCCTTTGTGTAAGCATTGTCTTTCATCCTCTACCATTTAGAAGGGCTTCATTAATGTAGGGTTAACGCCCATATTATAATTCCATCCCAAAGAGTTTACATATGAAGATGTATTTTGGTGGTGCTATATCCTAATGGATTAATTAATAAAAAGGAGGTTTGTGCATTAAGAGTCTAATCCATGTGAGATTTGACTTAGTGAGTGCTCATACTCAATTTTGAGGCAGCTACAAACTTTACATTTACAAAATAAATACAATGAAGATCGGCATTAAAAATAATAGTATCCCAAGCATTGTTGATGTTATTCATTATAAAGAGTGGAAATAGATAGATCTGATGTCTCAAAAGCCTGTATGAAACCTGATTAGGCAAATATAGTCTCCTAGCCACTAAAAAAACAGTTACTACCACTAGAATATCACAATAATTTTGGATACTAGAGGGGGTGGGAATCGTTACAGGCAAAAAAAAGGACATTTCATTATACATTAAAAGCTATTAATATATTTTTGTATGTCAGTGCAATGATCTAAAAATATTAATAGCACATTATTAATTCATAGAGGACAAAAATGAAGATGATTTTTAATATGTCCTTTACTATATTTTTTTTTCTTGTTGCTATCATTCAAGAATGCTTGTCATTCCATTCAGTGAACTAATACAGCTACAAAAATGAGCAAATGTAAGGCATGATAACAGCACTGCCAAATGCAGGGGTGTCAAACTCGCAACATCACACAACGTGTCGTGACGTATCATGACTTTTTTTCCATTGCCATCGCCATGACACAGCAGGCCCATGGGCCAGCAATTTGACACCTCTGGTCTAATAGGACAAGACAGTATACTGTTGTTTTAACTAACTGCACAATATGTAATTATAAATAATTTTTAAAACTGTTAAATGTAAAACCGTTTAATTTTCTAGAATTTTGTGGTATAAAAATGTGTTGTTGAAGGACTGTCAAGTTCAATGCATGTAGCATTTTCAAGATGAATAAGTAGGTTTAGAGTTTGTACAGAAACACAAATTTACCAAAATCCTTATAAATATTGTTCTAAATTCATTTGATATATTATTCAAAACTCAAGAAAGCTCTATGGCTGATGGCAAGAAAATTATTAACTTTGTAATTGCTTTGTGAAAGCCACTAAAAGGATAATTTCATACCACAATGTATTTTGAAGAAAGCTTGTCATCAAAAAGAAAGATGTTTGACAGGAAATGTTTTCAAAAGATTCAGACTTTAAAACTCTGGGAAAGCATTTCCTTGAGTTTATATTTCATTGTCTACCAATTATTTCCATTCATTGTAAAGAGGAAATCACAATAATCATAATTCCTTGTTAATATAGAAGCTTTTCAGAAAATAAACACATTATATTTCCAAAAGTTAGAAACAGCCTTTAATATTTTATACAAAAGAGTGCTCAATCTTCTAACAACATGGAATCCATTTTCATTATGGAAAGTGGAGATATACTATATTAAAGAAAAGATGCAACAAATGAAAATACATTAATGTAAATATATGAAATTCTGCAGACAGGATATACAGTTTAAATCTAAAGCTTAACAAAACATAACTGCTATGTTCACTTAACAAATTGATCATATTATGATTTAACAGGATGGCTTGGTTCACACAACATGATTTGGATTTTCATATTAAACCTCAAGCCCATTTTAATTTTGCTAACAGGCTGTCAAATTCAGAGTTTAAGTATGATCCTATATGGGTCAAGTGGACTATTTATTATCTCTAATTTGCATGTGTGGTATTTCCATATGGTTCCTTCTTTATTGTTTTACATTTAGTCATTTTTATTTAATTATAAAAATTCTCTCAAGAATACTGGATACTAGATTCTTAAAACTTCTGCTGCATGTATGCCTCTCAACTTCCTATTTTGCATCTGCCTCAGTAAAATTTGGTAGAGTTTGAAACCTTAAGTTTGTCTATCACTCATAGAATGGCTTATTTGTACAATCAATAATTATAAAAATATTAACCTTCCCCAAACTCTTTGATGAAAAAGTCCTTTGTTTCAAAAACACAATACAAGTACTGAACAGAAAAATAACAGAATATTTTTCTTCTCCCAGGCAGAGAGCTTCTGGAATAAATTAGTTTAGTTCCCAAAACCTGAAATTGTTATTCACCAAGCAATGATTTCTTCCTCCCCATTCCCTTGCCCCACACCACCACCCCCGCTATCTTTTCTTAGCTGCAAAGACCATGAAAGTAATTTGTGGCCTTTTACATCTTTAATGCAGGACAGAGCTTAGTCATTTCAGAAGAAGACAGATGAGTTCAGTCAGGGTCAGTACCTTATGGGCAAGTTGTTAATTAGGAATCCACACAGCTGAATTCAGGATGAGCATTCTGGCAAAGACCGTGATGAATGGGGAGGAACAGCAGGAAGAATCCTAACTTTGGGGACCTGATATTGCCTGGGCAAAAAGCATTGGCAGTAAACAACTCCATTCTTCCTCCAAAGATAAAATGTCAATTGAAAATATGTAATTCCTTGTTATTATTTTAATACATCTGCTTAGCCGTTTCTTTCTTTTTTAACATTTTTCCCAACATCTACTACCTTCAAAGGTAGATCCATTTAAGCTTAACCTAACGATGGAATGATATAAAGGATCTCTTTTGACTGAGATGGGTCTAACTTCTGCACTTAGTACATTTAAAAAACCTCAGAAGAAACTTGATGACTTAAGGATTATGTTATTGTTCACATGAAAGGGATGTCTAAAAATAAAGAGTGTGACCCAATGGCAGAATAATCTGATCTGTTATTTCCTTGTAATATGCTGAAATGAAACAGAGGTAGAATTATCCAAAGGGGGTGGGTGGGTGGGAAGAGTTCAGATTTTATTTAAAAAAATGTCTGACAAGGCAGAATGATAATTCCACCCACTCTGCCAAAACATTTCAGTCTGATCTAGTATTGTCTCTTAATGCAATATACCTTAAGCCAGTCATTCAAGAATCTGACCATTTCTGACCATTTCTCAATCCAAGCTAGCATTTTTAAGTGTTCCTGTTGTAGTTCAGTCCCATTTTAAAAACCATGTCTTTTTTGGAATCTATCATCTCTATTACCCAAATAATGCCTCATTATTAAAATATGGGTTTAGTTGGGTGTTCTTCATTTATGCAATTTCCTTCCGCCAAGATCCAAGAATGATTAAATATGATGATTCTCTAAAATCAGATTAGAATAATATTCTATTGCCCAAAACATTTAAACAGGGAAGATATGAGCTAGCAGTAGTTGGATTATTTTTGTTTGTTTGTTTCATAATTTTTATTTGCTTTCCGTGTTCAAAATGTGAATATTGATAGATGATTATTATAGATTTTATTACAAAGGATCTAATATCAAGAAAATTTCATTTACATGTAGAATGGTAAATGTTGGCTATCAGTGTCATTGGATACTATTTTCAGAATTGTGCAGAAGTAAAGTATATGTTAAAAATAGCAAAGAATATATGATATGATAACCTTCCATGAACTAGATCTGAGATGCAGAACAAGATGCTATTGAATTCTAACATGGCCAGTGACAATAGCTTTGCTTATTTCTAATGTGCAATTGAAACTCTGCTTAAAAAGAAACAGCTTTTACTGCCTATCTTGACCTTTTTCACCACTCTACAGACACCCTTACTATACTAAGATATAGACTTCAGCAACATTTAAACCAATTCTCTGTCCCGAAATAAATGCATGGTATAATCCTATACTGACTTAATATCTATGCTTCTGGCAAAGGAAGACATAATCACTAGGCCAGTGGGAAATTTTCCCATACATATTCATAATAAAGACTTATAATCATAAATTTTAATGATATTGTTATAAATGCTTTTAAAAGTTGAATTGATTTGGTGTGATATTAATTATATGAATCCTTGAATGTATAAGAGTAAAGTTGAAATAACTCTATAGAAACCTAAGAAACAGAAGAAGATTGCATTATCAGAAAAAAATAATGCTCAGTAAAATACTATGCATTTGTTGTTATTTAACTGAAAATCATTGCTTTTCACAAAGAAAACAAAATCAAACATGTGGATACCAAAATTGAAAAGCACACTTACCCATAAAAATCCAGTAACCCTAAAGTTCTATAGGACCTATTTCATACTTTAAAAAGGATATGCTATAAAAATAAAACCATAGAACTGGAAGGAGCCATGACCATCACATCGCACCATTCCACATATGTGGAAACATCATGTAACACACAATGATATAGAACCAGAATGGATACACTTTATTTGTCAAACAACTCATTCCTTCCTCTTCTTGTTTTTTCAAGCCGAGTCCATATTTTTTGTAAGCATTGATTTCTGTTAGAGAAATGCGGCCACACTCAGCAATTTCTTCCCACTCTCTAATCAAAAACCAATTTGTTATTTAAATGCATTGGCCCTGTTCTAGCATTCAAGGATCACCATTACACCTCTATCCAAATACATTGTTTGTTCTGTCAGTTTTGCTGTTGGCATTAATTACCTGTGTGTAAAAAAAAAAGCTGGGAAGTACCCACAGCTTATATAAAAACTTGTATGAAGTTTTTGTATGCACACAAATAGCATACGGATAACCTCTCTAATTGTCACTTAGATGCCCCCTTTTTGCACTGGCACTTGTCTTGAGAATGACATTCTCTCCTTTGTGTTTAAGAAATGTCAAAACAAATGTAAATATAGATAAAATGTTATGTATACTTTCCAAAACTGTTCTGTTCATCAAGGGAAGGCCTGCTGAAAATTCCTTCCCCTCATGGGGCTCACAAGATGGGTGATTGTGGTGGTGACTCTGCCATAATTCCCGCACTATGGAAAATTCTCCCAAGCTGAACCTACATCCCCTATTGCCAATGAATAAAAAGCTAATTAATGTCAACTTATTTACTTTCTACTGTGGAAACCTGTGTGGAGTTTTATTCTTGCTTTTTTTTATAGGTATCCTTTGGATTTCATTATTATTATTATGCTCTTGTTATTGTGGCTGTTTTGTTTATGTTATATGTTACCCAGAGGCTTTTGGGATTGTAGCAGGAAATATATTCTATAAAACAAAATAAAAAAATATTAAGTTAAATGTTGACTTTCAATAATTCTCCTAATATTTGCCACTGTAATGGTCTTAAATTGTCTATTGTGTAATCTAAGTATTAAATATTTTTGATATTACATCCTTTCATACAGATTAAAGCAACCTCTTTCCATACAAAAATACCTGCTGCTGACAAACTTTTCCAATTTAAAGATGATGCTGACAAGTAGAAATGGGGTCATTTGCTTTATTTTCTGAATACCAATGATTTATTTATTTATTTAAGATTTTTTTTTAGAAAAATTGCTTTGTTGTTCTTTGTAAAACTGATTTGTAGGAGAAGCTATTAATCCCATGGGAAATGGCACCAACACAATTTCACTCTTTTTTCCAGCTATCTATGCAAATTATATTCCTCTCCTTGCAGGTAATAGCACATCTAGGTAGGAAATAATAGATATTCTATAATAAGATTTCGTGTTCAGATGTGGTATTAAATTTCTGAAAATAGCAATTGATCTGTGAGGGTCAAACTTATTGAACCCTACTTGATCTTACTAGATATTCATCCCTCAGCACTCTTTTCAAGGTGAAATGCCAATAATTTCAGAATATGCATAATACAATATTGCTGCCTTTCTGTGGAATGAAGGATCTGACATTTTTCCTTTTTTATATTTATAGGCAAGCTATACTGGTGTAAAACTAGTGAAATACTTCTGGAATTACACTAAAGCAGAAAGACTGAATACAGAGCTTTTGCAAACTAGGGATAATATGACTTATTCTGCCTCATGGTGATTTCCATATCAATTTGGGAGATTCAGTAGAGACACTAGGGTATTTATTTTGGTAAATCTAAAATAAAGAGGAAAGTTATAATTGGGACTAAATAATACACAGAATAAGCCAACAAAGGCTTATTATATTTGCATTTAAATTCAACTTAATTATATTTAATGAAATTAACGAGATTTAAAGTCTTCCTAACAAACATCCAAATTATGTCAGCAATTTAATTTGATTAAGAAGAGATCTAGATTATGTCTAGACATAAAGTTGATACTGTAATCCAGCTTCAAAAATAATATAATTAAATGTTTGCTGGGGATCTGAAACAGTTATCATGCAGACTACTCACTTCTTTACTCCCAATAGTGTTTTATTCATATGCTATACAGATCATCTACAAAGATAAATGCTGAAACAATTCCCGTTTGGAATATTCTCTTTTTTCTAGATGAAAAGGGACAGTTAGCTATACTTAATTCTGGCTAATGTGGAATTCTGCATCACAAATGTGATACTTTTACATACTAGAAACAATTTGTCCTCCAAAACATTCATCACATTTGGAAAAGTGTCTTTGTTTTTTTCCCTTGGCCAGGGGTGTCAAACTGGTGTCCCGTGAGCCAGGTGCTCCGGGTGCAGGCCATGCCCCCCCAGCTCTGCAAAGGCAAAAAAATGTCACAATACGTCATGATATGTCACGTGACGTGATCAAGTTTGACACCCGTGGCCTAGGCACTCAAAGAAGGTGCAGTTTCTACCTCAAGCCCCATTACAAGCCACCTGGCATACCTTATCCCAGAGGTCCTCAACCTTGGCAACTTTAAGATTTGTGGACTTCAACTCTCAGAATTCCTCAGCCAGCATAGCATAGCTGGCTGAGGAATTCTGGGAGTTGAAGTCCACAAGTCTTAAAGTTGCCAAGATTGAAGACCCCCGCTTTATCCCATTCACACTGCCAGATATTGAGACCATTTCCTTCCAGATTGAGTACAGGTACTTCTTGACTTATAGCCATTCATATAATGACCATTCAAAGTTACAATAGCACTTAAAAGTGACTGATGACCGTTTTTCACACTTACAACTTGTAGCATCCCCATTGTCATGTGATCAAAATTTGGAAGCTTGCAACTGGCATGTATTTATGGTAGTTGCAGTGTCTTAGGGTCATGGGATCACCTTTGGCACCCTTCTGACAAGCAAAATCAATGGAGAAGCCAGCTTCACTTAATAACCATGTTACTAATTTATCAGCTGCAGTGAGTCACAACAACTGTGCCAAGAAATATCATAAAATGGGGCAAAATTCATTTAACAACTGTCTAGGTTGGCAACAGAAATTTTGGGCTCAATTGTGGTCATAAGGCAAGGACTACCTATATACAGAAATTGTAATTATCCCGAAGAAGTAAACAAAGCTATATCCCTTATGGACTTTTTGCATAAAAAAGAAAACAATGAACTTGTAACTTATAGTTTTAATCATTATAGAAGAAAGACTATAGAAAAGAAGGTATCATATAGTTTTCTTGCCAACAATAAGGAAGATGGGTGCTATTATGTTCTTTCACAACCTCTTTTTAACTTCCCAGCTGAACTCTAGTGTTTCTTGTTGGTATCTCATCCAAATAGAAACAAAGACCTATCCTGCCTAGCTTTTTGAGATTAGCCAAGGCTAGCTAGGTGTTGCTATGGAGACATAATTAGATTAACTCTATTTCAATCGATTTACATTACGTTTAACTTCAATGTATTTTTTTTCTTGATCATATCTACTATATTGCATTGGAACTACCCGCTTTTTGAATTGGGGACCTTGGTACAATAGTCAAAACCCCAAAATTTGTGCACTCCAGCTATAAAATGTAATGTGAAAATTTATCTTGATTCATCTGGTCTGTTATAAATATGGAAATAGCTCTTAGAATTAGGGAGCATGATAAAATTATCCAAGGTTACCACTAGCAGCTGATCTAGGTTGTGATGATTTTTTTTACACCCTGGTGACCTACAGATAGGATTTTTAATTTGTATTTTCACTTTACTTGTTGCAGTAACAGAGTTCTATTATTCCTCCTTTGAGCAGAATATTAAATGCCTGCATTTCTCTATAATAAAAGGAGCAGCTCTAATAAACAGCTACATTGAGATGCATTTACCATTGACTAGGCATGAGATATTGGTTTCGTGTCATGGTGCCCGTTTTTGCAAAACAGTAGGATCAAACAGCTTTAATGAAACAATCTGCTCCATTTTGTCAGCAAGATTGTTGCAGTTATCTCATTTATTTCCAGACTGTGGAAACAACATCCAGATATAAAATGTAATACATGCCTAAAAGATGTTTTCCATTTGCATCAGTGATTCATAAGTAACTACTACTGTATGTCTGTAGCCCAGAAAGTTTGAAATGATAATTTTGACAAGATGGTGTCTGGAAAGTAGGCCACAGACTAGGAAAGTACTTTAAAGAAGCCTTTTCAATAAGGCCATATGTTTTGCCTGAATCACAATAACCTAAGAATATCTAAGTTCTAGTGGAATTTCATTTCTTTGAATCAATTGTTATTATTACACCTACTTAAATACCTCATGTATTCTTCCATAGAAATGTTAATTAAAAGCATTATCATCCATTTCACACAGATGATGCTAAGCAACTCCCCCTCATCCATCTTTATTGGGGATGCTGGTTAGCTCAGGAGAAAGTGGGGGGGGGGTTGCACATTCTCCTGATCTGATATAAAGGAATTAACTGTTAGGGAGGGACAAAAGTCAATAAGCTGCTAGAGGAAGAAAGACTATAGTAGTTTAGATGCCTCATTAGCAATAGTTTTCTGCTTTCTCTGCAATCACTACTAGCAAAAAGGTTTTGTCCCTACATCATAGCCCTATTTCTAGCTATGATAATGCAATAAAGCAGTAGAATATTTTAGATACCAGAGAGCTATAGAAATTACTCATTGCCATAATTAGCCAAATACTTTCCTGTAAATCATGGGTAGAAATATTCCTCAGCAGTTATGAAAGTATGATTACCATCATCCCTCTGAATGGGGGGTGATGAGAGTTTCAGTTCAACAATAACTAGAAGATTTCATGTTTGTCAATCCTATTTTCAGCAGTCGGCAGATTGTTCAACAACAGTTTGTGTTACACCCCCCCCTCCAAGGGGCATCTTGGTGGAGGAAGGAGTGGAATGTCAAAGCTGGTAAGCATCATGTTGCAATTGCCATCTTGCAAATTTTCACTCACATACATACCATGGAAACTTACCATTTCTCTGAGAAGCTATGATGTTAAATATGTATATTTTTTTCTTTCTTTTAACAGCTGGGGATCTCATTTTTCTAATAGTAGCTCTCCACAGGACAGAACATAGGAGCATATCAATCATTAAAAATCACCTCTACATCACACTGCTAAAAGAAAATGGAACAGAATTGCTTGCTGATTAATGTGTATATGCATGCTAGTTTGATTTTTTCCTCTTCCTCTACTGATTCCAATTTGTAATTGCTATTTTTAAATACACTCATACCTGCACACAAGTGTACCTACATCTGAAGATACTTCCTTTATTGGTAAATTGGTCTTGGAGGGGACCATCTTTATTCTTTTGTCAAGAAACTGAACAAAGTGTATAATTCTGTCAGCAATTTGTAATGCTCTTTTCATAGATGCAAAATTATCACTGAGTTGTTTGTTTGAGTTTTAATCAAGGGACTTGTTCTTTCTATAAGTTTAGTTGCCTGCCTGGTCTTCCTGTGATAAAATAAAAAAGGAGAAGGGTAGAATTTCAATCTCCAGTTAAATCTGATAAAGACCTGTAAAGGCCTAAAATCTGCAATACTAAAGAAGAGCAACTAGTGGTTTGATTTAGGGCACATTCCCAACAGGGCTAAAATCCATTTCTGAATCTGCCTGATGATATGACATCCCATTACTGAGGAAATAGGATTATAAGGCTGGAACAGCAACAGCTAGTAGAAAATGGCTTTAGGGACAATGGTTACAGGGGATGGTGGGGTTGAGGGATGTAAAATTCTTTTCTGGCCATAAATCAGCACTCCTATTGAGTGACAAGGGGCCCATTTCCCAGGCTTCAATCATTGCAATGAAAAAGGATATACATTTAATTTCACAGCTACTACAATTGTTAGCTGAGCAGGTACAAAAATAGCCAGGGAAACAATTGAAGCCTGGGAAGTGGGCCCCCTGCCAGTCAACAAGAGTGCTGATTTACCACCAGTTTATCAGATTTAGGAAATGGAGGATTAGCAGCACAAAGAAATAACAGCCAATGACTTAATAGCCAGCCATTAAACCCCAATCAACAATTAAAAAGCCACACACATCTATGCACCACACAAGTACTACATATAAGCACACATTCTGGTGTGAGAGAAATTCCCTGAGGATGGGCTGCAGCACAAGTCGGAAAGTACACCTCTGGCTCCATTGACCAGCCCAGATTGGATCCTACAGCAGTAAAATTCATTGCAGAAATCATAGGACTATTCCAGACAATGGCAGTCTCATCATGTCTCTTTGGCAATGTTTATTTTATTTTATTATCAAATATTTACCAGAATACTGCTTGAGGTAATTGTCATCTGGATAGTCATTGCCTTCCAGGCAATCATATTGTCTCCCAATATGATTCATATTATGTTTTAGTTTTTGTAAAAGATACTTATTGGTTCCCTATCAGGTTTAATGATGCATGCAAAGAACTAACAAATGAGTGGTGTGGGATCTTTTGTATATCCTAACAATTGTGAATGCCTAGCACATGCAAGCACTGCAGCTTATGATTGTTTTACATTAGGGAGTATGAAACATACATATCAAACACCTGCACAAAGTCCCTGCGATTCAATTCATCTTGACTTACAACAAGTTGTTTAATAACCATTCAAACTTACCACAGCATCATAACCTCTGTGTTTACTTTATAGCCTATAAAGTACTTCTAGTACTGTCTCATTCTCATGCACACCTGCAATCCCATGACTGCATTTGGGGGCATTTGACAATTGGCTTTGCATTTGCAACTGTCCCACAGCCTGCAATTTTCAAGCATTTTGTCAGTTTTTATTTTTAAAAAGTGCCCATTTTAAAGAATGTTTTTGTATGACCGCACAATTCACTTAACATGCACTGTAAACAAGTCAAAAATAATTCCTTGATTTATAACCACAACTTATGACCAAAATTCTGGTCCCAATTGTGGTTGTAAGTTGAGAACTACCTGTATTTTTTTTCTCCTTCTTCTGGAAGTGTGAGTGTATATGTATGTATATAAATATACATATAAACCCACCTACTTTCTTGCCATAGTCAATATATCGTAAATCTTAAACCACACATTAAAAACAATAGTCTATTAAAGCAGATATTTTAAGCCTGGATTGAATAAATAATAAGTTCAAGAATCATTGCAGAGTAAAGGATAAAAAGAGGCTTGTTAAAACATTGTCATTTTATTTTTAATTCCACTGAAAATAAATGTAAAATGTGCAATTTATTTTTATTCTTTCATTCGATTTGTATAACCATTCATCTCACCTAACTTACTCTGGGAGGCTCAGAACAATTTAAAACACACACACATAAACAAGTTGAAAACAAATATACAATTGCATATAAGCATTTAAAAAAACCCACATCAAAACAAAAATTAACCATAATCAGCAGCAGAATCCATCACTAGGTCACATTCAATGCAATTGTTGTATAAACTATCCACTACTGTCAGACTCATCAGCCTGATGGCTGTAATGTCTTCAGGCCTTTCCTGAAGGTCAGGAGGACTGAGGCAAATCTAAGATCCAGGAGAATGTTTCAAAGAATGGGTGCCAAGGCAGAAAGGCTCTCTCATTCCCACCAGATGCTACTCTTTTGTAGGTGGGACTGGTAATGTGCCTCATGGCCCCAGCTACTACCTGCTGTTTGAGCAGGATTCATAAGTCTAGGAGAACCCCCGTGTTGGACATTGCACATGGGCCTGTTTGCCATCCAGAAGGATAATAAGTCCCTGGAACTTGTAGGCCTCCAAACCCAGAGCTGCTCAGTCTTGCTAGGCTTGATCTGAAATCTGTTGTTCTCAGTCCAAACCCCTACAGCCTGCAGAAATCAGGACAAGATCTCAGAAGTATTGCTTAGGCTGGGACACTGCTTAGCTCATCCAGCAATTTCATGTAGATGTTAAACAGGAGTGGAGAAGTACCAAACTCTGGAAGATGACAGAATAGGCGCCAAGGGCAGGATTCCCCTTCCCAATCAACACCAACTTGAAGTGACTCTGGTAGAAGGACAAAAACTGGGCAGCACAGAGCCACCCACCACCAACCCCTGGAATTGGTCCAAAAGAATACCATGGCATTGAATTTCCTTCTTCATTTGTCTTTTTAGACATTAAATTACTAGAATTAATGATAAACAGAGTTAGATGTTGTTTTGTCCAATTGTACATGCTATTCTTTTTCAACAAATCACTGTAACCAATATGATCACCTCATGCAAAAATATTTCAAAGAAGCTGTCTAAAGCTAGCATAGTAATTTAGTACAGTATTTTCTAGGTGGCATTGTCAAATCGATCATTATGAACAGTGAAAAGGGCATACACTCATGTTCAAATGAACAATGATTTGTATATCATTATAACCTTGAAAAAGGCCAAAATTATCTGAACTTTCCTATCACTACTATAAAGCAACCACCTGGACTACAAGAAATAACATGATTCAAACAATATTTGGTAGTAGTAGCTTTATTGAAAGCCTGGGTGGATAATATTTGGAAGCTGAGGATTATGATTTGCTTTGTGTGTGTGTTTTCTTCTTTTTTTTAGTGGCAGGATAAAGTCATATTGGAAAAGTGGAAGTTGCCACTTCATATTCATCTTTTTCTAAGAATTTGAAAAGAAAACCTACTTTAGGATTTTCACTAGTGCTCCATGTGCACCTGATATTAAACAGATGATTGACCCAGATAATTAAAATGAAATGGAAAAACAAAAAAGGGACTTTTTAAGAGTAAAAAATTTATATAGGAGAGGAAAAAACAAAGCCTCCCTTCCAGCCATTTACCTTCCCAATTATGCCTTCTTCTCAAATTGTCTTCTGTCCTCCATTACTGCCTCCAGTGCTGTGAGTTCATCAGACAGAAATGTGCTCCATGGAATTTTGACACACAGTTCAGGTTGCCTTAGTTATACAGTATAGTATATGTGATTTTATTCACACCATATATATTAGAGGTGGCAGAAAGTTAATTAGCAACTTCTAGTATCTTAAGAGATTATTTGCACATTTTGTTTTCTTTAACCCATAAATGAAATTGAATATTGCTTTGTAAAAAAAAACCAAGGTATATAGTTTTAAGAAAATAAAACAAATTTAGAAAGATTTCTGAATCTTCACTAGGGACAGCTAACATCTTCTAGAGTCAACTAACCAAAGGGGAAATGTATGATCCTAGACATCACTGCTTTAAAGAACAGCAGACAAAACATCTTTATGAACTAAATTCAAAGTGCTGAGCAGCCTACAAATACTACATTTAAAAAATAATAATTATACTTCTTATAGCCTTAAAGAAGTATCTTACAGCCTACTAAATTTGGACAAGATAGCGTAGATAGGAGCTGACTGTTTATTATGTCCTCAAATATAGTGAATTTCAGAAAGGAAAAGTACCAAAGCAAAGATTTTAAAGCAATGGCTTAGCACAATCTATAAACCAAAATATCCATAGGCCTAAGACAGTGATGTGGGAGTTAGGTTTTCAGCAGAGTGATGGCATGGGGAAAAACTATCTTTGTGTCTAGTTGTTTTTGCATGCAATGCCCTGTAGTGGCATCCTGAGGGGAAAAGTTGAAATAGTTTATGTCCAGGACGTGAGGGGTATGAGATATTTTCTCATCCCTTTTTCTGGTTTGTGCAGTATACAGTTTCTCAATGGAAGGCAGTCTGGTTGCAATTGTTTTTTCTGCAGTCCTAACAATCCATTGAAGTCTGTATCTGTCCTGTTTGGTTGCTGTGCCAAATCTTATTATAAGATTACAGTAAAAGGTTACAGTAAAATATTCTTGCTTCTCCCTTCCTCACTTTCTTTTCATGAGAACTAGGGAGGGACAAGTCTGAGATGCTTTGTCAAATTACACTTTTGCCCCAGACATTTCATTTACCTGATGGTTGTCTTGGTCCTGAGTCTTCCTCCTGGTGATTTCCCTCTGTCCCTTAACACCACCTGCTAACAACAGCAGAAGCAGGTGAAAGAGGCCAGGGTTACTAGCAACCACTCAATCTAGTGACCTTGCTGCTGCTACATTCACTTCTCAGTTTTGAGGAGAAACTTCTACTTGACCCAGGCCTAGTCATGTTTTTCTCCTCCTTGTCAGTCATGCAACAGACATGGCAAAGACACTTCTTCCTTCATCAGGCATTTTCTCTGCCTGTTCAACTTTCAACCCTTCTGGCCACCCCAAGAATTTTAATTCCTTCCCTCAAATTTTCTTATGACCCTTCATAGAGTTGTGCTCCAAAGATGGGATATCCTGCATTGTAGCTTACATAACATTTCCTTTGATCCAGAAATTCGTGAGTGACAACCCTGAGGCTATGAACAAGTAGCATAGAATAGAGATAGTTTTTCTCAGAAACAGAATTGCAGCTAACATTACAATAATAAGCTGAATAAGTACGATGACCCATATTTATCATACAAATATATTCCATGTCATCTGTGAATAATTGTATAAGGGATTCAGTTTGCACAATCTCTTCTTCATTTTGACTATTTCACAGTCTGCTGGGCTGTAAAGAGACCAGTTGTAAATCAGGAAATCTCATTGGTTATACTTTTTCATAATGTCATAAATCAGATTTCAGATTTCTTCTAGAGTGGTATTTCTCAACCTTGGCAACTTTAAGAAATGTGGACTTCAATTCCCAGAATTCCCCAGCTAATATAATGATCTTCACATATCTTAAAGTTGATAAATTTTAGAAACAGCACTATAGACAGAAAGCTGAAAAGGAACAGGCAAACACAGTGCCTCAGTGAACCAGTCTGAGAGTTAAATTCCACTTCACAGTCCAAGGACAATTGTCAAGTTCCAAGAGAGAGTAAACTCTAGTTTGGGCTCAGGAATGTATGCAGAGCTTCAAAGTAACCATTACAGAATCTGCCTCCGCAGAGGCCTATTGTCCCTACCCTGATGCAGGTGAACCTGAGCAATTTGGATTTAATAGGATCAGATTTTGTCTTCTCTTGCAAGCAGGCATCTGATCACACAATACCTGAGGTCTGGGGGGCATCAGTGGAGAGAAATGTCAGGGCAAAATCTTCTATATTCAAGTTTGAATCAATCAACCTTTCATCTGTCCTGCTTTCACTGGCCCAAGGTTGTGTTTCTTGGCTTCTGAGTGTACAGGTTCATTAGCTTGTTCTGAGTAAGAGGGTATGCCCAACAAAGGTCTGATTTTTCTGTCTCTGTATCTGGTCCATGAAATGTTTCTGAAGATGTCTGCACAGTTATTTACAATTGCATGTGTAGTGTATGCGACTAAAAGCATACACAGGATGTCAGCACAGCAGGGGGCTGGACAGCTCCAGGCTATAACCGCTTTTGGCGGGAAAGCCTGGTTCGAACAAAAGCCTGACAGCCCGGGGCATGATCAGCTCTGGTGGGAAGCCAGGGTTTAAATCTATTGGTCACCTGCACTGGCGGGAAGCCCAGGTTTGAATCCATTGGTATTCACCTGGGCAGGTATAAAGATACGCCAGGTAACCCCTTTTCCCCAGCCTTGTTCCTGACCTCAATAAAGAAGTTAATACCCAGCTGAGTGTCCATCTCTGTGTGCGACCACGCGACTTTACACTGGCGACGAGGATGGGATCCTGCCCTGGACATTGCTAGCCGCGGACGAGACTCCATCGGCAGCACCGAATCAGGACACAGGACGACCCGAGACAGCGGAATGGCACAGCTGGGTCAGTATCCCCTTTTTAATAGTAACCGTCCCGAAGAGTGGGAAGCCTTCGTGGGACAGCTCGAGTGCTACCTAAGGACGAACGGGGTTAAGGATGACCGGCAGAGAGCAGCGGCGCTGCGGAACGGAAACATACCAGCTGGCGGTTGGACTCTGCTCACCCGATGACGTCAACGCCATCGGGTACAACGAACTGCTGGCGAAGCTAACTGAACACTTCAGACCAGAAACGTCCGAGATCACGTGGAGGTATCGTTTCGAAAAACGGGACCAACGACCGGGTGAGTCCGCTAAACAATACATGGCCGCCCTAAGGCAGGTAGCCCATCTCTGCAATTTTGAGAACCTAGAAATCAGGCTAAGGGATCGTATCATCTGTGGGTTGCGGGATCGGAAGCTGTGGCAGAAGTTGTTCACAAAACAAAAGCTAACCCTGAGAGACGTTCAAGAAGAGTTCCTAGCATGGGACGTGGCCGAGGAGTCTGACGCGAGGGAAAGTGGAGCCATCCACCAGCTGAGCAGCTGCAGCGGAGCAGAAGGGGCAACATCCGAAGTGGACACCATAAACTGAACCCCTCGACCCTTCACCACCACCCGAGACAACTTGAGGGAGCCAAGACCGGCCACGGCAGACCTGAAGTACCAGGAGTGCAGGTGCGGAGCAAACAACCTCCGGTTTACCCAACCCTCCGGTTACAGTGCAAACCGGCCCTGGTCTACCCAGCATTGTGGCTGCGGGCCCCGGTCTACACAGCACGGCGGCTGCGGACAACCCCGGTCTACCCAGTGTTCCGGCTGCAGTGCAAACGGCTCCTGATCTACCCGCTGCGCAAGTTGCGGCAGACAGCACCCCCGGTCTACCTGCCGGTTCAAAACGGCAAAGTGTTGGGCGTGTGGAAAGACTGGACACATTGCGTCGGTCTGCAGGAGCAAACAACGGGACAGCCTGCACGAAGTGGAAGCGGAGTTCCAGTCTGCCACAAGTACCGGGGAGAGGTTGCAGCGACAGACGGTCAGCCACACGGAGGGACGGGCAGCTGTTTGTGCAACAGGGGACCCTCAGATACTCCAAAAATAAAATTAAGGTGAAACTGCAAGGGATCCCCTGCACGATGGAACTGGACTCGGGGTCAGCTGTGTCAATAATAATAATAATAATAATAATAATAATAATAATAATAATAATAATAATAATAATAATTTAATTTGTATACCGCCCTTCTCCCGAAGGACTCAGGGCAGTGAACAGGGCAATACATAATAAAAAACAGAATACCAAAATTAAAAAGTGATTAAACCATTATGCCCATAATAATTAATACATATTAAAATTAAAACTATTTATAAAAACCCAACCCCATCCCGTCAGACCAGGCCAGCTTGTTCGAAAAAGAAGGTTTTGAGATCGCGCCGGAAGGAGCGAAGGTCGGGGGCCATCCGGAGCTCGACCGGTAAGCGGTTCCAAAGGTCTGGCGCGCCCACAGAGAACGCTCTCCCCCTGGGGGCCACCAATCGGCCTTCTTTGATCGGCGGCACCCTGAGGAGGCCCTCTCTGTGGGAGCGCACTGGTCAATCATCTCCGCCAGCACGTTTAAAGAAATTTGTGAGCGGAGCGGCCAGCGGGTTCCCTGGAGGTCATCGAGACTGACCCTCTCTTTCAAAATTCACTGATAAATGTTCGGGGGGAGGCGTCACTGATGGTACAGTACAGGAGGTTCTCGGGCAAATTGAGTGTATTGGTCGTGGAAGAGCAATGAACCAGCCTCGTGGGGTTAGGGTGGTTCAAAGCGCTGGGCGTTGGAATCACCGGGATTCACCAGACGCGGAGCCACCATTCACTTGAATCTGTCTGCAAAGATTTTGCAGATGTGTTTGATGAGCAGTTAGGGAAATACACAGGCCTCCCAATTTCGTTTAAATTAAACCCCCAGGTTCAGCCCATCAGAATGAAGGCTAGAAGAGTTCTGTTTGCTTTAAAGCACAAAATAGAGAGGGAACTGGACAAGCTGGTAGACCAGGGGGTGTTAACACCAGTCAATGGCGCGGAATGGGAGACCCCCATCATGATGCCTCTCAAGGCAAATGGCGAGGTCCGCATTTGCGCCGACTATAAGGGGACAATCAACCTAGCTCTGAGCGCCCATTCATACCCGGTCCCCGCCGTTAGCAGCATTCTCACATCCCTGCAAGGTGGGTCGGTGTTTGCCAAGCTGGATCTTGCCCAAGCTTATCAGCAGCTACCGGTCGACCCAGAGACTGCTAAAGTGCAAACGATAGTCATACACAAGGGGGCGTTCCGGGTAGACCGGCTGCAGTTCGGGGTAAGCGTAGCTCCTGGGATTTTTCAAGAGGTTATGGAGAAAACCCTCAAGGGGATACCAGGGGTTTGCCCATACTTTGATGATGTCCTAATTGCAGGTAACTCCGAGGACGTTTTGGCAGACCGTCTGAAAGCTGTGTTAGAAAGGTTTAGGGTTGCAGGACTGAAACTCAAGAGGGACAAGTGCAAGATTGGGGTGACTGAGACAGAGTTCCTAAGGTTCAGGATCAATGCTCAAGGCATCCACCCATCAGCATCAAAGGTCAGGGCAATCAAAGAAGCCCCAATTCCACAGAATAAGTCAGAGTTGCAGGCATTCCTGGGCCTGCTCAACTTTTATCACACCTTCCTGCCACACAAAGCAACTATAGCAGAGCCTTTACACAGGCTGCTTGACAAGCAATCACCCTGGGTCTGGTCTACCACACACACGAACGCATTCAACACACTGAAAACCCTGTTAGCAGGCAATGCTACAGTCACACACTTCAGGGAAAACAAGCCAATCTGTATTGCGTGTGATGCATCCCCTTACGGGATTGGGGCAGTCCTCAGCCATGTAGAGGAGGATGGAACTCAAGCCCCCATCGCATACTACTCCAGGACACTGTCAGCTGCAGAGAGGAATTATGCACAAATTGATAAGGAGGCACTGGCAGTGGTCGCAGGAGTAAAGAAGTTCCATGATTACCTGTATGGTAGGGACTTCCTAATATACACGGACCATAAGCCACTGTTAGGATTGTTCACAACTGAAAAACAGACACCACAAATTCTGTCACCCAGGATGCTACGCTGGTCCATATTTCTGTCAGCATATGCATGCAAGTTGGTACACAGGCCAGGCAAAGAGATGGGGCATGCAGATGGCCTCAGCAGACTTCCCCTAAGGGACACTGAGCCAGACCCCGCACCTGCTGCCCAAATACTGGCAATACAGGAGCTGCCTGAATGCCCTCTAAATGCTAAGGATGTGGCCACAGAGACCCCCAAGGACAAAATCCTGAGCAGGGTGAAATTGTGGGTAAGCAGTGGGTGGCAGGACAAATCACCAGGGCAAGAGTTCATTGCATACTTTTCCAGAAGACATGAACTATCAACTCACAAGGGGTGTCTGTTGTGGGGGAGCATAATTCCCAAAGGGCTAAGAGAAAGAGTCCTTCAGTCACTGCACGAGGGGCACCCAGGGGTGGTAAGGATGAAGGCTCTGGCAAGGAGCTACCTGTGGTGGCCAGAGTTAGACAAGGAAATAGAAGGGTTAGTAGCTGGGTGCTACACGTGCCAGAGGTCAGGGTGCACATAGACTATGCGGGCCCCTTCCAGGAACACACATTCCTAGTAGTGGTAGACAGCCATTCTAGATGGTTGGAGGTGGTGCCCATAGGCAACATGACCTCAGCAGGCATTAAGGGGGCTGTTTGCAACCCATGGTCTTCCAGATGTAATTGTGTCAGATAACGGAACGCAATTTACTTCGTCGGATTTTCAGGTGTTCCTGAGGACCTTGAGGATTAGACATGCCACCTCAGCCCCCTTCCATCCGGCCAGTAATGGGTTGGCAGAAAGATTCGTGCGCACAACCAAGGACGCCCTCAAGCGCATTGTTCAGGGGGAATGGAAGCAACGGCTGGCCACCTTCCTTCTTCACCAACACTCAACACCCTGCTCCGCAACTGGGAAAAGCCCAGCTGAACTCAGATGGGGCAGACATCTGATAACAACACTGGACAGGCTCCACCCCGACAGAGTAGCAGCAGATGTCGGACCCCCAAACATCAGGAAAGTTTTTAACACTAGGGATTCCATCTGGGCGAGGAACTATAGCTCAGGTCACCCAGGGGTGCCAGGGGAAATACTAGCCCAAACAGGGCCCCTGTCTTACAAGGTAAGGGTGGAGGGGGGACTCCTGTGGAAAAGGCATCTAGACCAGCTAAGGAAAAGGGCCCCTGAAAGGGTTTTTGAGGGCACACTGGAGTCTGATGAGGAGGAGGAAGCATCAACACAAGCATCCAGGAGGGCTACCAGAGGGTCACAAGGGCAACCCTATGCCAGGCAGGAAACCAGCAGTAGAAACAGGGAAACTCTAAACCCCAACGAAGGAAGGGCACAACAATACTATCAAAGTGGCCAACTAAACCCCAGCATCACACAATTCCCTGGAACAACAACACACACACACACACACACACACACACACACACAACAATCCACCACCTCCACAGCAAACAGGGGGAACAGGAGACAGCACAACACCACCGGTTGAAACAGTCCTAAGACAGTCAAGCAGGGCCCACAAGGCTCCAAGCTATCTCTCTGACTATGTGCGTTCCTAAGGGGGGAGGAAGGTGGAAATGTCAAAGTAATTAATTGAAGGTAACAAATTGTATATAGTTAATAAGTTGTATATAGTTGGAGAGAGGGAATGAAAAGGGATAAACCATCACTATGGGGGAAGGGGTGTAGTGTATGCGACTAAAAGCATACACAGGATGTCACACAGCAGGGGGCTGGACAGCTCCAGGCTATAACCGCTTTTGGCGGGAAAGCCTGGTTCGAACAAAAGCCTGACAGCCCGGGGCATGATCAGCTCTGGTGGGAAGCCAGGGTTTAAATCTATTGGTCACCTGCACTGGCGGGAAGCCCAGGTTTGAATCCATTGGATGGTATTCACCTGGGCAGGTATAAAGATACGCCAGGTAACCCCTTTTCCCCAGCCTTGTTCCTGACCTCAATAAAGAAGTTAATACCCAGCTGAGTGTCCGTCTCTGTGTGCGACCATGCGACTTTACAGCATGAAAGATGTAACTCATTCAGGAAATAATATGTATGAAGCAATGATTCCCAGTAAACTAGTGAATTTTCAAGTTTAGACTTCCATGCATTTCCACTGCATTTTCTTGCATTTATTGGCATTCCTACACATACAGGGATGTAATAATAAAACTATTTCAGTTATTTCTGCAAAAGTAGATATGTTGATAGCTCCGCAATCTTTCCAAGCATCGCAGGGAGTTTGTGATCCATACCCAAATATATCTTTTTGACACAGCGCACCTGTAAAGCTGCTTAAAAAAACACCACAAAACTGATATATTATACCAATGGGAGAATGTTTCACAGAAAATGACATAACAAATATTAGTTTCTATACATATAAAACACCTTCTGAATAACCCACAAGAAAACTTTGTTATTATTATGGGTTGTATTGGCAGTTCTGTATAAAAGCAGATTGTTCTTTCATGAGAAATAGAACAGGCAGAAAAAGATTACAAGGCCTGGCCCATTAGATCCTGTTGATGTCTGTGAATATGCCTCGGTGTGGCAAATCACAGAACTGCAGATAGCCCTTTCATGCTGGCTCAGGAATTCTGGGAATTGAAGTCCACAAGTTATAAAGGAGCCATAGTTCCACCCCTCTGCTCTAGAACATAGTTATTTAATATTATGGTGTGCATAATATTACATATCATAGAAGGTTACATGCTGTTCTTTCTTATATTCTGGCCATCATAAAGTAATCAGATTAAAATATTATTAAGTCTTACAGCTCCTAAGAAACTGTAATGTTTACAAGCAAGAGAAAACCACTCAAAAACACAAAGAATTTAATTTTGGCCACATCTACTTTTTGTAAATATACTACTCAGCACAACACCCAGATGGTAAATCAGCCCTTAGTGTCTCAAAGTTGTATACACTTTCCAAACAGTGTTGGCAGTTCACGGCATGCCCAAGAAAAGGGGTTCTGGCATCATCCCAAAGGTTACATATTGCTGCAAAAATAAAATATTGCTTCATAGAGATAGGCAATGGGCAATCTTTTGGCAATTCTGGGAGTCTGACTCAGACTATTATTGCTGAAAGTTAATACGCAGAGTACCCCTCCCCAGTTTTACTGTAAGCCCTGAAATGGGTTTAACCTACTCACACACCCCCACCAAAAAAGAGGAAAACAAGATGCAACCCATGCCTATGCTTATGCCCCAACTCTCTCATCCTTGGTCCACCAAATAATGTTAAGTATTACTTGCAGCCATCAAAATTCTGTCCATCCCTGCCCTTGTAGTTTTAAGATCTGTGGCAGGAAGAGGAAGCTGAGATCAAAGTATGTGTATCACCTTTTATTTGACTCTTGACAAATGTGAAACAAATGTTGAACCACTTGTTTGTTTTTAGCTTAATGGCCATCTGGCAGGCTAAGGGTCTCTATTTGTCTTCTGTCCATATGTTGTCTAGCTTTTATGCTTCATGATGCTAATTTGGGTTTGTTGTTTTTAATGAGGAGAAATCTCCTTTTTTAATTTGCTATTTTAGGATAGTTTTATTTGTCCTTTTAATTTTTTTCACCCCAATATATCTACAACTGTTATAAGTGCATTTTAATACTGCAATTTTAAACAGAAAGAGACATGTTTGAAGATCAGATCCCTCTAAGAATGAATTTAATTTTCATTTCCATTCAGCAGGTGGTGCTATGTCATTGCTGATTTAAAGGCCGCCCCCCCCTTTTTTTAGTATGATTATAAAATGTTAGATTATCTGCTCTAGATCTTTACAAAAACCTATTGAAAAAATAGCAAATTTGAATTTTTATCATTTGTAAAAATGTGTTTTTCCTTTCTTTATGTTTTAATGTTTAATGTTCTAAACCGGAGATGAATTAATTCCTCTGATCTATGCCCCTCTCAAGGGTTGCAGGAAAAGGTCCTGCTGTATTGCAACCAAATCTACCACAATTCGCTGCTCATGTATCATGGCTTAAAATCAAAAAGTTGCAGTTACAAAAATTTCTAAATATAATGTATTTTTGTTTATTGTACTATGCAAAACCAGTAAGAGTGGCAGAAAATATTATTTGACACTTTAGAAATATTTAATGTTAATATATTTTTCCACTTAAATAACAAGGTTTCTATATCTTGATAAATCCATAAAATATTGTTTGAAAATTAATCTGACAGACAGACTGGTACAGTGTAATCCTAATGAGAAGACCTGAAAGATTTATTAGCAGAATAATCTTCTTTTCTAACAATTGTACATTCTAGTTTATTTTGCCTAAAAGAATGATCAGAACTTTAGGATGATTCCTGATCAGGTTTTTCTTGCAGAATTATTATACTTCATAGACACAATTATGAAGTTGGCAGACATAAACCTCTTCCCAGTGTGTTTTCTTACCAACACACATCAAGAAGGCACTTTGACCAATTTTAAATTATGGACAAAATACCAGATATTATTAAAAACATTTTATTTATTTTATTTTATTTATTTAATTGAATTTCTATACCGCCCTTCTCCCGAAGGACTCAGGGTGGTGTACAGGGCAATAAAAGCATTACATACAAAAGTTAAAAATAAGATTAAATTAAGCCCTAACAATAAATAATTAAAAATACCCCAAACCCTTAAACCAGGCTGGCCTGTTCAAATAAATAGGTTTTCAGATCACGGCGGAAAGAGCGAAGGTCGGGAGCCATCCGGAGCTCAACCGGTAATTGATTCCAAAGGGCTGGCGCACCCATAGAGAATGCTCTCCCCCTGGGGGCCGCAAGCCGACACTCTCTGACCAATGGCACCCTGAGGAGGCCCTCTTTGTGGGAGCGCACAGGACGAAGGGAAGATGACGCCGGCAGCAGGTGCTCCCGTAAGTAATCCAGACCCATGCCATTTATGGCTTTATAGGTAATCACCAGCACCTTGAATCTCACCCGGAGGGCAACTGGAAGCCAATGCAGCTCGCGGAGAAGAGGTGTTACATGGGAGTATCGGGAGACCCCCATCACAACTCGTGCGGCCGCATTCTGCACCAGCTGAAGCCTCCGAGTGGTCCTCAAGGGCAGCCCCATGTACAGAGCATTGCAGTAGTCTATACGAGAGGTCACGAGCGCATGAGTGACTGTATGCAGGGCATCCCGGTCCAGATAGGGTCGCAACTGGCGCACCAGGCGAACCTGGGCAAAAGCCCCCCTGGTTACAGCTCCTACATGGTCTTCCAAACTGAGCTGTGAGTCCAGGCGGACACCCAAATTGCGAGCCCTATCTAAAACATTAACTGTGGAATTTGTTGCATGGAAATAGCATTTGTAATTTTCTTAAAATTTTAGGGATGCAGAGCTTGAACATAGCCATTCAATTGTTGTGTATATGTGAAATAAACAGATATCAGTTTTCTAAGCAGTTGGACAGTGGTTTGCTATAATGCAAAGCTGACCTTTTTGTGTTCTACTTCACATTTGTAAATACAGTAATGAACAGAGAAGTGGGAAACATGGATTATATTATATGGATTGTTTATTTATTACAAATACTTCAGTCATGCAACTCTGAGCACCTTTATTCATAACATAAGGGTTTTTCAAAGTAAGATTTGTGGAAATCTAGTGTTCCACAAGAAATTGAATGGGTTCTGCAAGACAGAGGAAAAAATACATCTGCATGAGATAAAGAGAAAAAAACATCTCTGCGGGTGACTAAAGAGGGGAAAAATATAAGCATATTCATCCAACTACTCCCACTTCAAGTCTGCTTTACAAAGGCTTCCATTGTCATTTTTCTATGGTATAGTGAAAATATTGAGATTTGTCAGCTAATATTCAGAAGCCCAAACACCTTTTCATGCAAGCTCCAGAATTTTTTTTATGAACTTTGCAGCCTGAAAAAGTTTGACAGCAATAATGTTTCTCTATTATGAATCAAAAATTGTCAATATTATCAAATCAATCAAACGGGAACCATAATTATTATCATAAATTCAATATAGTCTTGTTTTATAAAATGAAAACATCTTATTAATCTCCTTCTTTGGCATCTTATTACTGCTATAACCACATTCCTCCCAACTCAGGTACCTTCACATTCTTTCCTTAGTCCCCAGGTACACCACAGTACAATCTACATGTTTAAAAACTTCCTGAAACCTTGGAGTAGGAATGCAATTCTTCTGTCTGGTGAGAAGGCATTCTACATCTCCTGAAGAGAATGTTTGCCCCCAAAGCTCCTATCACTGCACTTCTCACAGAATGGGAGCTTTCAGTAGAAATGGTCAACATTGTGCCTTGGACATGGACATTATATAGGGAGAACATGACCTCGAAGCTAGCCAGGCTTCAAAACACCTAGGATTTTAAAGGAGATGTGTTCCCACACATTTTGGCCAAAGGGAAAGAAGAAAACTTTTTTTATCTAATGCCAAATTTTAGATTACATTTGTAATTTGCTATTAGGTTTTTTTTATCATAAATAAAGCATACTTATTTTTAGGCGGTTACAATGTGCATGGCAACACTAGGAAAAAATAGAGAAAGTGCGCTGAATATAAGTTAACATATTTAAATATTTTTATTACAGATAAGTATTGGGCCTGAAATGTTAAACTAACATTCTGGGAAATGTGGCATTAATTTTTGCCACAAAAACTAAATTACCGTATATACTTGAGTATAAGCCGAATTTTTCAGCCCACTTTTTGGGCTGAAAAATTCCACTTCGGCTTATACTCCAGACAACAAAAAAACTTACCGAGGACTTGTGCGCGGCCGAGGCTTTGGTGCTTCCGGGATCGCGCGCACCTCTCCCAAGCCACCGCCGTCCGGAGACCTGCCGAAGTTTGGGGAGGTTTGGGGAGGTGCGCGCCTCCCCAAACCTCCCCAAACGTCGGCAGTTCTCCGGACCTCCGCGCCCTGCCTGCCTGCTTCTTTCCGCAGCGGAAAGAAGCAGGCAGGCAGGGCGCGGAGGTCCGGAGACCTGCCGACGTTTGGGGAGGTTTGGGGAGGTGCGCGCGCACCTCCCCAAACCTCCCCAAACTTCGGCAGGTCTCCGGACGGCGGTGGCTTGGGAGAGGTGCGCGCGATCCTGGAAGCACCGAAGCCTCGACCGCGCGCAAGTCCTCGGTAAGCTCCGGGCGGTCACTTGCTTCGCGTCTCCTGAGGGAAGGGGGGGCGACTGGAGCGGGCGTGTTTCCTCGCCTGCTGGGCGCCGCGATTTGCCCGGGGAACGCACGGGCCCCGAATGGCAGCGTGGAGCGAGGAAGCGGACAGCCAGGGCTTCCCCGAGAGCCGCGGCCACACAGGGTATTCCTGTGTATTCAGGCTTGCAAAATGGCGGATCGGGCCTCTGCTGGCGGCAGAGGCTTGCAGAGCGCGGATCCAGCCTCCGCCGGTGGCGGAGGCTTGCAGAACGGCGGATCGGCTTATACTCAAGTCAATAACTTTTTCCAGTTTTTGGGGGTGAAATTGGGGGTCTCGGCTTATACTCGAGTCGGCTTATACTCAAGTATATACGGTACTTGGGTAAGATGAACGTATTGCCTATTATTCTGACTATGAGAAGGAGAAAATTTAGATGGAACAGAAAAAACAAACTGTCAAAATAAGGTTTATTAATAGAAGATAATGTAGCTCAAGGTTGAACTGTGGAGACTTTAGTGATGTCTGAGATACCTAGCTGAGTAATAAAATGTTTGCAAGAAAACAACCAAGCTCACTTTGTTTATTGCTGTGTTTGTTTTGATATAGCTATTTCTGAGAGAATGCAACTTTAATGGCAAATTAGTATTGGATGGATGAAAATGTGGAGAAAGATCTGAAACAAAAATCTTGACAGCAGCATAATTTTGTTTTTTCAAAATGAAGAGGTGAAGATAACCATTTATCAAATAAAATCACCACAAATTGAAAATAGAAATTGTATGTATTTGTAGAAAAAGCCCTTAAGGAATCAAAACCCAATTTTCTTGCTGGGATAAAATTAATAAATATCAGGCATTGAACGAAAAGCCTCTTAGGGAGGAAGAATAATGTGGTATGTTTCTCAGGAATCACAAAAAGCCAGTTATTCTCAGTAAAGCTGTTTATTAAAGTCCTAATGAAAAGCTCATTTCTCGTTATTTGTTGTAGTAACTTGGACTCCATACAGTGACAGATGGTCACAAGAGTAACCTATAAAAACTGACTTTCGCTTCTGATAAAGCTGTATAGTAGCTGATTATTAGAATGTGTAAAACAATATCAAACGGAGTGCAAAGCATCTATCTCATCTTATTAATCCTGCAATCCAGACTGTTTCAGATTGCAGCCAATCATATTTACATCTAAAAATACTGAATATAGACATAATGATATCACCTATTTCCTATTTGCAAATTACAATATTTACACCAAAGTTTATTATAATTTACACAAATTAATTCTCTCTCTCTCTCTCTCTCTCTCTCTGACTATAGGGATTCCTCTATTGAGAATATTATTTCTTTCCTTTCTGTTCCTTTGTATTGTTTCCTTCTCCATCACGTAACCGAACCATTTCTTGTTCTTCTACCATCTAAATTCAGCATAATCAAGGAACAGGTATGAAAATAGCTGTGGCAGATGAAATCACCTTACCTTAATAAATACATAGCATTTCCATAAATCAACTAGCACATGAAACCTATTTGTAGATAAATGTGTGCTATTAACTATTGCAAGTGTTTTCCTTAAAAAGGCATTAGACTGGAATCTGATAGTACTTTGCACTAATACAGAAGAGAAACTTCTATTAAGCATGTGGTGTGTTTTGCTCATTATTTTCTTCTTCTGGTAGACCAAACAATGACTTCATCCAAGTCCAAAGGATATCATTAAAGAAATAGGCTTTTCTGCTATTCTGTTTGCTTCCCATGCATATAGTCCTTATATACAGAGGACCTGGAGTAAAATAATAAAAATCTAACTAGAAGTGGTTAAAGAAAGCTCTTTGTATCCTAATTTCTTTGACAAGCTAGACTTTTCCTTAGCTGCCTTTGTCCAACCAGAAGCAGGTTAGACAGAAGCATCTATCCATGTGGAAGAGAGTGCAGTACAAATATGGCAAGATATAATCTGGAATTAACCATTAATTAAGAACACTACAATAAACAATGTAGGAAAAGAATGCAAAGCATAACTCTTGGATTTTTTTCCAGCCCAGTAATAACTCTGATCTGGGCCACATAACCAGGAAGGAATGTGAGAAGTCTTAGAATGGAGGAGTTAGTAGCATTCTTAGCTGCTGTTCAACTTCTCCTGCATGGATACACTAGGCAAAATTTTGTGGAACATTTTTCTCCACAGCTCTAAGCTAAATCCAGACTATTTTAAAATTCAGTCTTCTTTTGCTTGATTCTCCCTCAGTGCCAGTTCAGTTTGATTCAGTTCTATTCATTTTCAGGTAGCTGTCTTAGTGATGAACAAAGACATAGGATAGAACAGACTATTTCAGAGATTTTGGGGGAAACTGAAGAGAGTCTAAAAAAAAAACCCTCTTGAAATTTAAAAAAAATAGCCAATTTAGCTGAAACTGTACAATTCAAAATTCAGTACAATTTTAATGTATATAAATTATAATTGGATGTGGTGATACTTTAATGTAAATTGTTAGGGGTCACTTCAAAGTGAGATGGGCAGCAAATAAATTTAATAAATAAAATAAACACTTCTAAACTTGTAAGACTTAGATGGTACAAGAGGCTGTGGTAGCAGTAACATTGAGTGATGATGGAGAAATTAATGTGAACACAATGAAACCCAAACCTGTAAGAAAACACAGTGCACATTTATAATAGACCATAAAGACAGTACAGCAGTCACAAAAGAAACAACAGATTGTCTGGATATTCTTGCAGATAAGCTGTTGAGGTATGCCTTTTAGCTTATTGGTTCCTAAAGTCGGATGTTGATCTAAAAGCAGTGTGTATCACTGCTTTAAAACATAGAAACCCCAAATCCTGAGTATTTTGAGCATATGGAAAACCTGGAGAAGCCCAAATTGTCTCAGTGGTTGCATTCCTACTCAAGGAGGGCTAAACATCTATGAACACTGCTCTGGTTCTCATCTTGTTTCCAACTACACAGTGCAGATGTTTAATCAACATAACACTAATAATATTCTGAAGGCTATGGGCAGGTTAAATATGCAGTCAGACACTGAAAGTTTCTGGTTTTATGTACATCAAATCATGCTATCCCTGTTTAGATGTGAATCTAGCCAAGCAGTACTCACCTGGATCTATGAACAATCCGATCAAATTACTGAAGGATCAAAAGGCAAACACCCTATTTTTAAGGTGCCTCTCTTAAAATTAATTTTAAAAGACAGATTTTCATACATGAATTTGTTACGGCCGAGGCTGAGGTTAACTCCAAAAAGAAATATTCATTGTTTACAACTGGTAGAGAAGTATAGATTTTTAAATTTAAGAAGTATCTTCTTTTTACCCGACTCTTCATTTATCATTTTTTGTAAAAACTACAAAATTATTTTTATTACTGCATGTTTTGGGTAAACAAAAATGTTAGGAAAAGCCCTGTTTCCAGATAGACACTTTTTTGTATACTTGTTGTTGTTGTTATCTGCGAAGTCGTGTCCGACCCATCACGACCCTATGGACAACGTTCCTCCAGGCCTTCCTGTCCTCTACCATCTTATGGAGTCCATTTAAGCTCACGCCTACTGCTTCAGTGACTCCATCCAGCCACCTCATTCTCTGTCGTCCCCTTCTTCTCTTGTCCTCAATCTTTCCCAGCATTAGGCTCTTCTCCAATGAGTCCTTCCTTCTCATTAGGTGGCCAAAGTATTTGAGTTTTAGCTTCAGGATCTGGCCTTCTAAAGAGCAGTCAGGGTTGATCTCCTCTAGGATTGACCGGTTTGATCGCCTTGCAGTCCAAGGGACTCGCAGGAGTCTTCTCCAGCACCACAGTTCAAAGGCCTCAATTCTTTGGCGCTCAGCCTTTTTTATGGTCCAGCTTTCACTGCCATACATTGCAACTGGGAAGACCATAGCCTTGACTATACGCACTTTTGTTGACAGGGTGATGTCTCTGCTTTTTAGTGTGCTGTCTAGATTTGCCATGGCTTTCCTCCCGAGGAGCAAGCGTCTTTTAATTGCTTGGCTACGGTCCCCATCTGCAGTGATCTTGGAGCCCAGGAAAATAAAATCTGTCACTATCTCCATTTCTTCCCCATCTATTTGCCAGGAATTGAGAGGGCCGTATGCCATGATCTTGGTTTTCTTAATGTTAAGTTTCAACCCAAGTTTTGCACTCTCCTTCTTCACCCGCAACAAGAGGCTCTTTAGTTCTTCTTCACTTTCTGCCATTAGAGTGGTATCATCTGCATATCTTAGGTTGTTAATATTTCTTCCGGCAATCTTAATTCCAACTTTTGATTCATCTAACCCTGTCTTTCTCATGATGTGCTTGTTCTGTACCAGCCTGCTACCAGCCCTGCAGATAAGGCAGGGACAACCCCTTTTACAAGAAGGCAAGAGGCTGGAACTAAGCCTGCCAAATTTATTAACATAAAAACATAAACAGAGCAAAGAGAGCAAAGAGAGCAAACACGAACCATGAAACAGGAACTATTCAAACGGTTGCCTTCAGCAAACCAGCCCTCCCATGCATTCCCCTTTTATACAGTTCAGGGCGTGGCTTCTCTCTGCCTCCTTCCGAGGTGCCCCATTGCCTTCCTCTGTTTACTCCTGATTGACTGCCTCCTGCGTCGGGCGTCCTTCAACAGGGCCAGCTGTGGGTCATCTTCATCCACGCTGTCAGGCTCACACAGCTGGGTCTGCATCATGACCAGGTGGGAGGGGCCTGGCTGAGGGCTCTCATCAGCAAGCTCTCCAACCCCCTCAGCAACCTCTCCAACACCCCCCTCCTCCTCTGAATCATCCGACCCAAATGCCGAACCCACAGGCTGACCCTGAATCACAACAGTGCTCTGCATATAAGTTAAATAGGCAGGGTGACAATATACAGCCTTGCCGGACTCCTTTCCCAAATTTGAACCAATCAGTGGTTCCGTGTCTAGTTCTCACTGTTGCTTCTTGGCCAACATATAGGTTTCTCAAGAGACAAATAAGATGGTCTGGTACTCCCATCTCTTTAAGAACTTGCCACAGTTTGTTATGATCCACACAATCAAAGGCTTTAGCATAGTCAATGAAGCAGAAGTAGATGTTTTTCTGGAACTCTCTAGCTTTCTCCATGATCCAGCATATGTTGGCAATTTGATCTCTAGTTCCTCTGCCTCTTCGAAATCCTGCCTGTACTTCTGGTAGTTCTCGATCCACATACTGCTGGAGTCTAGCTTGTAGGATTTTAAACATAACTTTACTAGCATGAGAAATGAGTGCAATGGTGCGATAGATGTTTATTTGAAACTTTTTGACATATATGCTTGAAGCACAGCATTCATATCCATGCTTATATTAGCAAAGGTTACTACTCTGAATTTGGATTAAAAAATAATTTGACACTACACTTCATATGATAAGGGACTCCAATAGGAAAATGAATTCTGTCCTTCAAGTGACTTTCTTAAGAACTTTAATAACATTTTAGCTTAACAAATTCAGTAGAACTCTGTTTAAATGTCTCATTTGCTCAATTTTTTTAAAGAAAGAAGTGACAGGGAATCAAATCTATCCCAAGAAGCAAATGAATTTTTCAAACCTTCTCATGACCCAAATAACCTCATGAATCAAAGTATGGGAACAGGAATTTCAACTTACTTCCATTTCTTTTCTTTAATGTTAATAGCAATTGTTCACATAGTAAAAATTCAAAACTTATCAATAACATGAAATGTATTTAACTCACTATAATTATTACCTTTTTCATAATTTACATTCAACAGAATTTTTTTAGTCAAAAATTATTTTAGCACATTTGACTATAAATCACTGAAACGTGAAGATGTACAATTTCAAATATTTCATTTCTATTATTTAAATTGTTTGGAAACAAATGTATTTCAGATGAACAAGATATAGAATACAATTCCTAACAGAACTGCAAGACAATCATATTACTGCCCCTGAAAGACAAGAAACAAGTCAAACAAAGGAACAATTATTTTAAGTTACCATAAGCAACACTCTTACGCCAACAAACGGAGACGGGATATGAAGAGATAAAGATTAGCAAACAGCAATAAATTTGCTTTATATAATTTAATCTGGTTTTACTGCTGTAACTATTTATGAAACAAATGTGAAAGACAAAGGTACAGAATTAATAACCAAGGGTGCACAAATGCTTTTCATGTGTATATTATGGTTAAAAATAGTTTGGTTTTTTTCATTTAAAAATGCTGTCTTAGAAGAGCACACAGAAACTTTATTTACTTAAGGAGAAAATATTCTGAAACAGAGGCTGCCAGGGATCAAAGAAAGCATATTAATTCTTTTTCCCCCAGTCAAGTTATAGAAGAATTGTTATAAAATATATTAGACATAACTGTGATGTTAACTTTCATTTCAAATAATAACAAAGGGGTTCTAAAGAATAATCTGCATCTGGAATAAGTTTAGTTAAACTCAACAAGACATAAATAAGTATATGATGCCACAAAACTGATCTTAAATAGTACTGACACAAGTGTGCTACTGTCATATGAAGATACATCTTTTTTCTGTACCCCATTAGATTGACCCAGACACAAGAGAGACACAAAAGCCCTTGACCCAGACAGGTGGGTTTTTTTTTTGTATCTCCTACAAGGATTGAGGAGATATTTTATTTTGTAAAGAAAAAACACACCAAAAAAAACAGAATTGAATATGGAATTGAAATTCATGCATCTTAAAGTTGCTGAGGTTGAGAAACACTGCTCTGTTACTTCTTTTTTTCTGTTGAATCTTACTCAATTTTTGGCTTTTGTTAATCTTTGTACACCACCTACACCACTTACCCATTTCTATGAGATGGGTAACTATATAAATGCTATATAAATGAAATGAAAAATATCAGTATTAATAGCTTTTATGGCTTTTCCAAAATAGATAATAAAATAATATCTTAACTCTGTTCCTTAAACTTAGAATAAGTTTCTTTCCAGTTTTGTAGAATTATTTTCTTTACTGTGACCCAGATTCAATAGAACCAAAGCTCTTTTCATGAGACATCAATTTCCATGTTTTAATAAAGTAATTCAAACATCCGCCTCTTGAATTGGATCCAGAAACACATTGGTAACCAATGCAGCTCACACAACTGAGGTGTAACATATGCACTATCAGAGACAAACATATCTGCTCTCATCAATGCATTTTGAAACCGCAGAAGTTTCTGAATATTGTTCAAGGGCAGCCTCATACTGAGCACATTGCAGCAGTCCTATTGGGAAGTGGCCAGGGCATGACCTACTTGTGTAGGGCCCCTTGATCCAGGAACAGGTGTCACTGCCACACAATATGAGATTATGCAAAGGTCCTCCTAGCCACAATTGCCACGTGCTCCTCAAGCAGGAATTGTGAGTCCACAACAACCCTCAGATTGTGCAAAGGGCCTGCTTGGGCAGTGCAACTCCAGTATCTCAAAACCCAAAGCTGCTCAATCTTGCCAGGGTTCAGCTGAAACCTGTTGTTCTCCATCCAGTCCCTCACAGCCCCCAACATTTGAATAAGATGTACACAGCATCACTTAATTCGCCAGGGATAGTGGTGATACACATACTGATACCTCAAACCTTGGTGACAGATATGCAGCGCCCCACATAGCAGAGAGTCAAGGGCAAGATCTATTCTCCCCAACTGGCCCCATAGAAAAAAAGGTGAACCAGCCCAAAATGGTGCCACCCCCCCCAATCCTTGGTCAGTCCAGAAGGATACCATGGTTGATGGTATTGAAAGCCACTGAGAGGTCATGTAAGGCAGGGGTCTCCAACCTGTGGGCCATGGCCCACTACTGGGCCTTCCAACCATAATGGGCAGGTTTCATTATGATTAAATTGAGGATTATCTGTATCTAGTTTTAGGACTTGTGTGAAGAACAGAACACATTTTAGATCCTATTAATGCAGAAGTACTGAAAATTCAAAAGGCTTCACAAACTCTTAAGCACAATTGTATCTCATTAAAATTTCAACATAAATCTGCCAACTTACTTTTCTTAAAAAAATGTCATTTCAATTAATGTGTCTCATCAGTCTAGCAGCTTGTTTTATTAGTAATACACTTTCACTGTCAAAAGCTAATCATGTTTTCTTTCTCAGCAATTGGTAAGGTTCAAATGTCTATAATAAATTATATGAAATGAGTTACATCTCTGAGCATCTGTGACTTAAAAGGCCTTAATTAAAAAATCCCAACAGGGCATCTGGAGGGGGGGAGGAAGCAAAACAGGTCAAGATAGCAGCTGTGACTGCTGAACAAAGCCAACTTTTTTTGTTTTAATTTGGGAGCTTTGTAAAAAGGCAGTGTTGATCACACAATCATAGCCACAAAAATGGAAGCACACACAAACCCTTCTGACACCTTTGAATCTCAGTCTTTTTCAAAGCTAGTATAATTATATTGATCTGTAACAGATTTTCAGTCTGTAGAAAATGTTAGGCTCCTCCCACACTAGTACGTCTTTACACTGCTATCCAACATACTAATGTTCTTCTCTTAAGACTTCTTGTGGTGAAAAACTATATCATAACTGGATGGAAAACAACTACTGTGCATAACATTCTTGAGATGAAGAACGAATGCACACCATTCTTCAGATGAAGAATGAATGCACATCACTGTAACAGAAGTGTGCTAATTACACCACATTAAGAGACTATTTCCAATACTGCTCATGGGTTAGTAGATGATATTGCTTCAAACTGAATAGTTTCTTTATTATTCAAAAGGTATATGGAAGAACCTTCTTCAGGATCATTGCTGGAAAGTCTCGGGTTGTAAGTGATTGTTCAATCGTTAAGCAAGACAACTCTGGTAGAAGGAAGGGGAGGAGTTGTTTTATTTAGTAGATCATTTAAAATGTTGCAATCCATTCTATTCTACTGACTAATTTTAGATGAAAACAAGTTGCCCTGGAAGGGACTGCTCAACAAATTTCGGGAGGGCTGTCGGACCAGACGTAAGACGAGTCTATCCCTCACCCTCAGTCGGTGGAAATAAGGATTTACAGCTCCGCGTAAAGCGAAGCTGCTCGGGTGGACTAACCCAGGCAGCATTTTGCGCATGAAAAGTTTTAACTCTGCTGCTATTAGGAACAAAACTTGCACTAGAAACTTCCCGGGATCCCGGTTGCTCTCAGAACCGCCGGCTCCCTTCCCCGCATTTTCCTTTTAAAGCAATTCCAAGTTCCCTTCTCAGCCGGCCGGCCCTGACCTCCACCCACCCCCGGCAGCGGGAGGTCAGGGCTGACGGCTCCCAGAGGAAGGGGGCGCTGTCGGTCGTTGGCGAGATCCGCCGAACTGAAGCTAGGAAAGTAGGAGCTGCCTCCGCCGCGCCGGGAGTGAGCCGGAGTTGCTTCTCAGCAACAGCTGCTGCCGCCACCACGGCCGCCTCCCGCTCCTCTCTCTCTCTCTCTCTCTCTCTCCCCTCCTCGGGTCTCCGGCGGCCGCCATGTTAGGTCGGGATGATGAACTGGGGCTGCGTTGAAAGGGACCCAACGCCTCGTCGCCCGCCTCCTGGTGCGTGTGGAAAGGCGAGCATCCCGGCTCCTCCCTCTCCTCCCGGCCTGGGCTTGAGGTACGGCCTCTGGAAGCGACGGTTGGGCTCGCCGTTTCCCTGGGAGTCCCTGGCCGGAGGCTATGGGGCGGTCGTGGCAGGGCTGAGCACGTCGGACTGTACCTGAACCGAGGAGGAGGAGGAGGAGGAGGAGGAGCAGCAGCGACGCGAGTCTCCCCAGCAGCAAGACTCGGCGCCGGACCGGCTCCTCTCGTCCTGAAGCTGAAGCGAGAGCGCCCTCTCCCCTGCAAAGAGGAGGGCGGGAGGGGAGGGGGGGCTTGGCGGTTTCCCCCGGAGTGGCCCGCGGGCACCAGGTGAGGAGAGTTTCCAGTTCTTCCTCTTCCTCCTCCTCCTCCCCCCGAGCCTTTTCCCCTTCTCCACTCTCGTTGCGCGGAGGCGGTGGCGCCTGGAGAGCGCTAGGCCCCGCAAGATCCTGCCCATTTTTCAGGAGCGGGGGAAGCTTCTTGGGTCCGCTTCGTAGCAGCCCCGCGCCTGCGAGTAGCAGGTTTGGGAGGCGCTCGGGGGAGGGGTGGGGGTGGTCCCCCCCTCCGTTCCCCAAAAAAAAAAGTTTTTTTACTGGAAGTTCCTCCTCCTTTCTACCCGGCAGGGTGCTTTTTTCGAGACGCGATTGCGCCTGCCGGCCTCGCGCGGGTGTGGAAAGACTTCAAAGGGTCCCTTTCAAGTGCTTCGTCCTAAAAAAAACCCTGCAATGCTCTTTTCTTCCCTCTTTCCCTTCCGGTAGCCCAGGGGTCTTCAAACTTGGCCCTTTTATGACTTGTGGACTTCAACTCCCAGAATTCCTCAGCCAGCAAAGCTGGCTGAGGAATTCTGGGAGTTGAAGTCCACAAGTCATAAAAGGGCCAAGTTTGAAGACCCCTGCGGTAGCCTGTTCGTTTTCTGTTTGTTTGCTTAGCTTGTTCTTGCCAGTCTGATGCCAACTGGAAAGGAAGGGGGGGGTCGTTATGATCGATTTCCACGGCAGGTTGTTGCACTCGGGTTCCCCCTCTCCCCCCCCTTTTTTTTCCTTTGAAAAGGAAAAGGAGGAAATAGGATACGGGGAACTTCAGGTGTCCCCTTTCAAACTGTTCATCGCTCTCCTTCATTTTCAGTTTCCTTAACACCAGGAAAAGTTCCTGCCCGTAAGTGTACGTAGAGAGTCTCAAATGTGTGTCTGTGCTGCTGAGTATATACAAAGGTCGTTCCTTATAGCGTAAAATCGTTTTAAGTAGGGTATGGCTGCAACAAAAGTAGCAAAGTGGTGTTGCAATCGAGATAACTGAGCATTGATTTCTTAATTTCGATCCCAATGGAGATGTAGCTTATTTGCCAACCTATTAAGTGAGAAACTTGAGCCAGGTTTTAAGAATCATTAAATTTTCATATGATTTTTTTTTTTAGAAAAAAAAAAGTTTGGGCTTCCTTCAAGCCCTGCTCTTTTTTCTTCTGTTGTGGTAAAATGGTATATATTGTATGATAATGCAAAGAAAATAGTAAAATAGACAATTAGGGAAATGCTGTACTTTAAGTTGGAAAGACAATCTTCAGTACAACATATACAGGATTTTCATAGATTTCTGTTAATTTCTAAGTATTAATTTCTAATTGTACATTTTGATCAATTTCACCTAATTACAATTAAAACAATTTTGACAAACTTTATATTTTATTTGAAAAAAGTAGTAAGCATTTGTCTACCCAAGAAAGTGAATGAACATCCCATTCCATATCGTATGTATATTTAGATTTTAAATTATGGGATTTGGCTTTAGCCTCATTACAATTAATATATGTATTGGGAATTCATGTACATTTTGTAAGAGAATCCCATTGCATATCTTAAAAGGGAGAACCTTTTGTTGGCACTACTTCAAGTTATATTAAATAAGGCATACTATCTAATAAAATATTACAAGTTAAATTATTAGTTAAAGTAACTTGGAATGAATTGAGTCAAAACAAGTTAATACATTATGCTTTGTAAAGCAGTAGAGAAAATGTTTCATTAATGTGATATAAACCAGACCTAAAATCAAGGAGGAGAGTTCTTTGTGCCTAACAAAACCCATCAGTATTCTAAAAGCTCAAATTTGTTTAGAATATCTGTATTCCTAAAACAGTGTTTTGGCACCTTGCTAGAGTTCACCATTTGCATACACACAAACCCTGGAGATGTTTCTGCTTGGTGTAGGAAATACTGAAATAGAGGGTCCTTTTCTCTGCGTCATCTGGAAGCCACGCCCACCCCATTGCCGGCAATGGCAAAACCATCCCGATACGTGGCACGATGTCATGTGACATCGCAAGTTTGACATGTCTGATGTAAGGGGATTTCAAATTAAACCTGTAAACCTTTAATATTGTAAAGACATGTTAAAATATGTCTTTTAGTCCCACAGTTAACACAATAATCTGAAAAATCACTGTTTAATATGCATTTGCATGTTTCTAAATGTTTCTAAAGAAAAAAAAGTCTAATCTACTGCCAGAATGCAAGGCAGGATCCTTTTTAAAATAGGTATGTATAAAAAAGATAGAATTGTGTACCAAGTGCTATATATCATGCCATTTATATAAATTCTTTCACAATTTAAAACTCTTTAATCAGTTGTGAAGTTGGGTGTGATATTTTAAACTGGTTAAGCACTATACACATACTTCTGATTATAATAATCTTGTGAAATATCTACTGTTAAAATTTGTTCAGTTAATGCATTGATTTGGACATACAGTATGAATTATTTAGAATTTCAGCCTGTTAAAGAACAAGAAAATATTACACCTGCATTGCTACCAATGATAGCAGCTAACAAGCAAAATTTCCACTCTTAGCTTGTTTTGTGTTAAGGTCTGAATCAGAACTTCTGATTCTCCTTGCAAATCAGAATCATAAGCCAAGAATATGATTACTTGTTGTTGCTAAGCCAGAATATAACTCACTGCAACAACCAGTCCAGACCAATTCTGTTATATAAATAAACAAAGTCAAAGAGAATCTACAAAGTATGCATTACACCGCTTAGCATGATGTCAGGAGAACATGATCTAAAGGCAGGAGCAATTTAGCCTAAAACTGGTTCTGTTTTGGGCCACATTGAATTCCATTAGGATTCATTGTTTGGGATGCTAACCACTTTTCAAGTTCATGTGACCTGTTTGCCTCCAGTGTGTGTCATGTGAACAAGGCCAGTGTGTTCCCAGTTGTTATAATAATTACAATTTTATATTGATAAAATAACATCATAATAAGAACAATGAATTTTAAGTATTCATTTCTTGCATAAATTCCAAACTTTTAGACATTTGGAAAGTTTTCATTTTTTTATGTTCTATAATGACATAACATGTTAACAAAGTCTGTTCATTTAAAAGCAAGGCAGAAGAAACAAACAGTACTTATGAAGTTTGGTAAGCATCCTAGGCTGAGTTATTGCTTAAGAATCACTGACACAGCAGAATAATTTTAATACTGTTATAGATTGGAGAATCTATACTGACTAAGTGCATGTATTTGAAAGCATTTCCATTTATTTTAATGCAATATCTAATAAACTCCCAAACATAAAGAAATTAAACATCAGATTTTGTCTATTCATTTCTTTCATTTGTGCCTAAATCCATGCAATATTTAACAATTTCATTGTTTTATTTTAATATAGGGGATCTTTTGTTTAATCTGAGAAATATACTGTGTTGATTAAAGTGCTTCAACCTTGCTGCATATTTCTGGCAATATGTTGTCTTGGAAACACAGCTCCTACCTACTCTCACTTTATCTGAGAATTTAGATGATTTGATACTTGCATTGACAATTCTAGATATGCAGTGACAAATATGCTGTGTTATGTTCCAAGCCAGCAACATTTAGTTAGCTACATTTGAATAATCTATATTTGAATCATCTACATATAAATCATCTATTCTCACCTGTAATTCATTCTCCATCCAATATTTGCCTTGGAGAATTATATTTTCCTTCTTTCTTTGGGCGTTCCTATAGATTCTGAGATAGGACTGCCACAATTTCCCCTATAGGTGAATCCGTAATCAGAAATAGGTATCCTAGAAATATGCCTAATTTGTCAAGTGTCTTGATAGTGTCAGTAGCCTGTCCTACTGTCAGGTTGCTTTTCAGCTTCTGGTTTATAACCATAAAATACATCTAATGGGTGATTAATTGATACGACAACAGAGTGTTTATTCATCTCAGTACTGGTGATAACCTATGATGTAGTCATTTTATAAATAACTTTGAAATTGCTCCCTCATGTAGAATCTGCTACATTTTAATAATTTGTATGGCAGGAGTCATTATGTCCAGTTAAATACAAAGAGTTTGTTTTTATTTCCTTTTTCATTTGGAGGATCTTAGTTTGGTAGAGGAATTGGGCTCAGAGAAGACCATCTTTTCTTCAGCTAATTTTAAATAGTTAAAGAGCAATTCCCTTTCCCTTAAAAAAATACTTTGTGAGAGAAATCAGCTTTGGGGTATGGGTGATGGCATAATTTTTAGGCTTCATTTTCTCTTTCTCAGAAGCTATGCTAACTTCCAAATCCAATCACCAAAACTTCACAACTGTGCACTCCAGTGTCTAAAGAATGTAACAGTATCATTTAAGTCCAAGACAAGGAAATGGGGAAACCAAAGACTAGAACACTTCTGAAAAGCTAGAAATCTCCCTATAAGTATGGATGAGTCTTTTCCTATGCTTCTGTCTGTATTTGGGAGCCCAGCATGTCCCCATGTTTACATATAGAATTATATATTTTTAATAGAGTTGTTTATTTGTTTTTATTACAGAATAAATTGTTTTATTGTATTACTTACCAAAATCAACTTTAAGAGCAATGAAATATTTCTTATCTAAAAAAAATCACCTTAAGAAAAAATACTTATTCTTGCATCATTCCAAAGACAAGCAGAAGGATCATATTCCAAACCCCTTCTGACCCTGTACCCACTGAAGTGTTGTACAGCATCTATTATCCTCTGCCAGCATAAGCTTCAATACACCTGGAGAATACGAGATTGTGAATGGTAGTATAGGTAATGCCCAACTTACAACCATTCAGTGACTGTTCGAAGTTACAACGGTCCTGAATGAAGTGACAATTGGTCTCCTAACTTATTGCTGTTCCAGCACCCCTTTTGATGCTCGACTGCAGCTCAAATCCTTCTTGCAGTTCCAGAATCCTAATATGCCAAGAAACCCCTTTGTGCTTCCTGAGGTCTGGCAGCTTTACTTCATATTGCTTGGGCTTCTTGGGGTGTAGCAGCTTTATGCTGCACGGACGGGCAGCCGAGACTTCCAGGGGCACTGCATTACAGCTCGGAGGTTTCTTGACGTCTTGGGGCTGTGGCACACCATGAAGCCCTTGAGCCACAACATATTATTTTCCTGGCCTTCTGAGCTTACACACATGCATGCACACACCTCACACCTTCTTTCTCTAGCCTCCCTGAGGTTGCACCAAATTGCAGCACCCTCAGAAATCAGGCACATCTTGTGCCAAGTTTCCCGGGGCCTCCCGCACTCCCCACCTGCGCTTCTTATCTGGGACTCCCTCCACTGCCCACTTAAGAACCCATGTGCCTGGAGTTAAGAGTGGCAACCAGGATTGCCATCAATGATGTGGTTATGTGATACTATACTATATGACCACATCACTTGGTAATGAAAATTCTGGTTCCAATTGTGCTAATAAACCAAGAACTACTTGTTATCTTGGTAGATGGAATTTCTGAAGATAGAACTATTTCACTTGAATTAAAAATACATAATCACACTCTCCCCAATTAACAAGTCAAAGCGATAGGCTTATAAATCTAATTAGCAATCCAATATGTCTGCCATACTGTGAGTCATAGCCAATATAAAGGCTGTTGCATGATTAAGTTTTAAGAGGAAATTATAGCACAAGATATAGAACGCAATATTTATAATAGATAGAGCCAAGGCAACAATGCTGACCCTCTTAAGTCATAGTATGGCAAGTTAATAACACCCATGTCAATTAAATATAGATTAAATCCATTGTGTGTAGTGGCAGGAAAAGAACTCATTCAGTATATTGCTTCACTGACACAATAGTATCCTCTATTGTATAGTATATCTTTTCATGGCACATAGTAAAATCATCAAAGGGGGCAGTAATTTTTGCACACACAGATTTAAATCCTCTTATATTACTACATTCTACAACTTCTCATTTTATTTTATTTTTTGCCTACACAGTGCAAAGGAGACAGATACTCAGAGAACAGATAGGCTCCATCAGGAAGTTAGTTGAGGAGAATAGGAACCTTCTGCTAACCAGGAATTCAGCAACTAGAAGAAACAATACAAAAATAATAACTGCCCTTGCATGGTGGTAACTCCTAATAGCTCATTATACAAGTTTAGTGATCATGGAACAAGTCCCAAATCATTTTTGCATACCTGGCCAAGTACAATTATGGCAGAATCAAAAGAGAGGAAATTGTTGGCAAAAGTCAAGCCTGTAGTATGAGGGAGCTCCCTATCTATTCACCCAAGTGGAAAAATGTCACTGGGCTTTTACTATGCTTCTGATCATCACTGAACACCCCTCACACACACACACACACACACACACACACACACACAATTTAAAAGCAGGACCATTATACCTGTTAATTAAGATGACTTGTCCTATGCAACAAAAGAGGACTTGCATGCAGAAAAATCTTATGCCAATTTGGTGAATCAACCACACAAACTCTTTAAAGAGATGATGTTCCAATCAATCAACAAAATGTTTATGGGCTAACCTGTTTCCAGTAAAACTTAATGTAATTCCATTTCTATATTCTCTGACCAGACCAGCGGTTTAAGAATTCAGAGTCCTGATAACAGAAGAATTCATCAGAATTAAATTTAAGCCATTTAAAACCCAAATAGATTTTGCTAAACTGTATTACCGTGTTTCGCCGCAAATAAGAGCATAATTCTTCAGGACACTCGTAACATAAGCCCCACCCCCAAAATAAGCTCCAGTTAAGATTATCAGAGACGGATACATTTAGTACCATATTTCACTGAATATAAGCCCTAACCAGAAAATAAGCCCTAATGCGTCTTTTCGAGCAAAAATTAGTATAAGACCCGGTCTTATTTTCAGGGAAGCACAGTAGAGATAGAAAATAAAAGCAGTATGCTCTTTGCCTGTACATTACTGTCAGGAAATAGCAAATGAAGTATGGTGACCCATAGTTTGATGCTCCTATGTCATTGCTTATTAAAGTTAACTCTGATGGAAAATATACATTGAAAGCCCCCTTGGAGGAACAGTTAAAAATGTTCTGGTTACTACTGCTGGTCATACAATGGACTTTGTGATTTACATGAAAAAAAGATTTGAGGAAAGTTTTGTTATTTGCACTTTTTGGAATATAAGTAGTTACATACAGTACTTAAATACTGCATAGGAACTAAAGATCAATATGTTTACTTGTAAGGACAGGATTAAAAGTGGTTTTGCTTGGTGCTCTTATACCTTAGACCTTGTGCAGTGATTGCTTCTTTTCCTCCAACAGGTATTGTTTTTTTGTGTATACATAGTGCAATGTTCTCAGATTGTGCTCATGCAAGAGAGATAGATAATAAGTATTCAGCCAGCTATAGGACAGATGGCCTGAGTTTCTTGGCATGGCATTTTCCTTTATTTTTCTGTTCCACATGACGCCCAGAATAACATTGTCAAGTAGCCATTCAAATCTTCATCTGGTCGTTCACCTTCAGATCAGGAAGGTCTCACCCTTTTCCATCTCTGTATAGAAGCATTTAAAATGTCAATCTCTTTTCAGGATTTTGCCAGTGTAGGATCCTGAATTGATGAATATTCTAGAATTTAGGTACAATATGCCCTCTCACTTGGGTCAATTTGTTGAGTGCGTGTCTCAGAAATTATAAGCAGGGCATTATTCTGGATCAGGAATAGGATGTACATTCATTAGCTCCTGCTGAACGGAGATGATCCATCATGTCCTTGTTAAAGATGTTGGTCATGCGGTTACATTTTCTAAATGTTTGCCAAATGTTTCTGTGAACCAGTCCAGTGAATTTGCCCCACATGATCCACATTTCTTATAAATTAATAACAACTTAGCCTTTCTTGAGCTTCAGTTTATTGGCACTACATATTCTAAAATATTTGTAATATCTCTGAATTTATTGAGAAGATTGGATGTCAATCTCTAGATTCATTATTAAATGTAAACTAACTAATGTTTTTGTATACTGTTAAGCAGGTTTTTATAAAGTAGTAGTCATGTTAGCTGCAGCAAAAATAAAGTAAAAACCCACAAGAATTCTGGGGGGATTTCAAAGTTTCATGCATTTACTATTATATATGATTTTTGCTTTTCTGACTCTTTCATCAGAGATAACCTCAATGATAGAACGTAGTATCCTTCTCTCATCATGATCTATAAATAGATATTTATGGTAATTCTTCATACAGTTAAAAACAAGTTGCAGATCATACAAGAAATGTGATTAAGTTTAACTACCCTAGAAATGTGTCTATGTGGCAAAACAGCAAATCTGTTCTGCTACAGGAAAAACTACAAGACTGTTACTTTATGTTTAAAGCACTACAAGACTATGTTGATTGAGCACCGTATGTTGTCTGAACCCTTTAGAAATTCAAATTAGCGATATAAGACAGAAAAATGTCTAATATTGCTGTTTTCTTGAATCAGTGTATCAGTAAAAAAGCAATCAAACAACCAAACTTTAATTTCCATGGTGCTGCTGATGATGATATTATACGTTCCATTGGTCCAACTCTTGGTGATTCTATGGGACAAGCCTCTCCACATCTTCTCATCTTGCACTATTTCTTTGAGTTTTTCTATGCTCGGTCTGTTGTCAGCTCTTAGATAGTGTCCAGCCAACTTGTTCTTTCATGGCCTGGTTTCCTTTTACCACAAATTCTTCTAAACATAATTGTTTTCTTCAGTGAATTTCCCTGCGTGACACGGCCAAAGTAAGTGAGACACAGTTTCGTGATTTTACATTTATTTATATCTCATTTTTTCTTCGGGAGCTCAAAGCAGTTTATGTGAGGATTGTTTTTCAATTTTTTATCATCGCAACAATCCAGTGAGTAATGTTTGGCTGAGAAAAATTAACTAAAATATGATATTTAAAATTGTTAGGGCAATTAAAATCCGTTAGGTTAGTCACTTTCAGTTTTAAAATTTAATGGAAAACCACATTAAAACGACTTAGTTCAGTGCAAGAGCATGTAATCATTTTCATCTAACATGTGTACTTGGCTTTTGAGTAAGTTATCAGGGATTACACTCTAATAACTAGGGGTAGGAGAAAAATTAAATTATTTAATTCAGTGTAGATTTATAATTAAAATTAATTCAAATAAAGCACTTAATAGGGTTATTCCAGGGAATAGTTTTCTGTCACACTATATATAATTTGTCAGTAATTGTACAACTCACCTCTCAATAATCAGTTTAATTCAGGGTTGACTGCAATGTAGAGTAGCTTCTGTTAAACTGGTTATTCAGTAGGGGCAATACATTCTTACTCAGTAATCACAAAGTTCTTTTGGATTTAAGATGTCTTTCCCAGAAATGGATCATACAACTAGCTCTTTCAATATGCAAATATTGAACTAGCAAATATGTTATATTTGCATAGTGCATATGGTGCCTGTGTGAAGTGAAATGATTAATAAAGAGCTCTCTAATTTGCCTGTATCGTATATACCTTGTGTGTGTTTATTTAATGTTGCATATTTCTGCAACACTGCACATGTTGATTAAATCATAAATTCTATAAGAATTAATCTACGGTATTTACATTAAGAGTAGCCCCATTTAATTCTGTGAGATTTATTTCTGAGTTGATGGGCATTGCACTATTGTGGAAGTATTTGAATCTTAACAATCCAGAAGTTTTTTTTTTTTTTGTAAAGAGTTCTTTATAATTGGTAATATACAAAATATGTTTCATTTAAAAAAAGCAGGCAAAAGGGTAACTGAAAATACAGTATTTAATTAGTGTGTACCTTTTTAATGAAATATGCACATGTTTGGTTTTGCTTTCAAATATGGCTTAAGCCATAAGGCCACCGAACCTTTAGTCTTTTCCGGAAACATTCTTTATTTGTATCTTATTTAGTTAGCTTCATTTAAATAGAGCCCAACTGTGTTTTTTAGAAAATCTTGCTGCAACTTCTTTGTGACTGAAGCACATTGTCAGTCGACTCAGTATTCCCCATGCCAACTAACAGTCCTTAATAGAGCAATTCAATTCAGTGAATAGTTCTTAGACTTTAAGGACACAATTGGTTAGCAGAAAGAGTGCCAAATTGATTTAACTTTGCATGAGTGTGAAAGAAGTTGTAAAAAGACACTGTCAGCTAGTGTTGGCATAATTTTGGGCTGTTCTAAATTGATAAATACCCCTATTCAACCAAATATGAATAGAATAATTTCATTACATTATGTTTACATCTTTTAAAATAGTGTTTGTTTGTTTTTTAAAAATGTAATTTAATCCATTCTCCTTCAGAAATGATTTCTGCATTTAAGCCACTACATGCATCTCACCAGTTGTTCACATGCAGAAAATGAATAGTACTGGGATGTGATTAGACATGGTAAATGAGCTAAACATTGAACCTCTCCTGTCTTGCCTGCCCTCGCTTTGTCAAAAAGTAGTGCTTCTTTTTAATAGCATTAAAATAACAGACCATTACTAGTTTTTTTTTATTACACCAAGCCAAGTATAGCAGAGAAAAGATAATGCAGTGGGTTAGGACGCTGAGCTTGTCGATCAGAAGGTCGGCAGTTTGGCGGGTCAAATCCCAAGTGCCGCGTAACAGAGTGAGCGCCTGTTACTCGTCCCAGCTTCTGCCAACCTACCAGTTCGAAAGCACGTAAAAATGCAAGTAGAAAAATAGGGACCACTACGGTGGGAAGGTAACAGCGTTCCGTGCGCCTTTGGCGTCTAGTCATGCCGGCCACATGACCACGGAGACGTCCTCGGACAAGCGCTGGCTCTTCAGCTTTGAAACGGAGATGAGCACCGGACCCTAGAGTCGGAAACGACTAGCATGCATGTGCGGGGGAACCTTTACCTTTACCTTTAATTGTCTATACTGAACCCAGAATGGAAGGAAAAAACCACAAATCGAAGTCTGCATGTAACTGTCAATCAAAGATGAAAACATGATGTTTTGCTTTTCTTAATATGCATGAAGGAGTTTCTTTTACCTGCTTTTTAGCTGGGAAAGGGAAGTGACAAACCATTAAACTGCCTGTGTTCCTGTACTGTATATAACTTACTGTGGTTGTCATTTGCTTTTTATTTGCTTTCGTACTACATGGGAGATAATGAAACAAGAGAAAAGGTGGAAATGCTGACATGCAGAGGGGAAGAATGAACGTTCAGGATAGGAAGTGGGAATATTATAAATGGAAGCATCCTTTTTTCTTTTTATGTTTCCTGTTCACATTCTTTGTAAATTCCCATTGCTTGTATTCTGATAGTAATCCCTAAAATTAGTGAGTTTATTGTATTGTTTTCAGAAAAGTCATTTTCAAGGACAAAAGCAAAACAGTTCATTTTATACAATTCAGGCAAAAGTAAGCATTTGTGATTGAAAGCTTTTGCATTCACGGTATATCAATTCCCATTTAATTCAGTAGAATTTGCCTCCAAGGAAAAGTGCAGGAGGGTTAGTTTATGTTACCATTAACTTTTAGTGAGAGGTTTAAGCATGTGCTTTGTAACAAACAGTTCTTATACTAATATGATTCATGTCACTAACCTGTATCTACTTTCCAAATTGTTACTATGTACATTTTCAAAATGATTGCTGAAGGTTTATAGGGAGAAGTAACACCTGTGGATAGAAATGTTTAAACTATGGACTGAGCTATGATTCAGAACAATTTTACATGTTTTAAAATAGTTGTGATTCACGTTTTCTTATTCACATTCTTCCTAGTCAATTGTTAAGTTTTAAAACATATTCTAAAATATGAATAAAATATTTTTATGTGCCATGCGGTTATGTACCTTTTCAATATTTAAAGACATGCTCATCTTTGTCTTGCTATTGCACTTATTGTCAAATAAAGTATTACATTATAACATGTCAATTTCTCCCAGAGAAAGAACAAGAATGTTGCCCAAAAAGTGTTGAAAGTGTCTAAAGATTTGGAAAAACTTAAAACAGAACATAACTAAACATTCAAATCAATGTAATGTTGTGCAAATGTGGCTGAAATATTGGTTTCTACAGTTTGGATGATATCATAGATTAAATCCTTCTGCCAAATTCTAAAGTTCCTCAGGCTGACCAGTTCTGACTACAGAATTATGTTGTATCTCTTGATAATTGTATTTATACTGCATAGCAACAGGCTATTATACACAAAAGGAGACACATAACAATGTAATTGATACAGTTCTCTTTTGGACTAAATAACTGTACTTGGATATCATAGATTGCTCATAATTAGATCAGAAAAATTTGAATGTCATGGCTGTTTTTAACAGACACTGCCTTTTGGATGGCCAAATAATCTGCTCAGTGGCTGACATTTTATCTAGGCGTAAACTGGGTTATGTGGATATCTGAATTGTGTGGTGATTTAAAAGTGGAGTGGCAGCAGCTGAAGCACATGGTAATGGGGTACCACCTTTGGTTGAGGAATATCTGGTAGCACTGCCCTGGTGATGGCTACAGAGCTGGTTGTGATGCTCACTCAGATGGTGATGACAGCAGTGGGTTTCAGATCTAATTCTCAATCTCCACCTGAACAGTGGTGGTGATGGTGACCCAGGAGACAGTGCTTAGTGGGACCAGGAGTGAACTGGCTGGAGAAGGGCTGGCTGCATTCAGCAGCTGTCATAAGACTTGCACCCTACAGTTAGACTCAGAGGAACCTCAGTGTGTGCTGTTGGTGTAAAATGAAATTAGAGATGACCTTGGGGAAGGTATGAAAGAACAGTTAAGGAGTGATTTACAGCAATATTACACAGATTGAAGCAAATTTGAGAAAGAAACTCAAAATAACTCTGCCTTAATTTTGTTTGACATAAGGGGACAGAGAGAAATGGGCAGGATTTCAGGGCAGTGTTTAATGCATCCTTGAGGAAAGGGTGGTTTCTGTGGCTTTTGGAAGCAATGATCTATCCCCTCAAGAAATCATCCTTCAATTCAACAATGCTGGATTATGTTCATACAGCCCCCAACTTTTCTTTTAGGGAAAGTGATTGAGAAGACGGTTGCTTTGCAGATCCAGAAGATTCTGAAGAAAACATTAGCTGGACCCTAGTACGTGGATGGCATAGATTATACTTGTAGATAGCCTTCTTTGCAACTGGATGGGGGTGATGCATCCATTCTGATCTTCCTTGATTACTCAACAGGTTTTAATACCATCAATCATGGTATCATTTTTGATTGGCTTCTGAGTTAGGTGTGAAATGATTCTCTATCCTTTTGTGTTGATTCCAGTCAGTGTAGATGGGGAGAAAGGTGTCTAGCCATAGATCCCTCTTTCATGAATCTCCTTAGAGTTCTACATCCTCTCCTTTTATGTTTAATATCTACATGAAGCCACTGGGTTAGATCATTATCTTGGGATTAAAAATCATCAATTTACTGTTAATACTTAGAAATGCATCTCTATCCTTGGCCAACCAAGCTGTTAAGACAATTTATTTATTTTATTTTATTTTAATTCCATTTATATCCCGCCCTTCTCCGAAGACTCAGGGCGGCTTACAAGCTTAGCAGTAGCCTTCATTCTATGTATATGCCTGCTTATTAGGGCTTTCACACACACCCCAAGCGGCATTATTACAAAGTCAGCTTAATTGCCCCCAACAATCTGGGTCCTCATTTTACCTACCTCGGAAGGATTTGGATAGAGAAAAATAAACTTTGGTTTAACCCTGTCAAGACTGAGTGGCTGAGGGATTTGGGGATTCCTTGATCTGAAGATGTCCATCTTTACTTTTGCTTTGGTTGCACTCCCCAGATAGAACTGGTATGCAGTTTGAGAAGTCCTCTTGAACTCTCTGTGCTGTTTAAAACCAGGTGGCAGTGATGGCCAAGAGAGTTTGTTGTAAATATTCTTGGATCAGGAAGACCTGTTCACACCCACTAATTCCTTGTTATATCCTGCTTGGACTATAGGTAGTTGTTGACTTATAACTATTTGTTTAGAGACTTTTCAAAGTTACAATGCAGAAAAAATTACTTTCACACTTATAATTATTGCAGAATCCTCATTGTCATGTAATCAAAATTGAGGCATTTGGCAACAGGCTTATATTTACAACAGTTACATTGTGCCAGGGTCATGGGATCACCATTTGCAATCTTCCCAGTGCCTTCCAACAAGCAGATTTATTTAGCATAGAGCATACAAGTCCAGGGAGGCTACTATGTTATACACATGATAGACCTCTTGGCAGCTGACAGTTGCTAGTCCATTTGTTGCACCACTGCACCACAAGAAGGCGAACTAGCTTCACACCAACTGGCCTGCAGGATTGTCAAAGGAACTTGACTTATCCAGGGCTTTCCTCCACTGTTTCTCGCCTATCGCATCTGAACAGATCCAACACCGATTCCAGCTCCCAACACAGAATGCAGCCAGCAGTTTCCCACCATTGAAATGGTGTACTTATCTATCTATCTGCAAATAATGATTTCGAATTGCTAGGTCGGCAAGAGCTAAGGAAAAGTGATGGGAACTTACCCTATCTCAGGGAGCTGGACTCAAACCAACAGAGTTCTGGCAATTGCTCAGCACATCCAGCATCATTAAGCCTCTGTGCTGCTGTGTTCCTTCGTACAAACAAAGTCAATAGGGGAAACCAGATTCTCCTAATGACCACATGATTCATTAACAACTGCAGTGTGGTTGCCACTTAACTGTGGTAAAACAATATCATAAAATGGGCAAAACTCATTTAACAACTGTTTTACTTAGCAATGGCAATTTTGGTCGCAATTGTGGTTGTAAAGACTACCTGTATTGCAATGGGTCCTATATGGGTTGCCCTTGAAGACTACTTGAAGTTACAGTTGGTCCAGATGCAGTATTATGTACCGTTATAATTATACTACACCATCAACACCATTACTCTGCAAGCTGCACTGGCTCATTATAGGCCTTCGGGTACTATTCAGGGTGCTAATTACCATTGTATAGCTCTTCATTACATTAAGCAGAGTTATTTACAGGACTACTTATTTCTTATTGTTCCTGCCTGTTTCTCAAGATACAACAGAGTGGGCATACTTAAAGTCTACTCTATGAATCAGGGTCATTGAGTGATGTGCAGGAGACCTATCATTTTGATTTCAGCACCTATCCTTTGGAACAGTATACCTCCAGTGGTTTAGTTTCATTCAATATTATGGTTTTGGGGGTTTTATGTTCTTCAAAGGGTTTTTCAATGTTTTTAATCTTACGTTAGCTATCAGTCACAATTTATAAGTTGATGATCGTGCAAATTGCACAAATGTGCATACATCTGTATATATAAATAAATTGTCCCTATAGTTTGGGAGGGTTGAAGGCAATATTCCTTCTACTAAAAACTTTCAGTCTTTGATAGAATTCTAATGTGTATGTATCCCTTTGCTTTTTAAGAAAACTTACTTCTGATATATTCTTTATATTGAAAAGAAGCATGTGTGGGAGTAAGAAACTTCCCTTTATAAGGATTTGCATAGTCCATAGTGTATTTTGTAAATTGTATTTGTTTTTAAAATAATGAGAAAAATTCATAGGTGCTTGACAGAGTTCTAGCTGCTAGATAAAGGTAACTCTTATAGGTTATCTTCTTGGAAATGCAGTGCTTTTTAAAATATTATTTAAAATCTATCTGTTCTATATCAGTGTACATATTGGTGATAATCCATAAAGGTACCCTATAGGAACCTTTTAGGTTTTGTGTTTTATCAGTTTTATTGCAAGCTGGTGTTTTTTCCAATTTTCATATATGCAATGTTTCTCCTGTTGAATTATAAGAGCTTGACTCACAAATGCTAATTGGATTGTAAGCATATAATTCTAATTTAGCATATAATTCAAATCAGTGCTTGGATTCAGTTTAATTACCATCAGGCATGTCATTTTCAGCATTAGTCTAGTAACGTGGCATTATCAAACCATATATCATTTCATTGTTTAGAGAGCAAAAAGAGGTCACCAAAAGTATTCTAATTTCAATTGATTAAAATATCAAATGGACTTTTCCAGCAAGGACAAAGTACAAGGATGTAATATAGAGAGAATTCCACTAAACAGGTTCATACCTTTAAATTCTTGGGGGTGGTTTTCTGTCCAAGGGAATCTGGAGGGCCTACTAGGATCAAAATCTTCAACAGCTATAAAGCAATTATTATTTATTATTAAAGGAACCAGCTATTATTGGAAGTCTTATCTTTTTTCCCCAAACTGAAACCTTGGCCCAAGTATTGTGCAGAATTGAGGTGCGTCTCTATGTTGGAAAGAATGTTTTGAAATAAAGCAGACCAAATTTCTAAGGTTCTTTACTCATTAGACCCAGAGTCACAGCTAATGCTTTTCTTTGGTTAGAAACATGAATGCCTAAAGTTGAAAGCAAGGCATGGAGGCTGATGTTAAACTACTGACTAAAGCTTCAGGTTTTTTTTCTCTCAGGTTTACTTCTAATAATATTGGGTGATTATTTTCCATCAAGCTGGAATAATATTACTACGTAGAACAAACTCTAATGGCATGTGGATTATCTACTAATTGTAGACAGAGATGTTTAAAATCTTTGTTTTAAAGAGTAAAAATGTCTCAATCTAATATGTCTCCAAATTATTCTAAATATTTAGTTAACAGTTTCAATAATAATGAAATATTCACCTGCAATACTATCCTTTGTTTTCTCTACAGAAAAGACCATGGGGTGCATTAAGAGCAAGGAAGATAAAACTCTTACCATGAAATATAGAACTGAGAATACTCCGGAGACAATTACCTCCCATGCCAGCAATTATGGATCCGATTCAACCCAAGCTAATAAGTCACCTGCAGTAAAAGTATCATCGGTTAATTTTAATAGCCATTCCATGACTCCTTTTGGTGGGTCATCTGGTATGACACCTTTCGGAGGAGCATCTTCTTCATTTTCTCCAGTGCCATGTCCATATCCTAGTAGTCTAACAGGTAAGCATAGTCAGATAGTTACCATTAGATACAAAAAAAACCTTCAGTAGTACTGAAGCAAGAGTTGTACGTGATTTAGTCTAAAATGTGTTATGTTATTAAAAAAATGTGTAAGTTTGTACAAAGGTCAAGCAGTACTAGAGAAAAGCTTGATTTGCTGCAAACAGGAATGAGTATCCTGTGCTCCAAGCAATGTGCAAAAGATGATTAAAAAATAAATACATAAATTGTACAAAACAATTTTCTGCACCAACAGTTGTACTGATGGTTGACTTCTCTTTAGTACATTTATCAACTTCCCAGGTTTTATGTAAGACTGATGCTTAGTTACTTACATGAAAGATTCTTCAGGATTATCCATGAATTCATACAGGTTTTACATTGGTGCAAACTTGAAAATTCATAGAATTTAAAGTTTTTCAGCAGAACCATGTCCTCTGTGAATATCATGCATGTCTGGGTGTAGATTCCATTAATGATAATCGCCACTAAGATGAAACCAATGATTCCTTTAATTATAAGGGGGAAAAACCAAGGTCACTTGACCATCTAAAGAACCTCAGTTATGAATAATTTTCATGATGTCAGAATTTGGCTGCCAAGGTTAACAGCAGAAACAACATTCTGCAAAAACTATGCAGAACAACTTGGGGAGCTTCAGCTCCAACTCTTCGATGCGCAGCCCTTGGGCTTTGCTACTCTGTAGCGGAATATTGCGCACCTGTATGGATAAACAGCCCACATACAAGACTTGTCGATGTTCAACTTAACCATACGATGAGATTAATTACTGGCTGGGTCATGGCTGCCTGTACTGAACTTTCTTCCTCCAGCTGTGCCGGTGTGGCTGTGCACCAATGAGTCAGTAGATATGGCTATATAATTAATCCCACTTAAACTCTTCTTTCCCTGCTGTGTTTACCTTATGAACCTTTTTTTTGCTATTTTGATTTATGGTGTTCGTATGGCACCTGATGTAATAACTCACTTCAGCACAGAGCACTTTGTTGTGACAGCATGAAGCTGATGGTCTCCAGACGCTCTCACAGGGTGAATTAGAGGAAATTGAGGACCAGCCCCTAGAGTTGGAAATGACTAGCACGCGAGAGAGCAAGCTCTGGTGGTCTCGGCGTTTCGGCGAAAGGGCAGAGGGAAATAAAAAATGGAGGACACCAATGGCCTCTCCCAAGGGGAAGAAAAGAAAGACGGCACAGTGTTCACCAAACAGTAAGGAAGATAGAATCAATATACAAAAACAACAGAAAATTGACGGTTTCTGTCAGCCTATACCATCTGCAGTGGGTCATGCATCCTCTCCACTTCTCCTGCCGGATAGCTGCGAGGCTTTGGCATTGTTTGGGGATTCTTCCCTGGAGTGGGATCTGTGGGCGCAGGCCGAGGAGAGCCAGTTGAGAAGCCAGTTGACAGGCTCGCTAATCCCTCCGCGTAATTGGATGACAAATGACTCAGCGGTTTTAAGTGAGTCAGCTCCAAGCCAGGATAAGGGACTAGAGTTGGAGTTTGACAATCATAGTGGATCAGCTTTAGGGCTTGAAAACCAGCTAAGTGATAGCATAAAGGATTTCATCAGCCGGCACAGCATGCTCACTTCTCAGACAGTCTGGGCCATTTTTGTCCAGTTTGCAGAGGTGCGTTTAAAGTTGGACTCTGTGATCAATCTTGTTGTTGCGGTACAGATGGAAAAGCCGCAGGTAATTTCAACTGGTTGCCAGACAGAACGACCTGGTCAGATATCATCAATGGTGCGAACGAGGGAAGGAGTAAGTAGACAGCATATTGGCTGTAATGGCGGGAAAAAAGATGGTGACCTGGATGGGCCTGAAATCCCACGGCACAGGTGTGTGGGGGGAAGCAGGCGATTGTTGAAGGAGCAGATTGTATTGAACATATATAATTCTGAGACAAATGCGGGTAGATGGACTTCAAAAAGACGGATAGTGACCTCCTTGTCACAGCTTACTCGGAGTAACAAGGGGGCAATAGATCTGGTAGCATATGAATATCTTCCACAATGTGATAATTATTCCAGAATTCTTCTTAAGTTCAAACAACAGCTCTTTCCAAGTCTGCTCACGCGAATGAGAGGATTCTTGGCTTTTTACCAGATTTTACCAACCCGAGTTTTTTCTAGTAGTGAAGTCACCCCATTGATCCAGAGAGCCCCTAGGGAGAGTGGTGCAGCGCATGGGACATCTGACTTGAAAAGTAAACGAAATAGGGAAAGTAAGTTAACTGAAACAGGGAGGAGATCTAGCATTACAAAGGAAACGTTGGCTGAGGTTTTGGTTCCAGCTACTGTGAAATTTCCTTCAATTGGCTTAATGCAAGATGAGATATTTGACTCTGCCTGCTTAGAAACTTTTTCTTTACTTTCATTAACGGAGCAGCAAGAAGTACTTAAAAAACTTAAAGAGACGAGGAAGTTGCTGAAGCAGACCATTTCCTCTGCCACCCCTTTGGTGCCAATGGTTCTGTCCCCATTACGTCATGACGCAGTTCCGGAGAGTCAGCAGCTTATAAGTTCGGGAAGCCGCATATCTGCGTCTATACAGCATAAAGTGCCAGAGACAGCAGACCTGACAGTGCAAAGTGCTGTGGGACGAACACCGGAGATGGAAGGTACCCAGGAAGGAATCTCCCACTCCTCCTCAGTGGCAAAAATGATACCAAGAAACGACGTAAGCGCAGAGCCTCAAGTAAAATCATTTATTGTGGAGGCAGAGATTAATAGAACTTATGGATCTGCAAGCCTAAAAGCAACAGGCAAAGAAATGATGCCTAAACAGTCTTCTATGGAGCTCAGGCAATTAAATGGGTGTGTGAGCGTAAACTGGGGAGGACGGGTGGAAGAGATTATTCAAGAAGCCTGACTAGGAAACAATCACTTCCTCTCATGGAATGTGGCAGGATGGAGAGGGAGTTGGTGTACAGATGATTGTATTAAATTTTTAAACAGGTATTATGTAATTGCCTTGCAGGAGACCTGGGTTAGTGGTGATGAGGCCCCAATTGAGCTCTCTGGGTTTAATATTTGGCAGCTGCCAGCAAAGAGGGTAGCTATAAAAGGAAGAGCTTTAGGAGGGTTGTGCATTTTGGTAAAAGCCGAATTAGGTTGGAAGGGAAATGAGATATGCTCGTGTGCCAGCCCTTTATTTTTTCAAGCAATCCATTTGGCATATGGAGGGAAGTCAATGGTATTTATAAATGTGTATGTCAATCCAGCAATGGGCGATCTGTGGGAGGCACTAGAAGTAAAGATATTAGATATACGTAAAAAAATTATAAAAATACCTTTAATTTTGGCAAGAGACTTTAATGCCCGTGTGGGTCCTTCATTGGAGCCTTTTGTTGAAAATGGTACAATTCCAGATGGTTATTTACATAACCAACAATTATGGGACTCCCAAGATAGGAAAAAGAATAACGATGGGGGGAAATTTCTAACAATGGTATACAACTGTAACCTTCAAATAGTAGGCCAGTACACAGAGGTTAGAAGGTACCCCATAACCTTTTTTGGTCCCAAGGCATGTAGCTCTATTGATTACTTCTGTGTTTCTCACAGTTTAGTGGCAGGGGCTACTTCGGTCTTGACGTCACCAAGGCCAGAAAGTGATCATCTTTCGATTGAGATGTCCCTGGCACTCCCCTCTGATTTAAGGAAAAGGAACCAAATAATTCAACAAATAGGCTTCAACTTGGATATAGCCCAGGAGAGAAGGTTAACATGGAAGAGGGTTGATGGGAAAGCAGTGACAGAATTTATGAATTCATCACGAATGGAAGCCCTAGCGCATATATGTTCAAATAGTACGGGTGAACAAGAGCTTATAGTATATTTTGTGGAAATATGTCAGAAATTGAAGCATTTTTTCATGACTACTAAGTCAATGGGCCAGTTTGATTCTAGTTACTCAACATGGTTTGATAAAGACTGCAAGGAAGGGAAAAAACAACTTAGGAAATCACTGAGGAGATACTTAATGAGCCCGAATATGGAATTACAGAAGAAGTATATTATCATGAGGCAGAAATATAAACAGCTACTGAAGAGGAAAAAGGCTTCTTATATTGACGACTTATCGGCTGGCTTAGAACAGGCGGCAAAGCTGGCCTCACCCACACTCTTCTGGTTGGGGGTCTCAAAAATTATTAAAGATAGAAAACCAATAAGTGACCCAAATATTACTGCAGAAAGTTGGGAGAGGCATTTGGTCACTCCAGCAGTTGCAGAAAGCTCTGATGAAGTGATATCCTCTCTGAGCTTGATACAGGGATATGAAGCCTTACCCCAGTGGGCAGAAGTGTCAATCACAGAGGTGAGGCATTTAATTTCTTCCTTGAAGACAAACAAAGCTCCAGGACAGGATGTGCTCCCGGCATCGCTATTTAAAGAAAACATAGCCTTTTAGGCACCTGTCCTGGCGGGTCTCCTTACTTTTATTAATAGAACAGGGCAAATTCCTGCCAGTTGGCATACATCAATTATTGTTCCATTACATAAAAAAGGCTCTAGAGACAATCCGGATAATTTCTGGTTAATTAGTCTAATTGATATTTCAGCAAAAATTTATGCTAAGTATTTGCTTCATAAATTAGAAGACTGGATAAAGAGAAACAACATTCTAGCTGAAGAACAGTCTGGCTTCAGGAGCGGAAGATCTACAATGGACAACTGTTTTGTGTTGGACCATCTAATAACAAAGTTTAAGTTTTGGAAAAAACCATTGTACGTGGCATTTATAGACCTGAAGGCAGCCTTCATGGATTACTGCCTTGTCGTGGCGAAGGGGCTTGCGTAATTCAATGAAGCTATGAGCTATGCCGTGCAGGGCCACCCAAGACGGACAGGTCATAGCAGAGAGTTCTGACAAAACGTGATCCACTGGAGAAGGAAATGGCAACCCACTCCAGTATCTTTGCCATGAAAACCCTATGGACAGTACCAAAAGGCAAAACGATATGACGCTGGAAGATGAGCCCCTCAGGTCGGAAGGCGTCCAATATGCTACTGAGGAAGAGCAGAGGGCTAGTACTAGTAGCGCCAGAAAGAATGAAGCGACTGGGCCAAAGCCGAAAGGATGCTCAGCTGTGGATGTGTCTGGTGGTGAAAGGAAAGTCCGATGCTGTAAAGATTTTTTCTCCATAGGAACCTGGAATGTAAGATCCATGAATCAAGGCAAGCTGGACGTGGTCAAACAAGAGATGACAAGACTGAACATCGACATCTTAGGTATCAGCGAACTAAAATGGACAGGAATGGGTGAATTTAATTCAGATGATCATCAGGTATACTACTGCGGGCAAGAATACCTCAGAAGAAATGGAGTAGCCTTCATAGTCAATAAAAGAGTAGGAAAAGCAATACTGGGATACAATCCTCAAAATGACAGAATGATCTCAGTTCGAATCCAAGGCAAACCATTCAATATCACAGTAGTCCAAGTCTATGCCCCAACCACCGGTGCTGAAGAGGATGAAATTGACCGGTTCTATGAAGCCCTACAGCACCTTATAGAACTAACACCAAAAAATGATGTCCTTATCATCATGGGGGATTGGAATGCTAAAGTAGGAAGCCAAAAGATAACCGGAATAACAGGCAAGTTTGGCCTTGGAGTACAAAATGAAGCAGGGCACAGGCTGATAGAATTTTGTCAAGAGAATACGATGGTCATAGCAAACACTCTTCTTCAACAACCCAAGAGACGGCTCTACACATGGACATCACCAGACGGTCAACACAGAAATCAGATTGACTATATGCTCTGCAGCCAAAGATGGAGAAGCTCTATACAGTCAGTAAAAACAAGACCAGGAGCTGACTGTGGCTCAGACCATGAGCTTCTTGTTGCAAAGTTTAGGCTTAAACTGAAGAAAGTAGGGAAAAGCACTAGGCCAGTCAGGTATGAATTAAATCATATCCCTGTTGAATATACAGTAGAGGTGACAAATAGATTTAAGGAATTAGATCTGATAGACAGAGTGCCTGAAGAACTATGGACAGAGGTTCGCAACATTGTACAAGAGGTAGCAACCAAAACCATCCCAAAGAAAAAGAAATGCAAAAAAGCAAAATGGCTGTCTGAGGAAGCTTTGCAAATAGCTGAGGAAAGGAGGGAAGCGAAAGGCAAAGGAGAAAAAGAAAGATACACCCAATTGAATGCAGAATTCCAGAGAATAGCTAGAAGAGATAAGAATGCCTTCTTAAATGAACAGTGCAAAGAAATGGAAGAAAACAATAGAATAGGGAGGACCAGAGATCTTTTCAAGAAAATTGGAGAGATGAAGGGAACGTTCAATGCAAAAATGGGCATGATAAAGGACCAAAATGGCAGGGACCTAACAGAGGCAGAAGAGATTAAGAAGAGATGGCAAAATTACACAGAAGAACTATACAAGAATGAGCTTAACGTCCCTGATAATCACAATGAGGTGGTCACTGACCTTGAGCCAGACATCCTAGAATGTGAAGTGAAGTGGGCCTTAGAAAAGCTGAGCAACAACAAAGCTAGTGGAGGTGACAGTATTCCAGCTGAGCTATTCAAAATCTTAAAAGACGATGCAGTAAAAGTGCTACACTCAATTTGCCAGCAAATTTGGAAAACTCAACAGTGGCCACAGGATTGGAAAAGATCAGTTTACATTCCAATTCCAAAGAAAGGCAGTGCCAAAGAATGTTCAAACTATCGCACCATTGCACTCATTTCTCATGCTAGTAAAGTTATGCTTAAAATCCTACAAGCTAGACTCCAGCAGTATGTGGATCGAGAACTACCAGAAGTACAGGCAGGATTTCGAAGAGGCAAAGGAACTAGAGATCAAATTGCCAACATACGCTGGATCATGGAGAAAGCTAGAGAGTTCCAGAAAAACATCTACTTCTGCTTCATTGACTATGCTAAAGCCTTTGATTGTGTGGATCATAACAAACTGTGGCAAGTCCTTAAAGAGATGGGAGTACCAGACCATCTTATTTGTCTCTTGAGAAACCTATATGCGGGCCAAGAAGCAACAGTGAGAACTGGACACGGAACCACTGATTGGTTCAAAATTGGGAAAGGAGTCCGGCAAGGCTGTATACTGTCACCTTGCCTATTTAACTTATATGCAGAGCACATCATGAGAAAGGCAGGGCTAGATGAATCAAAAGTTGGAATTAAGATTGCTGGAAGAAATATCAACAACCTAAGATATGCAGATGATACCACTCTAATGGCAGAAAGTGAAGAGGAACTGAAGAGTCTCTTGTTGCGAGTGAAGAAGGAGAGTGCAAAAGTTGGGTTGAAACTTAACATTAAGAAAACCAAGATCATGGCATCCGGCCCTCTCAATTCCTGGCAAATAGATGGGGAAGAAATGGAGGTAGTGACAGATTTTATTTTCCTGGGCTCCAAGATCACTGCAGATGGGTACTGTAGTCAAGAAATTAAAAGACGCTTGCTCCTCGGGAGGAAAGCCATGGCAAATCTAGACAGCACACTAAAAAGCAGAGACATCACCCTGTCAACAAAAGTGCGTATAGTCAAGGCTATGGTCTTCCCAGTTGCAATGTATGGCAGTGAAAGTTGGACCATACGAAAGGCTGAGCGCCAAAGAATTGAGGCCTTTGAACTCTGGTCCTGGAGAAGACTCTTGCGAGTCCCTTGGACTGCAAGGCGATCAAACCGGTCAGTCCTAGAGGAGATCAACCCTGACTGCTCTTTAGAAGGCCAGATCCTGAAGCTAAAACTGAAATACTTTGGCCACCTAATGAGAAGGAAGGACTCACTGGAGAAGAGCCTAATGCTGGGAAAGATTGAGGGCAAGAGAAGAAAGGGACGACAGAGAATGAGATGGCTGGATGGAGTTACTGAAGCAGTAGGCATGAGCTTAAATGGACTCCAGAAGATGGTAGAGGACAGGAAAGCCTGGAGGAACATTGTCCATAGGGTCGCGATGGGTCGGATACGACTTCGCAACTAACAACAACAAGGCAGCCTTTGATACAATTGATTGATCAATTCTATGGGATAAATTAGAGGCCATTGGAATAGAAAAGAAACTGCTATATTTAATTAGATTGTTATAAATGGAAATGCAATTCCAATTAAGAAGGGCATAAGACAAGGTTGCATTTTAGTCCCAACACTTTTCAATTTATATTTAAACAATTTTCCAAAATGTCTGGAAGACTTATCACTTCATGGGCCTAGTATAGGAACAAGACAGGTAAATTGCTTGTTATATGCCAATAATATAATTTTGCTGTTGGCCTCACAGTTGGGGCTACGAAGGTCACTAGGAAGGTAGGCAGCATATTGTATAAAAAATCGTTTGACAATTAACATAGAGAAATCAAAGGTAATGATATTATCAGGCAACAAAAGATGAGGAGATGGGTTTTAAATGGCAGAATAGAACAAGTTCAGTCATTTACCTATTTAGGGCTAGTATTCCAGACAAATGGTAAATGGCATAAGCATGTAAAAGCCGGAGCTCAGAAGGCCGTGGCTCGGATGGCCCAATTAAACAAACTTATTTTAGAGAAAACTCCATCTTCATTAACCCCAGTGCTAAAGGTCTTTCAAGCGAAAATTGAACCAATACTTACCTATGGGGCAGAAATATGGGGATCAGTTAAGCTGCCTGGGCAGGAAATTCCTCAAAATAAGTTCTTGAGGAGAATTTTGGCAGTGTCCCCTGGAACCCCAGCATGCGTAGTAAGGGCAGAAACGGGAGTCCATGCGATCGGCACTAGGGCCATGCTGAAGACCGTTTATTATTGGCTAAGAATATCTGAGATGGAGGAAGGGAGGTTACCTAAGCTAGCGCTAATGGATCAGATTGTTTCGAGTAACAAACATAATTGGTTATCAAGAGTTTTGAAGCGGGTATTTAGCTTTGGTATTCTGTTAAATTGGCAGCAGTATGATCATAGGCAGATTCGATTTTGGATTGCACAGAGATTTAAAGACATAAGTGCACAATCGGACAATGCACAGGTGACAGTAGGAAAAGTTTGCCCCTGGTTATCGGCTAATAAACACATTTTTAAAATAGAAAAATATTTAACCTTGCCTTTATCTCCCATCATAAGATTTTTTACCAAATTGAGATTGGACCAACTTCAAACAAACATGCTTTGGGGCAGATATAGGGGGATTCCTGTAAGTGAAAGAATCTGTTTATGTGGGACAGGGGACGTTCATGTCCCATGTAATTTTTGATTGCCCCCTGTATTCAGATTTGAGGGAACATCAGTAGGGCAGGATCTTTTATACTTGTACCCCTCTGTCTAAAGAGCGCTTCTTGCATCATTGCCTGTTAGGCTCTAATTTGCAGTTGGTGAAATGGATTGCCAAATATGCTGTAAAGTTGACGGAAATAAGAACAAAGTTGGTGCAGCAGAGTGTGGTAGATTGTAGGAAAGATCACTTGATTTAAAAATGTGATTTTAAAAGTAGTTTTAAGACTGTTTGGGACAGACGCAGGGGTGACATTGTAATATAATTTTAAGCATATTTAGCCTGTATCTTAAATCATTGTATTCTATCCTGATTTTATTTCGATTGTATTTTGTTTCAGTTTCATTTTAAATTGTATTTTATCCAGTTTTATTTGAATTGTTTTTATCAAGTTTTAGTGATATTTTGTTTTTGGAACGTGGCAATTTGATATGGCCCAAGGGCTAATCAATAAATAAAGATGATGATTAATTACTGGGTGCATAAAATCTACACCTATTCACTGGCTATCAGTTCTTAGCCATATACCCCCCCCCCGCACTTAACGACGACAAGAAGCTCTCATTCGGGAGTGTAGTAAGGTCCTGCTAAACTCCTCCCTACCCATTCATGGTTATACCTCTGTTCTCTTAAGATGCCGATTAAAGTCAAGAAATCCACCACTCCTCACAGTGCTTAAGCTGCTGGACGAACATCAGAGCACCACACAAAAGTGGATGGAAGCATGGAATAGCTATACCTCCCAAGATATTTTCGAGCATACTAATCCTAATAATATACCTCCAGGGTTCAATTTACCCCGACACATATGGGTGATATACAATAGAATTAGAACGACTCATGGGGTGTGTGCCGACTCTTTGTATAAATGGGGAAAGACATCTTCAGCGCAATGTGATTGCAGGGCTCCCTGACAGACTATCCAACATATAGTGAGGGGATGCACTAATAGAAAATACCCAGGAGATTTTAAGGACTTCCTCTGTGTAACAATGGTAGCTACTGACTGGATTTCCGAACTCGACATCAAACTCTGAAATGTTATTTCTGTTTTCCTCTTAGGTTTTATTACTGCTTTTTAAAAATTGTTTTAACTGTTTTAACTTGTAAATATGAAATGTTTTTAATATTGTGTGTAACCAGCCATACACTAAATAAATAATGATGTCCTATGTGATTCAAAGTGATGGTTGGTTAGCCACCTTGTTATCTTGAGCAGGGGATGATATTCATACATAAGACATAAGAATGGGTCACTCTACTACACAGGTGTCAAACTCGCCATGTTGTGACATATTGCGACTCTTTTTGCATTGCCAGCAATGGGGTGGGTGCAGCTTCAGTATGATGAAACCAGCCCGTGGGCTGGCAGTTTGACACCCCTGCTCTACTAAATGTTGCAGCTCTCCAAGCCCAAAAGTTAAAGGATAGCATTGAATAAAATATGTAATGTTGAGGCAATTTTTCAACATACCTTTGGCACAGAAGTATTGTGATGAAAGACTGATGATTTTGCCATCACTCGCTGTTATATCCAGCAGGTATTGCATTTTTAATCAGTTTTTTTACAAAACACTTTATTCACAGAAGTTCCACACGTTTGAATGGAAAAGTCAAAAACAAGTGTTCACACCTTTAAAATACCTCAGGTTTTTATTTGTAAATAAAAGCCTAGTGTATTTTATCATTTTATTTTGTCATGCTTGTATTTTGTAACACAACATAATTTTCAGTAATATAGATAACTGAAATTTATTTATTTCATCTTAAAATCATCGAAAGTCATTTAAAAAATGTTAACAATAATCTTAAAATTTCCCTATTTTGAGTTGCATTCTTTGATTTAGTCTGCAGCTAATTTATTTTATACAAATGTGTGTAAGAAATCATTTTTTTCCAAAAATGTACAAATATTGATAGACTTGATTATTTCTAGATCAGAGGCCCCCAACCTTTTGAGCACCAGGGACCGGTTCTGTGGAGTAAGATTTTTACGTGGACCAGAGGGGGCGTGGCGTGGTTTTGCTTGTATCCAGCAGATGGGGCTTCACTTGTTTGCGCAGCCCGGTTGCTGCTATGCCACAGCCTGATTGTACAAAAAAAAATATGCATGGATTAAACATGCTAGTTACTGAGGAAAAAATCTGAAAATGAAACATTTTGGTACCTAATAATCATGATTTATGTCATAATGAAGCCAGCATGCAGTAAACTAATCTCAAGCATGGAATAGAATGCAGGGAGCTCAGTGTTCTAGATCTCTTCAGACTTGAATTTATGAACATCTCTTGTAACAGCCTAATATGCATTTGTGCTCAAGGAATTACCTCATAATTTGAGAAACCTCTATCAGCCTCTAATTAATCTTTTTACTAAACTGCAAAGCTTCCGAAAACTTTTCTGTGGCAAACTTCCCAACATCACCACTATTCCGCACACACGCCAAACAACACACACACATACTCTCACACATTATATTTGGACCCTACATTAGCTGGTTTGGAATTTTGCTATGGTAGCAGTAATAAGAAGTCCATTTACAGAAATGATCATCTATAATCGACGTAAGTGTTTAGAAAAAAATAAATATGGTGAAATGTTTTGCTTTTTGCAAACCCAAACACTAAAAATACTTTTAAGGAAAAGTCAAATTAGATAATTAACTCTTTCCATATGAATGTCTTGGTTTAAGTGCAGCCAAAAAGATTCCTAAATGGGAATGTTTGTAGTGTATGTTGAATTTCTAATAATTCAGAACCCGGTTTTCCATCAGTCCTTAGGGATGGAAATGCTATGAGTTATTCCATCTCTTTCAATTAATGGAAGTACACTCCCTCAGGTCTGCTTTGCTGCATGGGGAAGTTCCTGGGAGGGGTGAATGAAGGATGCCATGCTTGTACACCAAGCATAAATTCTAGCAAGGTCATCCTCAGCATGAAGATCATCCCAGCAACCCAGCTAAAGCAAACAGGCACCTATATTGGACAGCAGCAATACAGTATAGGAAGATGCCTGAGGTAGATGATCATTTTAGTATCAAGAGCAAAAGCATCAATTCATATTGCATTGAGAAAGCAGTAGTAAACTATTCCTTTTATTTTTCCAAGTAAATCAGAAGGGTGGGCAAGATAAAGTGATTGTTGATTACAGTGCCAGAAGATGGGTCTCCCAAGTCAGGTGGCATGCTACTGAGGAAGAATTGAGAATCTTTCATAGTACTAATGTTGTCTAAAATATGCCAAATTCTTCACGAGATCTAGTTGCTAGGACCCAGTGTGGTGGAGTGGTTAACATGCTGGCCTAGAAACCAAGAGATGTTAAGTTCTAGTCCTGCTTTAGGCTGGGTGACTTTGGGCCAGTTACACACACTCAGCCCAACTCACCTCACAGGATTGTTGTGAGATTAAGAGGAAGAAAGATCATTATGTATGTTCGCTGCTTTGACTTTCCTATAAAGTAATTCAAAGTGATTTCCAACCTTTTTACTAAATTTGAAAAACACTGCTGTATATCTTTCTGGTTAACATATAGCAGTTTGGAGGGTCTACGATAAGCAGGGCTTTTTTTGTCATAGAACGCTCAGAACGGAGTTCCGGCACCTTTTTTGGATGGAACCTTGTAGGGTAGGCAAGGCAGGTTGTATGACATGTGTGAGTTCCGGCACCTTTTTCTTTTACAAAAAAAGCACTGACGATAAGAATGTGAACATATCCCAGTATCCTATTCATATGTTTTCTACAAACATACAGAGAAAGGCAGTCTCAAAACTTTAACGTGAAAAGCAACTTTTGTAGTTTGAAATTCTTTTAACCATGAAAATATTAAATAAGTTTTTCTTAGTAATATTAATGTATTTAATCAAATGAATAGATTGCCTCAACTGAGGTTGTAGACTTAGGCCATTATGAAATCAATAAATGAGTTCAGGCAATGTTTTTACTTTATAACTATAAACATTGCTCACTTTTTAGTAAGAATATCTATTTTCTTCAAAATAAAATTGGTGAAATGCTTTTGTATAGTATTTGTGTAATCTGATTTGTATGTATTTCCTTTGTCTAGGAAAAAATATTAATGCCATATTTTTGGGTTTTCCTAAGGGGGAGTTACTGTTTTTGTGGCTTTGTACGATTATGAAGCAAGAACTAGAGATGATCTTTCATTCAAGAAGGGGGAACGCTTTCAGATAATCAATAATACGTAAGTATTGAGTTAACATGGACTTAATTACACACTGTTAGCCATTCACATTCCTCTACCTATGTTAATAGTATTATTGCTGATAGGGAAAAGTCTTCAGTCGTGAGAGAATAAGAGAGTAAGAAAAATGACCCTATAAGGAGGAGGAGGAGGAGGAGGAAGAAGAAGAGATATAACAAAATTGGACTTGCAAGATTCTATGATTATAGCCAATCTCAATAAAATAAAATAGTTTTAGCCTTTCAGTGGAGTTGTTTTTTCCCCTCTCATATACCTAATATGGCTGATATCAATCTTACAAGTTTTATTGTGTTGTATCTGTTCTATCTTCTTATAATTCAGTGAATTAGAGAAATGTCTATATGAGCTGCTGTCTCGACATTCTGGTCTTTAAAAATGTTTTACTCTTGTTGCTTTAGCAAAAGAGTTTGCATATCTCTATCAAAGTCGTCATCTTTCTACAGAACAGATCAGTCTAGAAACTATAATGGTAAATTGGATTATACCATATGCTTTTAATATAATGTTTTTATCTTTTATTTCTAAGACAAGTATATACAGGTTGATCTGGACTTATTATCACAATCAACCCCAAAATTGACAGCTGTTAAGTGAATTTTTCCCAATTTTATAACCTTTCTTGTCACAATTGTTAAGTGAATTGCTGCAGTTGTTAAGTTAATAACAGAGCTGTTAAGTGAATCTGGCTTTCTCATTGACTTTGCTTGCCAGAAGATTGCAAAAAGGTGATCACATGATCCCGGGATGTCATCATAAATACGTGGCAGTTGTCAAATGTCCAAATTTTGATCACATGACCATGGGGATGTTGCAATGATCATGAGTGTGAAAAACTGTTGTAAGTCCCTTTTTCAGTGCTCTTGTAACTTCAAACTAAACAAATGACATGCAACCAAATACATGCAACCATAAATGTACTTTTTATATGGCAATTTGCAATAAGGCACTTTCAGAAGTAGATTTAATTAATTAATACCAATTCATTTAAATTTTAGTAGCAGAGATTCCAGTATATTAAAGATGAAACTGTATTCTCTGAATATGATCATTTTTCATCTCATTAAGAGAATGTTATTTTTGCAGTTATTCTTCTGTAAAATGTCCATTTTTATTGACAATAGTAAGATTTGAAGAAGATTAAAAGTTTTGAGAATTTTTTTAAAATCCCTGTTTATTTTGGTCACCGTGGTATAAAAAAATGATGAAACTCTAGAAAGAGTGCAGAGAAGAGCAACAAAAATGATTAGGGTACTGGAGGCTAAAACATATGAAGAGCAGTTTCAGGAATTGGGTATGTCTAGCCTGGTGAAAAGAAGGACTAGAGGTGACATGATAGCAGTGTTCCAATATTTGAAGGACTGCCACAAAGAAGAGGAGGTAAATTATTCTCCAAAGCACTCTTAGGCAGAACTAGAAGCAACAGATGGAAACTAATCAAGAAGAGAACCTACCTAAAACTAAGGAGAAATCTCCTGACAATTAGAACAGTTAATCATTGGAACGACTTGCCTCCAGAAGTTGTAGGTGCTCTAACACTGGAATTTTTAAAAAGAGATTGAACAACCATTTGTCTGAAATGGTATAGGGCTTCCTATTTAAGCAAGGGATTGGACACTAGACAATCTCCAAAATCCCTTCCAACTGTGTTATTTTGTTTTTTATTTATCACATATTTATTAGAGGATAAAACAAATGTTTCTTCCTACTGCATGGTATTTCCCTATATAGGAAAAAAAACATCATTTATACTAAGATCTAGCTAGTGTGTTATTTCGTAGATGTAAATAGACAGCTAAGATGATGATGTATCAGTTCACAGTATTTCATAATTGAAAATGATTTTATTATTGTTCACTTTAATTACATTTTTTCCTGTCCTCCCTTCCCCCTAGGGAAGGAGATTGGTGGGAAGCAAGATCTATTGCCACAGGAAAGAGTGGCTACATTCCTAGCAATTATGTGGCTCCTGCAGATTCCATACAAGCAGAAGAGTAAGACTTTATAATGTCCTTAATCATTTTTATCTGTAATAATTCTGTGGCGTTCAGTAGAATTTAATTACTGAGAAGACGTATTAGATACAAGAGGCCTTCGCTTACAGCATTTGCATGAATTAAAATTAATCTCTTAAAATATGTTTTATATAGAGGAGACTGACTTTCTTAAAAAGTATTTTTAGATTATTTTTAGAATAAATGATTCAATTTCACATGTGTTATTATGAGCTGATGCAGGTACAATTATTGACACTTCACAATCTCTTCTTTTTTTAAAAAAATATGTTACGTTTTATCAATGGGAATAAAATACAAAACAGAAAAAAATTGGGGAAAAAACATACATCCAACAGTGACAATAACAACAAAAAAGTGTGTACAAAAAAGAAAAAAAGAACCAACATCCAACATTAAATATAAAAAAATCCATGCTAGCGCAATGCTGGAAAAAAATTAAACCTGATAAATTCTCCTCTCCTTACATAATAGGTCTACAAATAGTTATAAACTTTGTCATTCTTATTTAACAAGAAAAAGATATAGATCCACATTTCAGATGACAAGGTCTCACCTCCTCATCATAGAGACTTCACAGTCTATTCTGATGGAACCGATTTCTGTTAAAGACATTCCAAATCTGTATTGTGTGTGTATGGTGTGCATAAGATGGACAACCTCTAAAGCTTGGTATACTTTTTGCAAAGATGTAAATATAATCTATGAACATCAGCATACTGGCTAGTTAGTCCTTACATTGAAACAAGCTCACCTTAAATCTTCTGGCTAGTTTCTGAGCTTAGAAATACATGGAATTTCTGAGCATATTGTTAAAGTTCCCTTGACCCAGAATTGCTGATAAACTTTGCAAGTTTCTTTCTCACTTGTCCTTGCATGCAGGAAAACCTAAAGTGGGAGTATTGTCCTCATGGGAATAATGGTTATAGTTATGTTTGGAATCCAGATGTCACCCACCTAGGATCCCTCAGAGCTTCAGCTCCAATGCATTATTAGCCAATACAATAGGAAACAAAAGAAAGTGGGGGAGAGACACGCTTCTATTTTCTCTGCAGAAGAAGAAAGAAAAAAAAACCACTAACACTTAAGCCTGTTTTAAATTTGTTTATAGTTCCATATAACAACAACAGAGAGAGAAGAGGAGAGAGGAGAGAGTCACTTTGGTCTAGTGCAGAGGTCCCCCAACCTTTTGGGCACCAGGGACTGGTTCTGTGGAGAAAGTTTTTTCTGCGGACTGGAGAGTGTGTGGTTTTGTGTGCTGCCTGCATTCCACGGATGGGGCTTTGCTTGTTTGTGCGGACCGGTTGCTGGCATGCTGCGGCCCAGTACAGTCCACGGACTGACGGTTGGGGACCTCTGGTCTAGTGGTTAAGGTACCAATCTACAAAGCAAAAGACCATGAGTTCAAGTCCTTCCTTAGCCATGAAAGCTAGCTCGGCAACCTTGGGATAATCACTCTTTCTCAGCCCAACCCACCTCACAGGGTTGAAAGCTAGCTCGGCAACCTTGGGATAATCACTCTTTCTCAGCCCAACCTACCTCACAGGGTTGTTGTTGTGGGGAAAATAGGAGGAGGAAGGTATGTTGGGTATATTTGCTGCCTTGAATTATTTGTAAAGATAATAAAGGCAGGAAAAAGATAGACAGATAAATCTCCTTTGTAACTCAGCAGGTTTGGCTATGCAGCTTTCTTTTATTGCTTGCTTATATGGCATTATTGTCACTGAAAAGTGATTTAGTACCTCCCTCTGACACAATGCCTAACATGTTTGGTAATTTTAAAAAATTAACAAAACCGCATTTAAAGCAGAAAGCATACAGGAACAACAAAATGACAAACAATATTTTCTGGTTTCACCTGTACCGGTAATTGCTTTAGTCCAGCTGACTTGTTTTTCTTCAAAAGTTTAAACTAGTATTCTGGAATATTTGATTTTGAAACTCTCCATGTATTTAAAATTAGTTTGTTACTGAATCTTGAATGGAAGGAATGAAACGTGGTCTTGTTTTTTTGTGGGGGTTTTTTTGGAATAAAAGTTCTAGATCAGGGGTGTCAAACTCAATTTCATTGAGGGCCACATCAGCATTGCGGTTGCCCTCAGGGGGCTGGCTGGGTGTGGGCAGGGTGGGCATGGCCTACTGGGTGGGCGTGGCCAGCTCTACATCATTTATGTCAAGGGTGCCTATGGGGGCTTGGGCAGGAGTGGGACAGATCTGAGGGTCTCTGGCAGAAGGAGATGGGACCAGGGAAGTGCCAAGGCATGGTCCACCGGAGGAGCCTCACTGTTCCTCTCAGGCCATGGGGGGGGAACTGGATGGTGGCACGGAGGTCAAATGCCTAGCCCAGCCCTCAAGCACCCACGGCACTAAGCCCAGCCCCACTTCCCCAAGGGGGTGCCCAGCTCCATTTACCTCCTTCTCAAGGCTGCTGCTGCTGTGCTTGCTCTCCTTAGCCAGGTTGCTCATGATGGGTACGAGGGCAAAATCAAGAGGGAGGCCCATTCCCTCTCCATGTGAGGAGACCTGGCTTTGTATCCAAAGCTTCCTTAGCAATAGGGAGACCCCCTAGCATAGGCCAGGAGGAGGGGGCAAGGGGATGGTGAAAGGGCAGCAGGGCAGGACTAAGGTAGGACTTCCCTCAGACCTTCCCTCTCCTTCCTTCCTTCCTTCCTTCCTTCCAAAGAACAGAGTGGTGGGAAAATATTTGAGATGAGGGAGGGAGAAAAGCAAGCAAGAAACACAGCTGGGGAAGTGTCATCCTTCGTGAGGAATGAAGAAATGCACCATTGCCTGGAAATGGCCAGCACATGGCCCTCGCCTACTTCACATATCCGGCTTGGTGGGCTCTATGGGAGGGGATGCCATGACCAGCGTGAGAGTTGATGTTACCTGCGCAATGCTGCCCAGCCCCTAGCCTGCCTGGTTTTGGCAGGTAGCGGGGTGCTCTACTCACAGTGCCAAGAGGCTGAGCCGGGTGGCATGAATCTGAAGAGAAGCACAATGCTGCCCAACCCCTAGCCTGCCCGAAGTAGGCAGGGCCATGTGCTGGCCACTTCCAGACAATAGTGCATTTTTTCATTCTTCACAAAGGGTGATAACCTCCCCACCGTGCGCCCGGGGGCAGTGCCAATGCGGCAGGGGCCGTTCCCTCACTGTTTCCAGATGGCCTTGTGGAGCTAAGACTGAATGTATTTCAGCATAGATGACCACCACGAACTTGTACATTGGCTCCTGGCCAGCCTGGGCTGGGGCCAAGACAGCGGGGACCGTTCCCTTACTGTTTCCAGGATGGTTTCGCAGGCCAGATGAAACCACTTCACGGGCCGCATCTGGCCCCCGGGCCTTGTGTTTGACATGTCTGTTCTAGATCATATCTTGGCTTATGTATTTGTGATCATATCACATTTAAAAACAACTTTGATTTCTTTTTTTATACAAGTTTTATTGAATTTTTAATATTTACATATACATGTATTTGTGAAGCAATATGGTGGTTGTGTAGTCAAAATAACAAATAACAAGTTGTAAATAGTTCAGGTTACATCAACAGGGATTCCCTCTCTGATTCCCTTAGTTATCACATAATCAAAATAGTCAAGTTAATACACTTCTAGTTGTAACCTAGTCAATTAACAAAATTTTCAATATATTTTCACTAATACATATCAATTTCCTGTTTTTAAGTTTTATCTAATTGCAATAGAATATTCTAGAATAGCCTATAGTATACAAAAGAAAGCTTAATTTTTGGGTAACCCACAATTCCCTATTTCAATAAAGAATAATTCTCTTATCTACAAAACTTACATTGTTCGTTACAAAACATTCTTATGTTTTACCATTAAAGTCTAGTTTTCATCTTAACAAATCACCAATTATTAGAAGTATATTTTTATCTTAACTGTTCAACAATTATTAAAATACTATCTTTTATATATAAAATTCTAGATTCTATAATATAGTTCAAAAGTAACAACTAATATATTCTATAAGTCATCTTAACCGTACATCAATTGTTAAAATACTGTCTTTTGATATATCATTCCAAATTCTATAATATAGTTCAGAATTATATTCTAAGAGCTTACTTTTGTTTTCCCTTACAAATCTAAAAGCTAAATGTAGAATCAGTTATATTTTTTAGAGATTCCCCTTAATCCATTGAAAGATATTTTTATACTGTATCTTTAGGAATCCCAAAAAAGAAACAAGTTCAGTTTTTTAAATCTAATTCTTGCCTTCCTTTTGTGCCAATCAGGCTTCCCTCTTGGCATCTTTAAATTCTCAAATGTATCTTCCTTTCTTCCTATAGCCCTTATTTGAATCCAGGGAACGTATCCAAATGTCAATTTTGCAAGGAAAATGTCCCCTTTGTAGCCATTGTAGTTTTGCTTTGATAGTTCAGTTTTTGATGATTGATGTAATATAGTTGTCATTAGATCAGTCAAGTCTTTTTGTTCTTCCAATTCTATCTGGGTTAGGTAGAAAGTAGTAGCTGTTGTTGTGGTTGTCATTTGATTAGTTGAATTCTCAATATGGTGTATTTGAAGGCCTTTAGTGTCTTCACTCTTAGTATTGCTTTCTTCAAGTGCTGTTGCTTTTTGAGTTGTAAGTTTTGTAGTTGCCATTAAAGTTTGTACTTTAAGGTTTTCTGTAGGTTGCTTTTGTTGTTCTTTGAAATCTCCTATTTTAGTGTTAGTTTCCACTTCTTCTATTTGGTTTTGGGTTATCTTTTCCTCATTTAAAGTCAGAATTTGATTTGGTGGTTTTGAGTTGTCAGATTTTTCTTGCAGTTTGGCTTTGATTTGTTCTGTCATTGCCCAAATCGTGTCCAGTATCAGTTTATAGTCAAGTGGTGGGATATATTCATCCATTTCGTTATTGTTTGCAGCTAAATCTTCCATGGAGGCTATTTTGATAAGAATCAAGGATTATCCACCTCCAAAAGAGTTGTTTTCAGTGCCAGGTGTTCCCACACTTATTTAAGAATAATGTCAAGGACAAAACAACTTTGATTTCTAATCTATTTTAAAAGTACAGAGATGAAATTATATGGAAAGACCCTGTTATAATGAATATTCTGCAGTCTCATCTTTGTAATGTAATATTGTTCCATTGCTATGTTAATCTAATATTACAACTAAATATTTTCTTGAACATATTTCTCTTTGAACTTTTTAGATGGTATTTTGGTAAAATGGGCAGGAAAGATGCAGAAAGATTACTTTTAAATCCTGGGAATCAGCGTGGTATCTTTTTAGTCCGAGAGAGTGAAACTACAAAAGGTATCTGTCTTTAACTTTAGAACTGAATAAAATAAAATTATAATGAATTTATAGTTGTTTATAAGTGTGTTTACAGAAGCAAATATTAAATTGTTTTTGCTAGGTGCTTATTCCCTTTCTATACGTGACTGGGATGAGATTAGAGGTGATAATGTGAAACACTACAAAATTAGAAAACTTGACAATGGTGGATATTATATAACAACAAGAGCACAATTTGAATCTTTACAAAAGCTGGTCAAACACTACACAGGTAGGTTCTAAATGCTACAGCTGATTCTAGATGTAAATCATAGCCTGATCAATATATTTCTGAAATATATGACTGCATACATGACTGCATAAGAAATATTTCTCTGATTGCTAGATCATGCTGATGGCCTGTGTCATAAATTAACAACTGTGTGTCCAACTGTGAAACCTCAGACACAGGGTTTAGCAAAGGACGCCTGGGAAATCCCTAGAGAATCCTTGCGGCTAGAAGTTAAGTTGGGCCAAGGATGCTTTGGTGAAGTTTGGATGGGTAAGTGTTATATGAGGAGAACCATATATCATTAAATCTAAGGGTTATGTGCATAATAGGTTAGTTCCAGACCTTACTAACTCCAAATTTTAAAAAAGGATCTTAGATTACTGAAATGGAAAACATCTTTATAATACTTAGAGAATCACTTTAAATCATTATAGACAATACTGGACTTTCCAGACTTATTTCATAGACTAAAGGCGCTGGAAAATTGTTCAACATTTTTAAAAATTGGTTATTTTAAACATACCTGACCCAGCTGCAATATTTATATTACACTGAAAGTCTTTGTATTGTAACTGATAGTATAATGCGTTTATTACATAGGTACATGGAACGGAACAACAAAAGTTGCAATCAAAACTCTAAAACCTGGTACAATGATGCCAGAAGCTTTCTTACAAGAAGCTCAGATCATGAAGAAATTAAGGCATGATAAACTTGTTCCACTTTATGCTGTGGTGTCTGAGGAGCCTATCTACATTGTCACTGAATTCATGACAAAAGGTACATTTTACCTCTATATTGAAATCAAATAGGAAAGCAAGAGTATTGTATGAATTTACTATGGAATTATTAGGGCAGAATAGACAGAAAAGTATTTTATCATGATAGATTCCTAGAAGTGTCTGCCAGGACTTTCACTGCAGATTTTATTTTATTTATTTTTATTTTATTTTAATTCCATTTATATATTTTTTTTATTTTTATTTTAATCCCATTTATATCCCGCCCTTCTCCGAAGACTCAGGGCGGCTTACAATCTAAGCACAAATCAAATGTGCTTAGCAATAGCCTTCATTCTATGTATATGCCTGCTTATTAGGGCTTTCGCCCCCCCCCCAAGCGGCATTATTACAAAGTCAGCTTATTGCCCCCAACAATCTGGGTCCTCATTTTACCTACCTCGGAAGGATGGAAGGCTGAGTCAACCTTGAGCCTGGTGGGACTCGAACCTGCACTAATTGCAGGCAGCTGGTGTTACTTAAGGAGGCATTTTGGTTCTTTCCCACTGAAACAGGTAAGTTAGAGTTAGACAACAGTGTTGTGGGCTGCATCAAGGAAGTTTAGTTATGGCACCAGGTTTCTTTCTTTCGTTTTTATTGGGGGTGGGGTTGTTTCATTTTTGTATAATATTGGTTTTATCTAATTGTTGTGAGACACCCAGAATTATGGTTCTAAGATGGGTGGCAATCAGGGTTTTTTTTAATTAAATAAGTAAATAAATAAATTTGCCCCCTTTTAAAAAAGACAAAACTATCATTTCATATTATTTTTTTCTTAATAACGTTGCTGGCAGTCAGCAGGAAACATATTCAGGAAACATTTGCCAGGTGTATATAAAAGGCATTAATATTTGCAAGAATCAGATAGTTACATGAATTAATATTTAAATTATGTGAAATAAAAATATTTGCTTATTTTTATTTTTTCTTAGTATTATTCTCATATTAAGAGTCGTATAAGAATATTATTTCCCAGTACTTCTTATGAAGATCAGAATGTTTTGTTTGGGATTGTAGAATTTCTTATATGAATAAAAGGATATAGCTCTGTGGAAAAGGATTTTGCTTCTGTAAAAAAGGAGCTGTTTGTGGAAACAGCCATACGTAAGATTATTTCTTCTGTCCCATAAAGGAAACTGATGCTTTTTTAAAGTGTCTCAGATCAGATACCTAAATTATTATGCCCATGAGCAAATGTAGCACTATACTGTATTCTGAGCACTGCAGCAGTCACAATGGGAAACTGGAAATGTTTGCTTTTGTTTTCAACTACCTGGAGTTTGTATTGTCCAGGTAAGAAACTATAGATGTTATGAAGCATTACTTAAGCAATTGCTGCATTATAACTTGTTTGAACAAAGTTCAATATACCGGTAGTTAATATTGCTTATAGTTCTCAATTGTATATTAAACCACAATTTCATTACGTGAAAATGAAAGCAAATGCTTTTAGTCATCTTTTGTGGTAAACAAAAGAGAAGAGGAAAGAAACCACAAAAGCTCAATGTTTCTGTGAGTCATTGGTTCTCAACCAGTGTTACAGATAGCACAGATATAATTCAGAAGTTGCCTAGAAGATGACACCAAGAGGAACTCATTGGAATTTTATTTACCACCTCTTCAAAATTTATCCTAAACAAGAGCTGTAAGAAATGAATGTCTGTTGATATATAAATGAAAAAGAGGTGTGTTTTTGCCATGGTAAGACCTAGGGTCTGACAGATTAATTGATGGGACTTAACGTATGAAAGACTAAAAACACAGGTAATCCTCGATTTACAACCGTTTGTTTAGTGACTGTTCAAATCTATAACAGCACTGAAAAAAGTGCCTTGTGACCATTTTTCACACTTAATGATGGTTACAGCATCCCCACAGTCACATTATCAAAATTCAGACACTTGGCAACTGATCGTGTTTATGACAGCTGCAGTGTCCCAGAGTCATGTGATACCCTTTTGTGACCTTCTAAGAAGCAAAATCAGTGGGGAAGCCAAGATTCGCTTAACAACCATGACACTAACTTAACCACTATAGTTATTCACTTAACACCTGTGGCAAGAAAGATTGTAAACTAGAGCAAAACTCAGTTAACACATGTCTCATTTAACAATAATTTTTTTTTACTCAATTCAGGCCGTAAGTCAAGGGCAACCTGCACTATTTCAAGCAATGTTGTAGTTTATGTTTTGTTGATGCAAGCATATCCAATATTGTTTATCTTTATGGAACTTTTTACATTTGAATTATAAAAAGTCAGGTTTATTGTATTTGAGTGTATGAAATTCTGGCTAGGAACGTACATCATACCAAGTCATTTTGTTTTAAGTTCACAATCATTGTGGTTTGCAAACTATGGTTTATAACTTGGTATGGTACATATGGTTGCAGAGCCCTTTTATATAATTCCTATACCCATTCAGTTAACAAATTAGAGGCACAATTTCCTGATACTTTGAAACAGCAAATATGTAAAACCATAGTGTAACCTTCAAAATAGATTCCATAATATTTGTTCTTCTCCAAATCCAGGAAAATCAATCTAGTTGACATGACATTACCTAGTTCTTCGTCATTCTAACTTTTCCAATCCTAGACCTGTTAGAGAGGGCACTGTGAAGCGGTATATAAGTCTAAGTGCTTTTGCTATTGCTATTTTCTAAAAAATGTTAAGTGAAGCTTCTGGGCACCAAAAGCTTGCCTATTTTGATATTAACTGTGATAAAAAATACCATTGGTCTGTCTTTTCTCCAGTTCTTAACTCCAGTGCATTAACTGCTCTTACATATACGACAGATAACAAAGTATTATTGCCATTTTTTGCAGTTTCAGGAAATCGGTAGACATATATTTTAGTAAATCCAGAAATCTTTTGCATTTGCTTATTCTTTCGAAATTCTGACCCATTATAGTGTTACATGATTTTTTTGGGGGGGGACCCAGAAGTAAAGCAGCAACATCTTCTAACTGGATAAGACAGGCTTCCTGAAGAGTCATTTAATTGAAATAATTATGTGAGAAGCTAGAATACAGCAAAATCAGTCTCTAGTGTCATCTTTGTTTACAAGGATGCTTCTGAGCTTTATATAGGCCCCAAAGTATTCTTAATACAATAAAACAATGTGTACCTGCTGCCAGAAATAAAAACAAAACTGGGGCTGAAAACAGTATCCTGGCAGTGAGAAAGTGAAACAGAGACTATTCTCATCAGTTTTTTGTCACTGACTAATTCCTTCCACTGCAGACTTAATGTGAATAGGCGATACTCCTATGGCAGCCATATTGTGAAGACTGCTTACACATTCAGAGAAATCTTAATATCCCCCCCAAGCCCTGAATAGATGCTTATCACTAATCCAGGTACTGTTTTATATGTCCTGAAGTAACATTACTTGACTTCTGCCCATGACATAGAAAATAAATACAATATTGAATTCATATTTATTTGCATAGGACACTTCTGAATAAATAAATGTGTGGTATAAATCAATAAATAAAAACAAATAAACCATACAAATTATAACAAACTCCTGGCTCACAAAACTGCATATCTGCTTTTGGGGGATGAGGGGGCCTCACATATACAGCCATTAACATTTAAATTGTTGCAAATGTCTGTTAAAACTATGATATATCGAAAGGATTTGGTTAAATATGTTTTATTTTATGCATGCGCAAAATTACTACTCATTCCAAAATACTACATAATAACATATGTATTGCATAATCGGTTAGCTTTATATTGATATTAATAGAATTTTATTTTTATCTATGCCTGAAGTATATATAGAGTTTGACACTGAAATGTAACTAAAATTGTGATACCATTACTATAATTGAATTAAAGGAAACTGCTGTTTTTGTATCTTTCTGTAGGAAGCTTACTAGATTTTCTTAAGGAAGGAGAAGGGAAATATTTAAAGCTTCCCCAGCTGGTGGATATGGCTGCCCAGGTACTTATTAAAATATATATTTTTTGATTAGTAAAACATTCCAATATTACAGCCATTGAATAATAGACTAAAGTAGTTGCCCATTCTGTCAACAGTCTGATAATAACTATAGATCTTCAGGTGGCCATCTGCATAGGTTTGTGCCTACATAGTACGGCATTCTGGAACATTCTCTAGTTCAGTTTTTTTGGTGAGAAGATTCTCTAAAGCTGGAATTTCTTAAGTTTTTGCCATTACACCTCCCCAGTGCTTTTTTTGTAAAAGAAAAAGGTGCCGGAACTCACACATGTCATACAACCCGCCTTGCCTACCCTACAAGGTTCCATCCAAAAAAGGTGCCGGAACTCCGTTCTGAGCGTTCTATGAGAAAAAAAAGCCCTGCACCTCCCCCTTAATATAAGTTTAACATATACAACTTCCCTAAAAATCCAAACACCAACATGAATACAAATGAAAATATACAATGAAACTTTGGGAAAGGATAATTTATTCCAACAATATAACTAAAAAGTTCTTCACACCTCTCCTGGACTTTGTCTGCACCTCCCCAAGGGAGCTACACCTTGGAAAAGCCTTTTCTAAAGTATTTGCCCACCGAACCTCTCAGACTGTTAATATGCTCAAAGAAAGAAAGAAAGAAAAATCCCTGCAGAGGGTGGTGTCACATGACAGGTGACATGTAAGCAATCTTTTGTTATCATTTGTGGGGGTTTTATGGACTATATCTGTTGGGCCTTTTTCAGAAACACTTATAAGTAGTGGCATGAGCAGAAAGCATTCAAGAATGTAGGTTTTCAATGAATGTCTCTACTGCAAACCTAATAACGCCAATTTGAAAGAATTCCAGTGTCTACTATGTGTCGGATGCAAATCCTATTTATAATGAAATCAACATTCAAAGTTTTGTGTCTTGTGTGCACAGTGCAATGGCCTAAAAATTCTCTCTTTGGGGAAAATAACATAGTTTCTACATATTCCTTATTATGATAATATAATAATCTCATTCATTTCATGCTATTTACTTCTAAACATGTCAGAACCTACTATGAGCGCAATATATGGGAGAAAAGCTGTCATATCAGTGATCACATCAAAATGAGGGAAATAATGGCAGGTTCGAAACTGGTATCTGCTGTAATCTAGGCTTCACAAATGCAGATGGTATTGACTTAATTGAAGTCCTAAATATGTGATTCAGACATTGCAGTAACTGCCCTGGGGGAATTGCCCACAAACAACAGATGGCACAGGCAGATGTTGTAGTTTGTCAAACAAAATCATTTCAGTAGTGGGAAAACTTTTGTTAGGCAGCAAATGAAGGAAGTTTGAATTTAAATGAAATGATTTCATGCTGTCAAGGTAAAAGACAAAACTCCTTTTCATATCTAAATAGTTATTTCAATAGGATAAGGGAAGAAAGCTGAAAAAACCCAATGTTCTCACAAAGACGTTAGAAAATATTTTCAGAAGGAAGGTAGAATTAGGGCACAAAGTAACTTTGTTCTTAGCTACACAATGTACAATGAGGCAATTCTTTAGAAGCAAGTAGTTTGCTTCTTAAGAATAGTGGCATATTTTGCAAATGTAACAACTCTTCAAAATGTTACTTTAAAGGGTAACCTATGGAATGAAGTGATAGTTAAAGAGTTGAATGGTGGAGACAAGTTGAGACAGTAGCAAATAGTTTCTCCATTGGGGTGATATCAGAAGATAGAGATGACAACCTGACCTATAATTTGAGGATCAAAAAAAGTATAGAATGCGAAAAATCCACCATCATGTCTGTGAAAGACTGATAACAACCAAATAATTTTTAGTGAATATGAAAGTTTTTTTTAAGAACAAAGAAATTGTGAAATTAATTCCACAGAGCAAAACACAGGGACTGACACGATTCAGCTTCTAGGTAATTCAGACAGCCCACTCTGCCCTGTAAAAAAGGTATAGCGGATTGTTTCCAAAGAAAGGTATCATTTGTACAGAGGTAATCATCTGTAACTGGCTGATTTTTCCAAATCATCAGTCATAGCATTTGGAATCTTGGATGGTGCATCTGGCCTCCACATGAGAACACTGTAGGAGATTCTTGACCAAGAGATTGTGTTGAAACTTGCTGTTAGCTAAATGCAATAGGTCTGTGGAGACGATCCTGTCCCAACAAAGCTTCATAATTACCCTTGTTAGCAGAGGTATCACAGGATACACTTACAATAGGATGCCTGTCCAGTTTGGAAAAAGAATGCATCTGAGAGAGAAACAGGATGCTTTTGAGAATTACTGCAATGTAATATACTGTACTGTATATTAGCAGTTTTGAATATTCATAAAACGATCATTCCTAAACCATGAAAAATTCAGTCAAAGAAACAGGATCACAATTTGAAATCCTGTGCTGCAGTCCAAATATAGCTGAGCATATCTGCTACAATAATTCATCTTTAGGGGGATGAATTATAAAAATGTGATTTGAAATATACCAGTGCTAGGGTAGAATGCACTCATGGGAGTTTCTCAGGGCTAGGCTGGAATGCAACAGTAGATCCTTTGTGTTTATAGACCTGTGAAGGTTATAAATGTGAAGAATGATCATAAAGTTGCTTTTACCATCACTTTCATAACTACAAAAGTCTCTAAATGAGGCAGTTGTTAAACAAAGACTACCTATATATTTCTTATTTTATTCCTTTTAATTACAAACTGCCCAGAGTTGCTGAGGAATTCGGCTGTTTCAAAATCAAATAAATGAAATACAATATTCAACTTTGACTTGTCAATAATAGGAAAGAAACATGGCAAGATCCATGAATTCTTCCACTTGATTGAATGCAAATAACCTCCAACTTGATTGAACCAAGGCTCACCCATATATACCACACTATTTGCATCAGACAAAGGGAAGATTTTACCCTTAAAGACACAAAGATTTAGGTTAGGTTGAAGTGGTGTGTGAGGTCACTTTAAAAAGAATTGGCCAAGTAGAATTGAGCTCTCTGCGATTCGGGCAGAAGGCTCAACAACTCTTTAAATAATTACTGCAGTTAGTCCTCATTCAATGAATATTCATTTCAGATTGAAGTGGCATCTGGAAGAATATGTTGCAATCCCCCAATCTCTAAAGAAGAAATGTAAATAAATAAGTTTCATATTCTGAGATGGAAGCCAGTAATGCAACACACACAAACACTGAAGCTGAAGCATACGAATAACATCTACATAAATGCCAAAGAAAGTGGCCAAAGAAAGTGATAGCCATAAAAAGAATTCTGGGCAATAACAGACACTTTAAGCATGAGCTTCCACCCAAAAAAGTCAGCTAGAGAATGTTCTAGAACAGACATGTCAAACACAAGGCCCAGGGACCAGATCTGGCCCGCGAAGTGGTTTCATGTGGCCCGCGAAGCCATCCTGGAAACAGTGAGGGAACGGCCCCCACTGCCTTGGCCCTGGCCCAGAGACCCTCCTTCTGCCAGAGACCCTCAGATCTGTCCCACTCCTGCCCGAGCCCCCATAGGCACCCTTGATGTGAACGATGTAGAGCTGGCCACGCTCACCCAGTAGGCCACGCCCACCCTGGCCATACCCACCCGGCCCCCTGAGGGCAACCGCAATGCTGATGCGGCCCTCAATGAAATTGAGTTTGACACCCCTGTTCTAGAAAATTGCTTTGCACAAGTACAATGTACGTATGTAATACTCAGAGTACAAAAAGAATATAGACTTTTTAAATTTAAGATTATTTAATTCTGTTGAAAAATAATATTGCTACATATTATGGAATCTAAACATTGTAAATCTGCTATTGCATTTGTAACATGTACCCAGTGAATCATTTTCATGATTTGTGTTAAGTATTTCATTGATTGAATACTGCTTTGTTAATAGGATACATTTTTTTTATAAGATTGCTGATGGCATGGCGTACATTGAAAGAATGAATTACATTCATAGAGATCTTCGAGCAGCTAATATTCTTGTAGGGGATAATCTGGTGTGCAAAATTGCTGATTTTGGATTAGCAAGATTAATAGAAGACAATGAGTACACTGCTAGACAAGGTATTTACAATATTCTTTATGTACTGTCTAATATGGTAAATATTGATTTATTAATATGTATAATATATGAATTCTTGATCAGTTCAAGTTAGTTAGTTTGTTTGTTTGTTTGTTTATTTATTTATTTATTTATTTATTTATTTATTTATTATATTTTATACCGCCCTTCTCCCGAAGGACTCAGGGTGGTGTACAGGGCAATAAATATAAAAACAAAATACAAAAGTTAAAAAACAATTAAATATTATGCCCAAGTTTAAAACAGTAATTAATTAAAACATATTAAAACCCCAACCCTAACCCATCAGACCAGGTCAGATTGCTCAAATAAATAAGTTTTTAGATCGCGCCGGAAGGAGCGAAAGTCGGGGGCCATCCGGAGCTCAACCGGCAAGTGGTTCCACAGGTCTGGCACGCCCACAGAGAACGCCCTCCCCCTGGGGGCCACCAATCGACATTATGTCCAAAATATAGGGTCTCCTGCTTGAGCAGGGGATTGGACTAGAACAGAGGTCCCCAATCTTTTGGGCACCAGGGACCGGTTCCGTGGAGAGAGGTTTTTCTGCGGACCATAGGTTTTGTGTGCTGCCTGCATCTCACGGATGGGTCTTTGCTTGTTTGTGCAGACCGTTTGCTGGCATGCCACAGCCCGATACTGGTCCACAGACCGGAGGTTGGGGACCCCTGGACTAGAAGACCTCAAGGTCTCTTCCAACCCAGATGATTATATCCTCTGTGTTCCAGTTTGACTAAGTGCTTTACTAATATTTTAATGCTTTCTGAGATAGATGTATGTTCTTTATTTTTTTTCCATTTACTATAGTCATTAGCAATAGAAACGACATTCTCTAAAGTGGATTATTCAATATACTTCTATGTTTTCTAAAACAATTTTTTGAATTTGTTGAATTATTTATCAACAATATAAATTGCCAAAATCAATTCTTATCTCTCCAAAAGTAAAATTGTTCTTGAATAGAGATTTGTTTTATTATCAAACCTTGCAACATACCATGATTAATATTCAAGGTTATTTGTGAAGAAGTTTATAAAGGAACAGTACGATCTGAACTTCAGATTATAGTCAGATCCTGAAAGCTACTGTTGTTTATGTACATGTTATGTACACCATGCAAGTCATTTGTATAATAGAAAGAATAATTATGTGCTAGTTTTCCACATACACAAATTTACATGGCAACGTTTTTACAGTAGTTACCAAACTTCATTCTAAAATGCATAGATTTTCTCCATTATCTGTGTAGAACAACCTCAGCCTTGACAGGAGTACCATTAACCATATATTAATTTGACAGTATTACTCACTTTGTTGTCACCCACGGTCTACTCCCACATGTATTCTCAGTTAGACTTTTCTCTTTGAGTACAGCAAAGATACCTTTGCAGTTCTTTTCCAGCAGAAAGAGTTCCAATCTCTAGATTAGTTCTTATGTTTAATAGAATGAATGCTATCATAACAATAGAAGATATTATCAAATTATCCTTTCCTCTAAGAATCATATATGTATATTGTACCACCAAATTAATTTTTAAAATAATTATAAATTATAATATTAAAAGGCATTATTTTCTATGTTTAGGGGCCAAATTCCCAATTAAATGGACAGCACCTGAGGCTGCACTATATGGTCGGTTTACAATCAAATCTGATGTCTGGTCATTTGGAATTTTGCTGACAGAACTTGTAACAAAGGGACGTGTGCCATACCCAGGTAAAAGAAAAGTCATTACTAATGTGTGTGTTATATATCATTGCATAATCTGTTATTTATGTTAGGGGTTTTTTTTACAATCAGTTATGCTAATGAAATAAATTATGTTAGCTAGTACCATACTTGAGAAAATACTACAGTAAATGCAAACTAGCTATGATACGGAAGCTGCAATTCAGTGTTTAAAAAATGTAGAGACACTATTTTAGAAAATCTAATTCACTGTGTTCATAAATAACAGACAGTATGCCAGATCATTTTTACCATAGGTTTTTAAAGAAGCCAAAGCTACCCTTTGATGAGCAGAATAATTGTGTTATTTATACAACCAGTTTCTTCCTAGTTTTTTCTTTTTCTTTTTTTTCTTTCTACTGTTCTCTTGCATCTCTTTGGAGTGTCTCAGAGGCAGAAAAATACATTGGGAATAAACTGGGAAACAAAATATGGGCATATTACATTAAGACACTATTGTGTTAAATAATCCAAATATAAACTCTAGTTTCAAGCCAAAATTGGCCTTTCCCTAAACAAGCTATAGTTTGGAATAGTTCAAAATTTAAAAATTCTTTAATGTTATGTGTGAATACAATTTATAAATACCCATTCCAAGTAAACAGTGACAGATTTTTGAACCCCTCTTCCAACTTGTTGTTGTTAGTTGCGAAGTCGTGTCCGACCCATCGCGACCCTATGGACAATGTTCCTCCAGGCACTCCTGTCCTCCGCCATCCTCTGGAGTCCATTTAAGCTCACGCCTACTGCTTCAATGACTCCATCCAGCCACCTCATTCTCTGTCGTCCCCTTCTTCTATTGCCCTCAATCTTTCCCAGCATTAGGCTCTTCTCCAGTGACTCCTTCCTTCTCATTAGGTGGCCAAAGTATTTGAGTTTTAGCTTCAGGATCTGGCCTTCTAAAGAGCAGTCAGGGTTGATCTCCTCTAGGACTGACCGGTTTGATCGCCTTGCAGTCCAAGGAACTCGCAGGAGTCTTCTCCAGCACCATAGTTCAAAGGCTTCAATTCTTTGGCGCTCAGCCTTTCTTATGGTCCAACTTTCACTGCCATACATTGCAACTGGAAAGACCATAGCCTTGACTATACGCACTTTTGTTGACAGGGTGATGTCTCTGCTTTTTAGTGTGCTGTCTAGATTTGCCATGGCTTTCCTCCCGAGGAGCAAGCGTCTTTTAATTTCTTGACTACAGTCCCCATCTGCAGTGATCGTGGAGCCCAGGAAAATAAAATCTGTCACTACCTCCATTTCTTCCCCATCTATTTGCCAGGAATTGAGAGGGCCAGATGCCATGATCTTGGTTTTCTTAATGTTTAGTTTCAACCCAAGTTTTGCACTCTCCTTCTTCACCCGCAACAAGAGGCTCTTTAGTTCTTCTTCACTTTCTGCCATTAGAGTGGTATCATCTGCATATCTTAGGTTATTGATGTTTCTTCCGGCAATCTTAATTCCAACTTTTGATTCATCTAGCCCTGCCTTTCTCATGATGTGCTCTTCATATAAGTTAAATAGGCAAGGCGACAGTATACAGCCTTGCCGGACTCCTTTCCCAATTTTGAACCAATCAGTGGTTCCGTGTCCAGTTCTCACTGTTGCTTCTTGGCCCGCATATAGGTTTCTCAAGAGACAAATAAGATGGTCTGGTATGCCCATCTCTTTAAGGACTTGCCACAGTTTGTTATGATCCACACAATCAAAGGCTTTAGCATAGTCAATGAAGCAGAAGTAGATGTTTTTCTGGAACTCTCTAGCTTTCTCCATGATCCAGCGTATGTTAGCAATTTGATCTCTAGTTCCTCTGCCTCTTCGAAATCCTGCCTGTACTTCTGGTAGTTCTCGATCCACATACTGCTGGAGTCTAGCTTGTAGAATTTTAAGCATAACTTTACTAGCATGAGAAATGAGTGCAATGGTGCGATAGTTTGAACATTCTTTGGCACTGCCTTTCTTTGGAATTGGAATGTAAACTGATCTTCCAACTTAATAAAATATAAATATTGAAGCTATTCTTTTAATTTTAGGAATGGTCAATCGGGAAGTTTTAGAACAAGTGGAACGTGGATATAGAATGCCTTGTCCTCAGGGATGCCCAGAATCTCTTCATGAATTAATGAAACTGTGTTGGAAGAAAGATCCCGATGAAAGGCCAACATTTGAATATATTCAGTCTTTCTTAGAAGATTATTTTACTGCCACGGAACCACAGTACCAGCCTGGAGACAATTTATAAATTGATGGCTTACATCCCATGCACAAATATGCCAAATGTAGAGTACTTTTTTAAAAAAAATTCCTTGCTAATTGGAAGAACTCAAAGCAAATTGCAATTTGCATGCTCTTGTTAGCTGGCAAACTGGAATTCTGAAATATGGTTGCACAAAACCACTTTTTAAAGTGTTATACCTGTATATAAATGTATCAGTGAGACATTTTTCTCCCATATTATATCAGGGTCCAAAAGAAATACACTGAAAAAATGGGTGGTAAAATTAGCATTGCTATAACAGTGGAGCTGCTGGTTTCTTTTTCTTCTAACTTTTAGGTCATTATTAAAGGCAACATCAGCTATTTAAATAAACTTCTGAATGGAAATGGTCAAAGGATAACAAAATAGTTTATGGGACCAACAATTCTATGTTAGTATGAAGAGGGCTTTAAATGCAAGGTTTTCTTCTAGAGGCTCATTTCCTATTGATCTAGTTAGGGTAGCTCTCGGCAGAAGGCAGCACCTGACCAACCTTCTCTGATTTCAGAAGTTAGACACGGTTAGTTCTTGGAAAAGTTTCAGGAATATTGTAGCTGTAGACTAGGTTGGAAAACGGGGAAAATACGGATGAAGGAAATGGAAAGAAAATTAATTCTGTATTGTTCCCAAGAAAACTACATGTATGTGAAGTCACCAGGAGTCAACCTCAACTCAAAAGAAAATTTAATTTTAAAGCAAGCAATTTATGATAAACTTGATTAAATACAGTACTAGACCTCAATAATGGAACTGAAAAGCATGTTGCACTGTGCTGAAACTTTATATTAATATATCATAACTGGAAAGTAGCATATTTTATTTCCTAAATAGTACAATTAAGAATGAAGTTAACTTCATAAACCATTAGCTCATTTTGTAATTAAGTTACTAGAGTACAATGTTAAACCTGAAACTGCAAAATGCAATCAGAGGGAAAAGATAACATCTTAACCTTCAAGAGACAGTGTTTCAAAGTTCCAATTTCTAGTGAAACATATCCCAGTTTTTTATATATTTTTTTAGAAGACACATCTGAAAAAGGAAGTAAAGTGGCAAATGCTTATGAAAGCTCACCAATTAAAATGTTCAGGGATTCACTAGATTGCACAGCTTCTTTTTGTTATGTATCTCTGTCAAAGCATTTATGAAAAATACTGTTTAAGATCTGAGAGCCCATCAATAAATTGGACCTCAGTGAATGAAATGAACTTCTATGTGGGGAGACATAGCCCCTCATACTATTCTGGAACATCTTCCAACCTCTACAGCATACTCTGATAAAGGTAAAGAGTGGAGGGATTGATGTGAATTGTTTTCCCATTTCTGCAGTTCACAGAGTTGTCAGAATTCTGAATTTAGCCCAACATTGTAAGTGTTAGGATAACGATACTGGACAGTAGCCCATCTTTCTAATAATACATAGTGATTCACAGTCAACTAGACATAAATGGTTGTATAATGATTCCTAAAACTCTTTACAAAAGCATCAGATCAAAAATTAGAGTGAGCTGCATCCATCTCCTTTAATTTCTTGAGAGGAGTTAGACTTTTCATAACCATTATGTATAGCTTTAAGCTATACGAACAAACTGAGCACCTAAGCCAAATTCAGCTAATGATATTAAAACTGCACACATACACTACTTGCAAGTATACTGGGGAGCAGGAGCTATTATAACCTCTTATCATATCAAGCAATAAAATCCTCTTGACATTTTAGAATTTTCCACTCAAAACAAATGTTGCACTTCAAAGCTTTTCTGTGAATGATCATTACTGCTATCAGAAAAACCACACAGATTTTATATAAACTTATAAAATTGTGCAGTCAAGTGGCATTTTCTCATGTATACATCCCAAAACTATGAAATTTTGAAAGGGCTATGTAGCAAATAATACAGGATTGTAATTTCTTTTATATTCTGAAATGTGTAGTGCAGTTGTGTTTGTGTAATAATGCATATGCCAGAAAACTAGTCTGGTGTTATTTGGATTTTAATTAAAATGCAACAAATCATTGTAACAAATGTATAGTACTGAAATTAAAAAACAGTAATTTAATGAGTTTATTGAAGAAAAATATGTATTTTTAAGCGTTATACCTTCCATGTTTGTTTTTCCTTATTTTTAGTGTATTACCTCAAGACTTTAATGTGAGCAAATAATTCAGCACAACACTTTTCTATATATAGTAATACATGTAAAAGTGTGATTATTTTTATAAAATATGATGTTGAATTTGTTTCACAAGATTGCTTTTAAAGTTCTAATTACAAAATTATTTTTTAAGAAAATAACCTGATAAGTTCCAAGTTGCTTTGAAATGAAACAATCCTATATCTACTAAGTTTAATTGACTAAATGTAATTGATTCAGTGAGGCTTACAAGTTGACATGCATAGCACTGCTCTATTTCTTTTTATATTTCTTGATCTTTAGAGGATAATCCGAACTATGTTATTTTATTTTCTATTTGTTAGTAGATTTCAACAGAATACAGAATACATCATCTTGCAGATGATGTATGATTCACTTACAAGATTTTTTTCTCATCCCTTAAAATATTAGAAATTGTTTTAGTCCTTTCTCTGGATAGGTTTGCATATCAAAATAAGCCAAAGCAAGCATACTTTATTATTGCATGATACTTATGCTTCTGACAGTATAAGCTAAGCAAATCAAGAAACTTCTATTATTGATACAAGCGTGGGATCCCAAATCAAGAAATTGAACTCAGACATTATTCCTGATTTGCATTTTTAATTTTGATTTTTCTTGATTTGTTTAACTGGTATCTAATAGCAGAAGGAGCTAAGCCAGACAGCGTGCATGAGCACACTTGTTCTTTCACAGGAAGTCTCTTTCCACTGTATGAAACTGGAATGCTATTTCTTTAAAATGCACTGTCATCTTCCATTAAATATTGGAAAACACTAACCATTACATGTGCATAAGGCACTTTCTTATATTTGCTAATATTGTAAATGTGTGCATAAAGCACTTTGTTACTTTATAAACACAATAGATATGCATACATCTCATGGTCTTTGGGATGAAGTGTTTGTTTAGACATTTTGGTGGATACTGTACGATGGGCCCTCATCAAAAAAAATAAAAATCATGAAGTATGTTTCCACAATCTTGAAGACAAGTGAAGGCTAGGGATGGGAAGGAGCTACCTATACCAATGTTATAGTAATTCCAAGTACAGATCTCGGAATTTCCTCTTCCTCTATGTGATTTGGTGGCTAACAGTTAAGAAAGTACTGTACCCCGTTTTGTCTGGGTGGTAACTTTCCTACTAAATTGTCCTTCATTGGATAGGGAGCAATAAGCACAATTTCTACACATTTTCAGTTAGAAATAAAGGGTGCCACAATTTTCTGATACGGCTCCTAGTTTCATTGGACCTTTTGGGAAAGTCCAATATAACCTCAAATTATTTTTTTGTGAATTTTATTCCATGCCTCCTGCACAATCTTATTCTTTTGTCAATACTGTACAGCATGACCCAGCATCTCCAGTAACACTGTATTTTTAAAAAAGTAGAATTACTAAACAATTTTCAGAATAAAAAAATGCAAATATATTACATTTTCAATTCCTATGTTTATTGCATTTTCAGCACTTCCTGTACTGTAATCATTGTTAACCAGTTAAGAATGATTTTTATATTGTATTGAAAAATATTGTGTAATATTTCTGATAGAAACTGTATTGCAAGCCTTGTGTATCAGTTTTGTTGAAGCTACCTTGTGTGGTAATCTTTTATTTTGTTTGGTTTTCCTATCATACTATATTGACAAGCTTAAATATTTTTAATATTTTATTACTTTTGCATAATTAAACTTCCCAAAGCTTAATAAATTAGTGCATCTTCTGTTACTAAAGCAGGAAAATGGATTAATATTGTACGAAAATTTAAACAAATTTAACTTTTCTTCAGCAACTCTTTTTATGTAAGTGCATCCCCAACATTATGTTTTTAGCATGATACATGTTAAAATTCTAACATTCCTCTAAATTTGTTATGGAGCCCAAAATAGTATTTATCAGCTGTGAAATAGAAACTGGTACTGCGGACGCTTACCCTTTTAAAAGTTTCAACAATTTAACATTCTAAAATATAATTTACAACATTAATTGACAGAGTGCTTACGCTATCATGTGTATTATTATGCAATAAAATTAAGCCTAAAGGGGTGTCAAACTACCTGCCCGAGGGCCGGTTTCATCATACCAAAGCCGTCCCCACCCCACTGCCGGCAGTGCAAAAAGAGTCGCGATATGTCACGTGACGTGGCGAGTTTGACACCCGTGGATAGACAAAGTTAAGTTATATGTAACTTACGAATGGAATCATTTCTACAGTAACATTTTTAATTGAGAAGAGTGGTGGTATGCCACTATGCATAGTAAAATAAATAAATAAATAAACCTTTATTGTCAAAGTACAACATGTGTACATTGAGATTAGCTGAGCCTCCCCCTGTGCTCTCTCCCCCCAACACACAGTGATAACAAACCCTCCATCCCACCACACTATGTGAACCAACTACACCACACACCGGCCTCCCAAGTCAATTCTGCATAAGATTATGTCCCATTTAAAAGCCTAACAGCCCACCGATAAAAGCTATTTTTCAGCCTGTTGGTACGGCTGGCTATATTCCTATATCTATATATTCCTATATATTCCTATATCTCCTACCGGATGTAGGAGAGTAAAGAGATACTATTGTTATGCAATAAAATTAAGCCAAAAAGTAACATGGAGTTAACATCCTGTAAGTTTGTATCAGCAAAATCCTCAGAAAAAGGATTAATAACAGTAAGAACCTCCTTTTGGCGATGCCCTTTCTGATAAACCCGCGATGGACCTTATAAGGAGGGAAGGGGAAAGGAGAGGAGGTGGGGGATGGTTTGACGTTCTGGACGTCACTTTAAAGCTTTTTTTCAGATGCGTGGATGGCGAACTAGATCTAGGATCGGTATTCTTAACGACGTTATCTAAACTTGAAAAAGCTAAGCAGGGTTGGATGTGGCTAGGGCTTGGATGACACGCCATGGAAATCCAAAAATTGGAAAATACTTTAAAACAGCAACAACAACAACCCACTTTTATTTATTCATTTTTAATTCCATTTATATCCCGCCCTTCTCTGAAGACTCAGGGCGGCTTACAAGCTTAGCAGTAGCCTTCATTCTATGTATATGCCTGCTTATTAGGGCTTTCACACACACACACCCCCAAGCGGCATTATTACAAAGTCAGCTTATTGCCCCCAACAATCTGGGTCCTCATAGCTGCCGAATTGCCGCCGAACGCCTCCCCTTCTCCAAACCACTGGTCTTATTTATTTGGTTACTGGAAGTCGTAAGCGGCTCTACACCTTTCCAAAGGATTAAGGTTGCCCATTTATAAAGATTCTCACAGACCGCATGCACAGATACAGACACACGCTTTTGACCTGACAACCAATTGCAGAGGTTTGGGACCAAAAGCTCAACTTCTGTTTGACAGAGAAGAACCCTGGTTGACAGGAAGAACCCGACGCGCAGGAAACAAGCAGGTCGCCCCTTCCTCCAGCGCCCTCCCCTCTCCCGGGCCGCCACGCCCTTCCTGCGCGCCAATCAGCGTCTAAGACAGGGGTAGGCAACCTCGGCTCTTTTATGACTCATGGACTTCAACTCCCAGAATTCCTGAGCCAGCATAGCTGGCTCAGGAATTCTGGGAGTTGAAGTCCATGAGTCATAAAAGAGCCGAGGTTGCCTACCCCTGGTCTGAGAGGAAAACTCCAGCGCGAGAGTCGCTGCCCTGCTTCCTCGAGTGCCGAAGCGCTGCTTGCGGGATGGGGAGAGGGAGGATCAGGGCTCTGGCTGTGAGCGACGTCCGCTTCCCCACGTCTCTGGCCCACCACGGCTCAGATGCCATGGTAAGCGCAGCGGTGCTCGGCAGAGCGAGGGCGGGGACGGCGGGAGGGCAAGCAGCACCGGCCTCAGGTGCCAGGGGGCCGAACAGTTCTTTGACCCAGTTCTGCGGCAACTTGCAAGAGCGTTACTCCGCGCTGTTCCTTCTCGTCCAGGGAGGCTTTGGGGGGCTCTTTCTCCAAGTTAAAACGGAGCTCCGGCTGCCTTTTCTCAAGACTGGAGGCCTGCTTCCCCGAGGAAGTTAATTCGAGGCAAGTTCCGTTTGTTGGACTCCCGCGATCTCGATTTAAGGCAATTTGGATTATAGACGCCACGTCAGTTTTCGGTTGTGTCCCGCGTAGTAAGTCAGCGCTGTTCGTCTTGCGCTGCTTTCCCAGGTTTCTTTATGTTTCTGTTTAGCATCCAGATCCAGACTATTCCGCAGCCTACGTTGTAATTGAAACGGACGCTCCCGATGGCTTGAAAGGTTGTGGCTTTACATTCACTCTGGGAAAAGGCACAGAAGTGGGTAAGTTCTTGTGCTATTCCCAGGGTTGGCTTCCCAAACCATGAGAAGTTATTTTCGATAAATAACACCTTGCTTCCTTTTGGAAAATATCCTCTTCAGGACAGACATTTCTTACACGTTGCTATTTCAACTTCAAAGGCCAGTTTAATTACAACACATTATGTCACAATTTAAGAAACCTAAATTGACAGTATGATAATCCCATTTTGGTTTGTCAATAAATATCATAAATCAGGGTTCTTCAAACTTGGCCTTTTTATGACTTGTGGACTTCAAATCCCAGAATTCCTCAGCTAGGCACGCTGGCTGAGGAATTCTGGGAGTTGAAGTCCACAAGTCATAAAAGGGCCAAGTTTGAAGACCCCTGTCATAAATCATCTTCTGACTTGTGTACGTGATCAATATTTGTAGATGTGTGCCTTAAAAATGTAATAGTTGAGTTTGCCTTGCTCTGCTTGTTGCTTACCTTCTCTCCATTACAACATACCTACAATACTAATATTGCAGTCCTTAAAACAAGCTGCCACCTTTCCCCCCCCCCCCACCCCCACATCTGAAGTTTATTGAAATTGAATTGTGTGTGCCTAGAAAAACATTTCTAGACCTCACTATGCCAGTACTGGAATTTCTATTTTTATAGAAAGAGAGAGAGATTCTGGGACCAATCTTGTGTGTCTACGTGTGTTACTTTAATATACCCAATAACAAGAGTTTCTTATATAACAATTACAATTAGATTGTTTTTTCTATATTTTAGAGTTTTTTTCCATTGTTCACCATATTCTAAATCAGGGGTCTTCAAACTCGGCCCTTTTATGACTCATGGACTTCAACTCCCAGAATTCCTCAGCCAGCATGCCTGGCTGAGAAATTCTGGGAGTTGAAGTCCATGAGTCATAAAAGGGCCGAGTTTGAAGACCTCTGTTCTAAATGAATAGATGTGGTAGTATTTTTATTTGTAGTAACCTCTAGATGGTGATTATTTCTTTCAGTTATCAGTGCAGTCCATGCACTGTCAATTCACATAATTAATAAAGATTTGGATGACATAATCAGTGATTTTCGAGGCTTCTACAGGCAGCTCACTAGTGATGGGCAGCTCCGATGGGTAAGATAACTTACAGTTTTTTAAACAATGCTAAAATATGGGTGAAAGTGTTCTTTAAGAACATAATAAGAGAAAATAATTTGATTTTATATAGTTGCTTTATTCAAAATGCTACATAAAATAGGACTATCAAAGAAAATGGTGCATTAGTATGACCTAAAATAGAAATATTACTTGAATTCTTGTATTTTTGTCACCCAACCTCTTATTTACTCATTTACATTTTTAAGTCATAGAATTTTGTGACTTTCCTCATCTCCAATTTTGGCACTTTTGAACTCCCTTCCTATTTTCCCATCAGCTTCTGAGCATATATGAAAAATGTTAACATCAAGGTCAAAACTGAAAGAAAATCCCATTGATCTGATGAATATCTGAAAGGGATTGGTCTGCATATTGTGATGAAACCCTAAATTTGATCAGTAATCCCTTATTCTTGAGACATTCATACTCCTAAAATCCCAATATGGCACCATTTCTTCCTAAAAGCCTAAAAGAAGGCCTTGATAACATGGTAGGTGTTTGAGGAGAAGAGGAATTACTAGAAACAAATATTTATAAGGATTCTCCTTCCCCATCACCCCATATGTGATAATGCCAATGAATCTTATAGGAGTAAAATTCCCATTATGTGGAAATAGAGCACATATATAGCATCCTATTGGAATATTGATTGGATAACACATAAACAGTGCTGATCACCTTGAACTTTTGAGGAAGGGCTAAACTTTTTGTAAATTTGCCTTGGGTTAGGGCAGGGGTAGGCAACCTAGGCTCTTTTATGACTCGTGGACTTCAACTCCCAGAATTCCTGAGCTTGGTAACCTCTCCCTTTCCCCTCAGCATGGCTGGCTCAGGAATTCTGGGAGTTGAAGTCCATGAGTTACAAAAGAGCCAAGGTTGCCTACCCCTGGGTTAGGGGATAAATTAGGAGTTCCTCTGAGTAATCCTCATTGGGCAAACATAGTATTAAATGCTGATATATTTTGGCCAAACCAGAAAGAGAATGGGGGCAAAAGCTCATTTTGAGCATTTTTCCATCATTGAGGAGTCCCTCAATGGAAATAGTGAAGTTGGGCAGTCAACTCTGACATTTTCCTCTCCTTGCAAACTTTTGTTTAAGAGAATCCTCTTTGAGGCATCTGAAGTTTGGTGTCCCTAACAGACCTGGCTTCAGATCAGTAGCATGATCTTGATACAGGCATAGGCCTGCTAAGATATTGTGCTGTAGTTACTGCTCTGCAGTGGCTGTGATACTTTTTAGGACCTGAGCTTTGCTTTTCCAGGACTCTGCCTTAGACATTCTTGCATCCATGGACTACATCTGTTGAGTTAGCTTTCAGAACCTGGAAGACTCTGTAGCCATGTCACCTGGGTGAAGATCAAACAAAGGAGCTAAATATACCAATGCCACTCTCTGAACTGGTTTGAATACCCAGCTCCAGAAGAAACTTGGCTTTTGGAAGACAAAGAATGCACTGAGATCACCCAGACAACAGGCACTGATAAATAATTGTTGATGCAGACTTCCATCTTTTTTCCCTTCCTTCTGTGAACTTCTGAAGAATTAGAACCAGGTCTTGAGAACCAAAAACATACAGCCTAAAGATACAGTTGGTCATCCAGGCCATTTCCCTTTCTTTCTGGGTTTTTTTCCGACCCAATGTATTTATTACTTATAAACTGGCTTTTCAATCACTCTTTCCCTCCTCCTATTCAATTCCTTATTCTCAAAACAAAGGTGCATATAGGAAGAACATCCTTATCCAAAACTCACTCACTCTAAGACACATCGATTTGTGCAGACACATTTTGGGCTTGTTCACTTTTGCAAAAAACACACCGTACATGATGTCCATTGTCAGAAAAATTGAGTCTAGACCAGGCATTCATCAAAAGTCAACACTGACTCAAGGGCACCAAAACAAAAATTCTGTATAGTTATAGACTACCACTGTAAATAGTATAGTATTTAATTTATTTAAGTCTCACTGAGTGTTTTCTTAATGAATAAACGTTTGCAAGATGTCTCCTAAAGAAGGATGACAGACTTGGAAAGCTATGAGGAATCAAATAGTTTTTAATTCTGTAAGGCAAGATCTTGTGCACCTAATGTGTCCCTAGCAGTTTTAAAATCGAACTTTTTCTTGAAAGTGTCCAGTTCAGCAATCCACAAATGATAGCAAAGATAGAAACCTTACACATACTTGTGCTTGGCTGTCATAATAATTTAATAACATAGGTTTCTTTCTTTCTTTCTTTTTGCTAATAGATTGGTCCTGAGAAAGGAGCTGTACATTTGGCCACAGCTGCCATTTTGAACGCTGTCTGGGACCTCTGGGCCAAACAAGAAGGAAAGGTAAAGATTTAGAACAAGTAAACAAAAATATCACTCTTTATCCCTGAACAAACACTGCTCTCCTCTATCCTCTCCTGCAGTGTCTCTGTTTTTCATAGATAAACATTAAAAAGTATTTTAAGTAGTATTTTGTATGTTGTGGATTTAAATTGTTTATATATTCTGCTTCTCTGTGGTTTTGAACCAATATTTTTGTAAATTGTAAAAATTACATATCGGTCAACTATTACAAATAGTGTAGGAATGTAGTCTTGAGTCATTCAGGTCTTCTCTTCACAGTGCTATTTTTACACTGTCACCACCTTCATAGTAAGTTACAATAATGTGATCATTTTATCTGGAAATAAAACTATATCAAGCTTCAAGGTTTTAGAACTTTTGTATATTGTTTTGCTTCTGTCTTGGGGCTTCAAATCATAGTCAGAAGGCAAGAATGCCTTGGAACATATACTCAACCTGGAATAAAAATCCAACTCTTCTTCCCTTCCAAACTGTCTTTCATTTATCATTTAGTTTTGCTGTAATAAGTTTTTTTAAAAATAAAAATAGATTAAAAAAACTGTCTTTCATTTATCAACCTAGTAAAAATGTGATGGCTGGTTGAGTAGATAGAACTCCTATAATTTCCAGAACGTTGTGAAGATCTAGAAGCCTCCTCACAATATCACTGTAGAACATTATCGTATTTTGTAGGGTACTTAATTGATTAGACCAGGGACAAGGAACAGAGCACTCTTAAGAGACTGTCTCTGAATTGCAAATCTGGCATTTGTCTCTATTGACTTGTGGTGGCAGAAATAATAGTTCAGCAACTTCTGGCAAGCCACAAGTTGTCCTCTTCCCATATATTGGGTAGGATTTCATCATAGGCTAATATGATGAAGTACTGCTAAGCTTGTAAGCCGCCCTGAATCTTCGGAGAAGGGCGGGATATAAATGGGATTAAAATAAAATAAAAAAAATAAAAAAATAAAAACAAACAAAATAGAATTCGAAGTAGCAACCCTCAAACACATAAACTAAATGAGTGAATCACACCATACTTACTCATCATCCCAAATTTATAAACATGTGTGCCAAGTCTGTAGAAGTAAAACGTTTGTTCCAGAAATGAAATGGTGTCAGAGGGATAGCTCTTTCAACCTGCCAAATATTTGCAGGCAAGGAAACATGTACAGGAACGTTACAGGATAAACGTAAAGTAAATTTGTACTTTGTAGTTCAAAGGTGGCACCTTGAATGTGTAGTGGACGCTTTATTGGGCACAGTTTACTATGCAAGCCCTAGAGATTGGATCAACAATGTATCCATAGCTGGCTTGTGGATTGGCCTGCTTTATGTCTAATATGGTGAATATCTTCCCTTGCAGTACAATATTGAAGAAGTATTTGTTGGAGAATTTTGCTCTTTGTTAACTCTAAAAAGGAACAAATACATTCCAGATTATGGGCTTAAATGTTCCAGGACTCAAAAAATAATGTGAACCCAGACTTCCTAGATGTAATAATTAATCAGACAGTGCATTAGAATTTTGATTTTATTTTGGTAGTGTTTGCTTGATTTCTTTCAAAGCTGCTTTCTTGCCAGGATTAGTCCCTATTTTGGATAAACCTTTCCATTTCTTTTACATTTGCTTTTGAATCCTAATAGTTTTTTCCTCAAACCCTAATACTCATTGTTGTTTCGTTTGGAGTGTTCAAAGTGAACAAAACAGCATTTTAAACAGATGTGTTAGATGACATCTTGCGATTTTTATAATCTAGTTACATGTCTCAGAAAATCTCCCCATATTGGGTCCCAGATAGTGGCTTACAGTACCCTGGTATTTTGCAAGTAAAAGAAGCCTTTTAATTCCTTCCGTTCTTGCTCCTATAATCCTGACTAGATAAAAGAAAGTAGTAGGAGCAAGTCCCAGTGAAAGATGATGACTGCTTACCCTCAGCTTTCCTAGTTGGATAGACAGCCTAGTGATAGAAAGAGCCTTACAGGATCTAGAGACGCTGCTTGGAATCTGCTGAGATATTGCCCATGTAATGTATGGCAGTGCCTGTCCAGTGGTTTGAAAGTTCTGACAGAAATTCAGAGATACTGCTACATAATGTGCCTAAGAGGTTGCTGGGTATTTCCAGATCATGAATAATTGTGGCTAGACTACCTCCACTCACAAAGAGTCAGTACTGGCTTTCCCACATCTAGTTTTTGGGAACACAGTAAGTGCAAAGTCTTCTATTGCTGTGATCATCTTTGAAGTAGTTCATAAATCCCAACATGTGCATTTAACAGTCTGGATCCTTGCAGGGAGGGTACTGTAATCTGCAGTGGTGTGTGTTTGTGTGTGTGTGTGTGTGTGTGTGTGTGTGTGTGTGATGATTTTTGTGTTCTAAAATGTTATTTCTATGTCTAAGAATTTCAGAATGTTTCTTTCTCTCTCCCCTACCCCCTTTTTTAAAAGCCTCTCTGGAAACTGCTGGTTGACATGGTAAGGAAAAAAAATAAAAAATAAAGCCATTATTAAAAAAATAATATATTTCTTTCAGAGCATTGGATGCTGACTTAGCATGTTTAAATATATTGAGAACAGTCAGACTAAGCATCATAACTAACTAAACTGTCAATATTCTAGATTTTTTAAAAATGTTTAAATTTAGATTTGAAGGTAGATAATCTTGTGCACTGGTTTATTTTTGGATTTCTGTTCAAAACTTTTTTTCTGCCTGAAACAATCATCCATGAAATTTTATATTTCTGATTTATTTATTTATTTTCTGATCTTGGAATCTCAAAGTGATTAATTTAATGCTTTTGTGATGCAGTTTTGAAAATAATTGTAACTAGATAACCCATGACTTGTTGGGTCGTTGTTTCAGTTGTGTCATCATTTCAGAGATATTTATTTACCTAAACAAATTAACAGAAGGACTTTGGGCAAATAAAAAAGCAAGAGAGTAGGAGCGATTTCTGACTTCCTGCCAGCTTCCCCATTGACTTTGCTTGTGGGAAGTTACAGGGAGAAAGTCAATGGGCAAGCTGTCAGGGAAGGTACAAGTTGCTCAGGTAAGTCTCCCCAATCTGCATACCTTCCCCTATTCCCTCTGTGCTCATGCCATGTCAGATACCCGTGAACCCTTGCACACTGTCTGCAACCTGCACTCTCCATGACCTGCACTGCCTACATGCACGTCCTCCCTGACCTTCCTTGTACCACTCAGGCAGCCTCACGCACCCTTCGTGTTCTGTACCATGTCAATCGCACATCCCCAACTCTCACCACTTTCTTAGTCATTCACTTACTACCTCCTTCAGCTAGCAACAGCCACTTAGCTGCCTACTGGCCTTCAATTTGCAGCTGCCTGATAACTTCCCCATTGATTTGGCTTGTGGAAAGCTGGCAGGGACCATCAGCAGTCATGTCTGAGTTTAAATTTCATGCCAGTTCCCCCATCGACTTCTGGAAAGCTGGCAGAGAACCTTGGAAATGAAGATGACTTGACTCTAACTGACCATGGCAATGTGGCAGCACTCTGTACCTTGTCATGCCATGCATTCCTGCAATGTGAGTTTCCTGAAGGGTTCATGAATAAGATTAACATGGCTGTTCTTTCGTTCTATTATGAACATGACTTTACATATTTAATAAGTATGCTTTTGTATACTAAATACAAAAGATAGTCTAGATAGTATCTATCTATCTATCTAGAGAGAGAGAGAGAGAGATATGTAGAGAGAGAGAGAATTCATTACAGTATGATGCATCATTTTACCCAACTGAACATTACAAACAGATAAACATGAGAGCTTTAGCAGTATATAAATAAGATACTGTAGAGAAAAATGACCATGTTATAGAGGAAGAGTAGTTGTACCTGTTCTTCTGGGTTACTTTGTGTGTGACTTCAAGTCATTATATTTTAAAGGGGATGAGCAAATCACTTCAAATTAAGGAAATACTTACCTATTTAGCCTAATTTTTGCACATGGATTTTGTCTCTTACACACGCATTGTATTTAGTCTTAATACCTTCACTGAACACCAGGAAGCATTGTCAAATATTAGAATCCCCCATGTACAGGTACTCAACACACGGTTTTCTATCACTACAACACTGCCTCTTAAAGGGGGAGCGTTTCTCTATTTGCACATAGTGTATCCTGCACCAAATTTCTGCACCCATTTATTTTGCGAGGAAAACTAAATAATGCAGGCTCAAAAAGTCAGTGCCCTCCTAATTGCACCGATGAGCCCGGAATTCATTAGCAATGTCCATTTTGCTGTCCGAATTCATGGAGACCTAACCCTAACCCTAAGTGGGTTTTTCCTTCAGTGGGATTTTCCCATGTATTTTACCAGGAAACGTAGGTAAGGCAGACTCAAAAACTTAGTGCCCTCCTAAGCATACCACAGCGCCCTGAATTCATTGGCGATGTCAATTTTTCTGTCCGAATTCATGGAGACCTAACCCTAACCCTCAGTGGGTTTTTTACAATGTCTTTTTCCTATGTATTTTACCAGGAAATGTAGATAAGGTAAGATTTAAAAGTCAGTGACCTCCTAAGCATACCCCAGCAGCCAGAATTCATTGGCGATGTCCATTTTGCTGTCCCAATTCATCGAGACCTAACCCTAACCCTAAATAGGTTTTTTTCAAATGTGATTCTCCCATGTGTCTTCCCAGGTAATCTAGATAAGGCTACATGGAAAAGTCAGTGCCCTCCTAAGCATACCCCTGCACCTCGAATTTATTGGCCATGTCCATTTTCATATCCAAATTCATGGAGGCCTAACCCTACCCCAAGGGTTTTCTTTTTCCAATTGGATTTTCCCATGTATTTTACGAGGAAACGCAGATCAGGCAGGCTGAAAATGTCAGCGCCTTCCTCAGCATACCCTAACTCCCTGAATTCTTTGGCAATATCCATTTTGCTCTCCAAATTTTTTGAGCCCTCATCTGTAGTGTTTTATAGTTGGGAGACACATGCCTGGAGTCATCCTCCATTGGGATTCTTCAGCTATGGATAGAAAGATTTTATTGTATGGGTTTCAGACCCGCTATTGGAAGTTGAAGTCATATAAAATCTTATGACAACTGTATCCCTCTGCTGTAATAGAGTAAGTGAAGTTGGACTGAGTATATCATTGTGTCATTTCTCTAGTTAATTGTAGCATGGTTTCTCTCTCTTTTTTCCTTATAGGACCCCATGCAATTGTTATCTTGCATAGATTTCAGATACATTACTAATTCACTAACAGAAGAAGAAGCTTTTTGTAAGTTGCTTTTTAATAGGCTCAAAATTCAATATGTTTTATCTTACTCCGCTGATATTTTTGAACTTTTAAATTGATTAACTAAGTATGCAGTTTTTACTCTATATATTTTATCATATTCTCCTTTGGTCCCCTTAAATATTCCAGTTCAGTTGTACGCGTTGATAGATGATACTTGCTGTCTTTACACTTTGGGGTCTGTTTGTGTATCAAACTAACAAAACCTAAAGTATTCCAATCAATAATGATATTGTAACTCAGCAACCTTTACAGCCCTTGTAGAATGGTTTTCTGTATTATTTATGTATTGCAAGTGAAGGGATGAAGTTCCAAAATAATGCTTTGGTGCAGAATTCCCCAACCTTTCTGAATTGCTGGCCTGGGGAGGAGGGGAGAAAGAGAGGATGGTTCGTAGGAAGGGCAGGAGTGCGTGCGTGCATGGGCCTAAGCACCCATTGTGCGATTGATGCCGAGATTACCTGTAACACTCACGTGAGGCCCCAAGCACTCACACAAGTGGGGCTGTGTGTGCACAAGTACGTGCGTCCACTAGCCAGCCACTCACACAGTCTGGTTGCAAATAGGACATGGACCAGTTCTGGGCCGTGGCCCACGGGTTGGGGGACCCCTGCTTTAGTGGACTTAAAACTGATGACTTTTTGCATGGGAACTCTGTTTCATAGGCTAAGCATTCTTAAGTTGATTGCTATGCCTGCTGTACATGAAATGTCAACCTTCAAATAACTATCAGATGGTAATAGAGGATAATTGGTTTTTGTAACTACTTGCTGCCATCTAGCGGTCATTTGGATATTTGCAACCTGGAAGTGATAGCCTTTCTTAGTGCTTCAGGGAATTTCACAGGCTTTTTCACTGTGCAAGTCTATCCATGTGCAAAATTATCTGTATGATTATTTTCTCTAATAGGTCATATTTAAAAACAAAACAGAATTAATTATCTGTTTTGGATCTGATTTACACTTTATCTTTTCATTTCACTAGCGATTCTTCAAAGTGGTTTGGCAGGAAAAAAAGAACGGGGTAAGCAACAAAGTATTTATTTCCTTGTCAAATCAATAATTAATTAATGGATTATTATGTATCTTATGATGGTCTTAGGATGTTAAAAAATAACATCCACCTGCAGGGAAAGCAATGATACTTTTTTTTGCAGCCCTCCTTTTTTGTGAAAATCAAGGGTTTGTTTTATTCAAAATTATTACCATATCACATTCTGGGGAATAAGGGTTTTCCAAGGTATGAAATCTGTTGCAAGAAAATCACATTTAAATGCTTGCCTCATTTTATATATTTGTAGAAGAACAAATGTTAAAATATGGCTACCCAGCTTATACCACATCTTGTGCCTGGCTAGGTTATCCAGACCACTGCCTAAAGCAGGTTTGTTTTTTCCACATTATTCTCATTTCAGTTTTGAGATGCACGAATAACTAAATTAGCATTTTGCAGGGGAAGGTTTGAAAGCAAGCTCTATTCTAAATGGTCACATGTACCCTTTGGTATGGATGTGTTTGAAATGGTTTACCTCTGCCCTACTATTGTGCATGGCATGACATCTTTGGAGCAGAATGTCCACCTAAGAAATAGATTACATGAATTAGTTCTGGCAAGGTAAGAAGCAAATAGCCCGAAACCAGGCTAGTCTGTTACCCTGTGGGGCAATCGATCTTCCCACTAAAAGAGAATCCTATAATCCACTGCATTGCATAGGAAAAAAGAAAAAGCAGTAGAATTTGATCTCACTACAGGTAGTCCCCAACTTACAACTATAGTTGGGACTGGAATTTCCATAGTTAAGATGTCATGTGACTGCTTTAATCAACAACCGTAATCCCAGCAATCCCAGTTGTGGTTAAGCAATCTTGCTGGTCATTAAGCAGATGTAATCCCAGGTAAGGCGTGCAGGTAGATATTGGGGAACAGCCTGAGAGGCTCCATTCAGGAGCTGAAAATCCCCTACAGAAATCCAAGCAGCATTTTCAGCCCAATTGAAGAGAGATTTGCATGCAACCTCCACTAGCCCTCCCAGGGTCTCTGAACCTGCCTGAAACACCCTTTGTTCCTTACCTTACTGTGCTGCCTCTCCTCCCTCTGTTTGGATTTTGGCTCTTCAAGTATCTGAGCTCCATTTCTGCACCCCACCAGAGGAATTCAGCTTCCATTGGCAGTCATCTCAGCCAGTCCCCAGAGAAAAGAGGGAGTCCTTTTGGCAGGCAGCAGCAATTTGCAAACTTCTCTGCCAACCTCACATTGATTTTCTGGGGAAGCTTGCAAAAAAGATTGCAAATGGCAGTCATGGGTGCTTGGTTGTAAGTGCAAATACATTGCCAAGCACCCAGATTGCAATCATGTGACTGCAGGAGTGGTGGTGCAATGTTTTGTAATGGCCAGAACTACTTTACACTTTCCAAGACCCTCATAATTCTGGATCGTTGTTAAATAAATAGTCATAAGCTGAAGACTAGCTCTATTGGGACTTGCTTTGACACATAGGAATGGCTAAAATTCTTTCAAAGCAGCTTAATTAGCTATTGTAGTAAGGTTAGTTATCAGAAATCTACATTGCAAATCCTGCCTTAGCCACTTTCAGTTCTAGCATCTGCCAAGAGAAGCTTAATTAATCCTGTTCATTTGTCCCATTTTGACTACCTTGTTTATGACAGGCAGAGTTTATGAAATAAATTACATTCTTTTTACAGTTTTATGTATACATCCTGTTTCTGCTTGCAACACGGGTGAAGATATTACCCTCCCTACTCTTGGGTTGTAGCTGTTGCTTCCACCCACACCTCTTGTTTTTTTAAACAAGAGCTCTTATCAAGACTTCTCTAATGGTTGTCCTTCAGATGACTTAGTCTTGCTGGTTGGGGTAGGTGCTACTGGAAAGTAGCTGGTTAGAAAAGACCAAGAGACCAATGAATCTTAAAAGCCAATATTAAAGGAAGCATAAACACACTGTTCACTTATGAAATATTCTTCTGCAGAAACTATACAGCTTTTTAAAAAAAAAACCTAAATATATAATATATATACATATACATACATATACAGTATGTACACACACACACACACACACACACACACACACACACACATATAAGTTTATACTTTCTAGAGGTCTGACTAATGTAATTTGCTTGGCAGCTATGCACTGAAGCTCTGAAGGATGGATGGACCAGGTACAGTAGTGTTTTTCTTGTGCATGCTTCTACGCACAATAGTAGATGTTAAGAGATATGCTGGGCTAAGTCGCTCAATGACCTCCTTCATGCAGCTGGCTGATCCTGGGTCTTACCATTGTCAGTCCAACACTGTAAACCAGGGGTCTTCAAACTTGGCCCTTTTATGACTCGTGGACTTCAACTCCCAGAATTCCTCAGCCAGCATGCCTGGCTGAGGAATTCTGGGAGTTGAAGTCCACGAGTCATAAAAGGGCCAAGTTTGAAGACCCCTGCTGTAAACGCTACACTATATTGAACAAGCTCATTTTCTGAATTTGATAAGATATACAACAATGCAGGAATACTTTTACAATGAACTGCAGAAACTCTGCTTTTTGAAAATGGTGTATCACAAGCAATACCTCTTTATTCCATTCCCCTTTTTGGCAGCAGATACACTGTTCTCTTCAAATTAGATCAGTGTTTCTTTAAGATGTGTGGACTTTTAATCCCCAGAATTCGCAAGCTAGTGGCTGGGGAATTCTGGAAATTGAAGTCCACACATCTTAAAGTTGCTGAAGTTGAGAAACACTGATCTAATGCACTGCATTGCATAGGCCACAGGTCTGCAACCCGCGGCTCCGGAGCCGCATGCGGCTCTTTCAGCCGTTTCCTGCGGCTCCCAGTCCTCTGCCATGTGCAGTCCAAAAAAAAAACCTGGGACTAAAAACCAATCAATTCAAATATGCAGGGTAGGTGCATATCTCACCTTGGCTCCACTCTTCAGTCAAACCCTGTTCTGCGCATGTGCGCATGTATGCACATGCGCACACATTTTTTGCGGCTCCCAGTTTTTCCTTTTGTGAGGGAACCGGTTCCGAGTGGCTCTTTCACTGTTTCAGGTTGCTGACCCCTGGCATAGGCAGACAGAAAAAACAATAGAACTTGAACCTTGACTTAAAGTTCAGAAACACTGCTGTAGGGTGTAGAGATGTTAGAGAAAAGAAAAAGTAAATACTTCTGTGGTGCTGCCAATAGCCACATAGTCATCAGGAATTATTCACCTGTGGAGAATAATTTTAGTAGGCATATTTTGCATTGTCTGAATAGATTGGGAAATGATTTGCAGAAGTTCAAAATGCCCAAGTTTAAAATAAACTAATCCTGGTGTAATGTCAAATTCCTTGAATTTTAGGAAGCCTCCTCTTATTTGAGCCCAATCTCAATGGAACTTTCCCATCATTTTTTTCTGATAATATTAATAATATGGAATGATATAATATGGAATGATATAATCTCTTTCTACAGTAAAATTGTCAAAGGTTTGTCAATAATTGAGGAATAGTTCATATTTGATTGCAAATGTGTGCCTAGGTTCAAGGTGAAAGTTGGAAAAGATCTCCAGGATGACATTCGGAGATGCAAACTTGTTAGAGAAATGATTGGTGCTGAAAATATACTGGTAAGTATGTACATTTGTATGATGCCAAATAAATTATATTTTAGAATTTGAAAAATAGAGAAAAACTTACTAAACAGATTAGTCAAGTCTTCTTATCAGTGCCCTGAATTCATTGCTTTTTTTGTAAAAGAAAAAGGTGCCGAACTCACACATGTCATACAACCCACCTTGTCTATCCTACAAGGTTCCATCCAAAAAAGGTGCCGGAACTCTGTTCTGAGCGTTCTATGAGAAAAAAAGCCCTGCCTGAATTATTCCTAAAGCAGGATACAGAAGAATTTGATTTTTGTCTCGACATGCTAAATGTTTTTTGTTTTTAAAAAAATGAAATAAAAATAACAGTACCATTTTTCAAAATAAATTTTCAGTAATATTAGCCAGCAGATATCATGTCATTTAGGGCATTGACCATCTTAGCAGTAGGCTTGTCTTAAGCCTATGTCACTTTACATCTGTTTTAATATAGTTACAGGAACAATCAACAGCATCATACTGAATTTAGACTGTATTTATTCATAGTTGTTGGATGCCAACCAAAGATGGGAGGTGGAAGAAGCCATAGACTGGGTCACTAAACTAGCTGAGTTCAAACCACTATGGATTGAGGAGCCAACTTCTCCTGATGATATCCTTGGACATGCAAAAATTGCTAAGGTAAGGGACATTGTTTCAATTAATAGAGTTGCTATCGACCAGAAAGCCATGTTGATTTATTGGCTGGACAGCTACATGGGAACTTCAGGATTCTAGCAAAAGTTGTTAACATATGCCTGGTAAGAGATCCTTTCACATACTCAACATATATTCCGTTAAATTTAAATGACTTTCATATTTTTAGATTATAATACATTAAAAGATTGAAATGTATTTTTGTGTATGAGCTGATTAATCAGCACTACTCTTTGAATCATGTATTTTTAATATATTTGTGCCTAATGTCCCAATTATATACAAAAGATACCTATAATCAAACTTCATTAGGGGACTTATATGTGCACCATAGTAGAAATACAGTACTGGATAAGATCTATTGATATGCTGATTTAATGTACATAACTGTACCATTTATTAAGCACATTCTTTATGGTCACATGCTTTCTTATATATAATTCTTAGGTAATCAACTAATTGATTAATTTCAAAGCAAAAAATACTAGCAGTTGTACTGATGTCTTCAAATTTCTTCTAATTGTATAATATGGACAAACTGCAGAAACTGCATTTTGTTTATTTGTTGTAACTACGTTTGCACATGCTTAAAAACCTATGGTATATCACGAAATATTTTTTTAGGCATTAGCACCATTAGGGATTGGAGTTGCAACAGGAGAACAAGTAAGTTTATTTACTAATGCTTAATTGCATATTTTGAATGTTGCCGAGATAATTTTATGATACCTCACCATAGTTTTCTTTACCTACATTTCTCTTGAATTCCATTTGGGAAATTTTGTTCTGATAGTTAAAATCAGATGATTTCTACTCCTTGGTGCAGTCATGTATGTGTGCATGTTTTCAATACCATTCAGTTAATTTAAGCTTAAAATGTGGATAGGTTTCTCAGAAATGAGATTACTATCGTATATTTGATCCATATCCATCATTGACTGGCTAGATCTGCCATAAGAAGTCTGACAGATGGGGATGGCTGAAATATTTCCTTGAGAGAAAGAGTTGATCCCCATGATTTCAAAGAATCCCATTCCAGACCCAGCTAATTTGGGTAGCTTTATATCCCATCAGTTCCCACACTAACTTAATTTCAACAACTAGTGTAAGACTAGTACAGGAATAGTGTAAGGTTGCACAGTGACAATTGACTACAGTAGGGGGCAGCACTTCACCAACCTTGGCTGATCTCAAATGCTGAGAGGACTCTAGATGGGAAATTTTAGGATTATAGACTAAATTGGGAGTCTAGTTCTTGGCTGGGAAATTTTACGATTATAGACTAGATTAAGAGTTTAGAAAGAATGCAGAAGACAACAGTAGCAAATTACAAATTTTGTAACAAATTTTGTGACCAATAAAACACAGAAGTATTTACATAGTCACTGAAAATAAAGCTCCAGCAGGAGACACTACTTTTGCCATCATGATAGTGCATTTTTTATGACATACTTTTTCATACATGACCACACAGTGTATGTATGTGATGGCATCAGTATTTAATCTATTTACACAGGAGTAAGCTTGGCTGGACTCCATGTTGCTTCTGAGTAGGTATGTACTCAGAATTGTATTAAATTCATGACTTAAATTTTCCTCCGTCTACCTTCTGGGTACGTCTTGCAATGTAGAATGTAGAAGAAGAGGAAGTAGCAATAAAATTGTCCTTCAGTAAGCTATTTTAGTTTATCTTAGGATTCATATTTAGTAAACATGTTAATTTTCATGTGCTTAAAACAGGGTTAATTATAGCTCAAAATTACTCTTTTTACACCAGCATATCTCCATGCTATTCTATAACTAACTGGTTTTATAGAATAATACATTTTTAGAGAGTGGAAACTATCACTTTCCGTCCCATTTAGATTCCAGATATTGAGGAGATAAGCAGTGGTTGTAGGTTTTTGGAGCATAAAGGGAAAAAATATCTAGAATAAAATGCTCTAAATTACTTGGATCTTTCAGACATTTTTATAAGCGTTTTCTAATCATGCAATATTTTGAGTTAGAGAATGTTTGTTTTCACTATCTGCAGTGCCATAACAGAGTGATGTTCAAACAGTTCCTGCAGGCTCAGGCCCTAAGCTACCTCCAGGTGGACAGTTGTAGGCTTGGAAGTGTCAATGAAAACTTGTCTGTATTGCTGATGGCCAAGAAGTTTCAAAGTAAGACTCCTGGAAATGCTGCAATAACACCGAAAAACAGAGAGAACAGAAATGATAAAAATAATGACACACATAAAGTCTTACTGTCAACGCTGCTAACATCGAATGTTATTGCTTGACAACAGATGAAGGAGTAGCTATTTCATATGTTAAATTTGTGTATTGCTTTAAGGCTTGTGTATTGTTTTAGTTTAAAATTGGTGGGAGGGAAGAGTAGGAATGCACTTTGAAGGCCATTTGTCTCTCTAAAGAAGATAAGACTTTGGCGGTTCTTCTAACGGAAGGGAAACTGATTCTTTAAATTAATTGGAGAATATGATTAATGACAAAATTAGAAAGGTGGAGAATTGTGTTTAATTATATTGTGCAAGGGGCGGAGATTTCAGATTCCAGCTTCCTTCGAGCAAGCATTTGCCGGTGTATTAGACTAATAAAGGACTTTTAAGGTAAACAATGCCTCAGAGTCACTTGAAAAGCCCATTCGTAGGAAACTTGACACTTACATTTTATAATTCTTTGCAGCTGAGATAGATAGTTATTTTGAGGGTTTGGCTTCACCTAGAAGCCTGGCTTAAAAGCAGGCTCAGAGGTGTGAAATATGTGTCAAAACAAATTACCTGTTTCTATAACAGTAATGAACAGCACCTGTCTTTCCAGATGCTGAGCTCCACCTCCAATCTAGATAGTGTAAGCGCAGATAACAAATGAAAAATTGCATTCCCATTTATGGAGGGCCAGTTGGAAAGGATTATCAAGTCTGGGAAGGAATTTTTGAGGTGGAAAAAATACCAGTAAATTTTACATCGTTTTTCCCCTCCCCCACCCCCAGTTCCAGTATGTCCTCATGCAGGAGGAGTCGGACTTTGTGAGTTGGTCCAGCACTTGATAATATTTGACTACATTTCAGTGTCTGGTAGCCTTGAAAATAGGTAAGAGATTTTGTTTTTATTTTGGAACACTTGAAGCAATACTTGTTTATAGCTATGAAACAAAAATTAATCTCCGATTAGAAGAGATTAATAAGAATAAAACCCTTTCTTTGTATAACTTTGAAAATGTCTTTAAAATGGAAACAGAATTAAATCTCACTAACCTTGACAAGTTCCATTGTTCATCTGACTGGTATCTATGGGTAGTCCTCAACTTACAACCGGTAGTTTAAACAACCATTTGAAATTACAAGTGCTTTATTCTTCTGTATGACTGGTTGCAGCGTTCCATGATCATGTGATCACAATTTGTGAAGAAGGGAAAAATGAGTTTGCACTTACGATCGCAGTGTTCACTTAATGACTGATTTGCTTAACTTCATTTTTGTTACAAAGTCATGCCTCCACAACTGTAACAATGTGCAACCAAAACAGCCTTCAACCGAACATCCATTTCCAGTTATAGTTATAAGCAACCTGTATATTTTTATAGGTGGAATAGAAACCCTTAATAAGTGCAAGATAGTTTGAATCGTAAATATGGTATTTCATCTGTTTGTTTTTAGGATGTGCGAATATGTAGACCACTTGCACGAACACTTCAAGTATCCTGTAGTAATCACAAATGCATCTTATGTGCCACCCCAGGTACTGCTTGCGTTCAATATTCAAAATATTTTCAGAGATTTCACCAAGAATTTTTATATGGAAAGCTAAAGGCAACAAAATTCAGACCAAAGATTTCTTAGCATTCCAATTCTGCTATTCCACAATGTTTGATACTATCAATTTTTGTGTCAGGCTTTTTCCTAAAGAGTGTTCCTAAGGGCTTTGTGCATCTATGATATTTGGCCTCCTATAGATTAAAAGGTAAAGGTAAAGGTTCCCCCGCACATGCGTGCTAGTCGTTTCCGACTCTAGGGGCCAGTGCTCATCTCCGTTTCAAAGCCGAAGAGCCAGCACTTGTCCGAGGACGTCTCCGTGGTCATGTGGCTGGCATGACTAGACGCCAAAAGCGCATGGAACGCTGTTACCTTCCCACCGTAGTGGTCCCTATTTTTCTACTTGCATTTTTACGTGCTTTCGAACTGCTAGGTTGGCAGAAGCTAGGACGAGTAACAGGCGCTCACTCTGTTACGCAGCACTCGGGATTCGACCCGCCAAACTGCCAACCTTCTGATCGACAAGCTCAGCGTCCTAACCCACTGAGCCACCGCGTCCCTCTTCCTATAGATTAGTTACTGAAACATTTTCAAGTACCTTGAAGCAAGTGGGAAGTTGAAGCCCTTCACCTCAGCACCAAATACAGTGGGTGATTTCAGCTACTCACTCACTCTTAGCCTAGCCTAGTGTGGGGCAATGGTTTTACAAGAAAAGAGCATTTCCGTGCTTGTTTTTGAAGCAAAAATACAAATATAGATACAGTGAGAGGGAAAATATTTGATCCCCTGCTGATTGTTTATGTTTGCCCACTGACAAAGAAATAATCAGTCTATAATTTTAATGGTAGGTTTATTTAACACTGAGAGATAGAATAACAAAAAAAAATCCAGAAAAATGCATTTCAAAAAAGTGATAAATTGTTTTGCATTTTAATGAGTGAAATAAGTATTTGATCCCCTATCAGCAAGATTTTATACAGGTAACGAGCTGAGATTAGGAGCACTCTCTTAAAGGGGGTGCTCCTAATCTCAGTTTGTTACCTGTATAAAGGACACCTGTTCACAGAAGCAATTAATCAGATTCCAAACTCTCCACCATGGCTAGCTCCAAAGAGCTGTCTAAGGATGTCAGGGACAAGATTGTAGACTTACACAAGACTGGAATGGGCTACAAGACTGTCACCAAGCAGCTTGGTGAGAAGGTGTCAACAGTTGGTGCGATTATTCGCAAATGAAAGAAACACAAAATAACTGTCAGTCTCCCTTGGTCTGGGGCTCCATGCAAGATCTCACCTTGTTGAGTTTCAATGATCATGAGAACGGTGAGGAATCAGCCCAGCTCTACACGGGAGGATCTTGTCAATTATCTCAAGGCAGCTGGGACCATAGTCACCAAGGAAACAATTGGTAACACACTATGCTGTGAAGGACTGAAATCCTGTAGCACCCACAAAGTCCCTTTGCTCAAGAACATGCCCGTCTGAAGTTTGCCAATGAACATCTGAATGATTCTGAGAACTGGGTGAAAGTGTTGTGGTCAGATGAGACCAAAATCGAGCTCTTTGGCATCAACTCAACTTGCCGTGTTTGGAGAAGGAATGCTGCCTAGGACCCCAAGAACACCATCCCCACCATCAAACATGGAGGTGGAAACATGTTTTGGGGGTGTTTTTCTGCTAAGGGAAAAGGACAACTTCACCGCATCAGAGGGATGATGGATGGGGCCATGTACCATTAAATATTGGGTGAGAACCTTCTTCCCTCAGCCAGGGCATTGAAAATGGGTCATGGATGGGTATTTTAACATGGCAATGACCCAAAACACATGGCCAAGGAAACAAAGGAATGGCTCAAGAAGCACATTAAAGTCCTGGAGGTGCCTAGCCAGTCTCCAGACCTTAATCCCATAGAAAATCTGTGGAGAGAGCTGAAGGTTAGAGCTGCCAATGACTTGGAGAGGATCTGCAAGGAGGAGAGGGACAAAATCCCTCCTGAGATGTGTGCAAACCTGGTGGCCATCTACAAGAAATGTCTGACCTCTGTGATTGCCAACAAGTACTAAGTCATGTTTTGCGAAGGGGTCAAATACTTATTTCACTCATTAAAATGCAAATCAATTTATCATTTAAAATTTTTGAAATGCATTTTTCTGGATTTTTTTTGTTCTTATTCTATTGCTGTTAAAATAACCCTACCAATAAAATTATAGACTGATCATTTCTTTGTCAGTGAGCAAATGTACAAAATCAGCAGGGGATCAATTACTTTTCTCTCTCACTGTACTAAATATTCCCTTCTTTATTGCTTACAAGAATTGTTGCCAAATCTTAACAGTGCATTTATTTAGTTCATATTATTAAAATATGTACCAAATTAAACTAACCATCTGGAGCACTTGCTAGTAAGACATCTATTTTTATATAACTATGAAATCTTTCTTTTAGGAGGCTGGATATTCCTCTGAAATGAAAGAAGATTCTGTAAAGAAATACCTTTTTCCACAAGGAGAAGTCTGGCAGAAATCCTTGTCTTCCTAATGCAATTTAAATCAGTTCAAATTCCATTTTTTTCCAAATCAAGATAAAATTCAGCTATTTTTGCATTGATGTTATGTTAAGATGCAAGAGTGCTTTTAGAAAGCTTCTTCTGTTCACACAAAACAAAAATAGATTGTATTGCCAATGAATGTTCTTGATCAGTTTAAAAATAGGAGGCTTTTAATAGCTAAGTTTAAAGAAGTTAGATGATTCATCTGTCTTCAAGCTATTCCATAACTACAGGATTATGTAATGGAAGATTGCACTTTTTTAAAATGTATGTGCCAAGATTAAATGTTCCAAGTAAAATTTAACTGCATGTTGTGATGCAACATTTTCTAAGGTGGCTATTCCTTATAGAAAATAAGAGTTGAAACCCTGACTCTAGGTATTTAAATTCTGGTGAACATTTAACATAGAATAGCAATAGGGCCAGGTTTGGGCACATGACAGTGATGGCAGATTGTAGATATTAAATCATACATCAGGTTTTTGAAGACAACAGTGAAAACAAATCTATTCTGCTAGCCAGAAAATAGTTCTTTTGAGACTTTAATAGGGTATCAGCAATAGATGGATGAGCTAGATTTTGAGCTAAGGGCAACGCTTATAACTTGAATTCTTTCACAGAAGAAGCTCTGGTGGAAAGGCATATTCTTAGTGGGATGATCAGTACCAGAGATTGGACTTTTCCCCACAGCTGTTGCTCTTTCTATCTTATCACCCAAATCTGTCTGTTCCAGGCCAGAGTTCTTAATACAGAATATTTCTATGCTCCAGAAGAGTACAGAAGTAGAGCTCTTTGAATCCCATTATTCTTACTTTATAAACTTACTGTATTTGAAGTTGAATCACACTCATTCCTATAAATAAAAAATGCTAGAATCTGGGGCTTTGTAGTATGCCCGATTTCTACATTGCTTTTAAGTACCAAACATAAAAAACAGCCTGGTAGATAGCAAGGAAAGGCATTAGGATATTAATGTCAAAAGACATCACAATACACCTGTTGCGCTGCCGCTTGACTTCTGCAGCTGGATGTCATGTGGCGCATTGTGCCATTGCCGCTGCTCATGGCAGGACGCCACATGGTGCTTCGGGGCGCTTCTGCTGCTCATGGCAGGAGGCAACGTGGTGTTTCTAGTCATTTCCACTGCTCCTGTCGCAAGCAGCAGAAACAGCCCAAAGAGCTACGTGGACTCCTGCTGCAATCAGCAGTGGCCCAAAGCGTTGTGTGGCTTCTTGCCACTAGCAGCAAAAGCGACCCGAAGTACTATGTAGCGTCCTGCCACAAGCAGCAGCAATGGCACAGTGTCAGGGTGTGGGAGGCCTGGCTGTGGTGGTCCTAAGGTAAGACACCCTCCAAAAATAGGATCTGGTGCCTCTTTTGAAGGCAAAAAAAATATAAGACCGGTTCTTATTTTCGTGGAAACACAGTAGTTAAAATGAACACAAAATTAGGGGGCTTCCGGTATGCCCCACGGCCGCCATGGTCACCTGGAAGACAAGCTCAATCTTCCTCGTCCAGTTTCGCATCGCTGGGGCCCCTGAAAAGGGTCAAATCGCCCTGTATGGGCGACCAGCAAGGAGGGACCCTCGCTGGATTATGGGAGATGGTAGCTCTCTCACTAGAGCTGGCGAAATCCTCCAAATGGCGAACAAAAGACCAGCCATAGAAATATGGCTCGTCACTAGGCTGCAGACAACCGAAGTCACACTTTCCATCAGGCAACTTTAAAGCAGCGCAGAAGAGACTGGGTGAAATCTACCTCTTAAATCCTAATTCTCTTTTGTACCTGCATAAGCTGCTTAGATACTTTCCCCTCTGCGGAGAGGGAACGTGGTTTCCGGCCTCCCTCTAGAAACAGCGGCAACCTATCCAGGGAAGTTTGAAACGTTGAAAAAATAACTGGATCCTAATTGAAATTCTATTTCCTAAAATTTGTGGATTAAAAGACTCTATTTTTTATTTTTTACTTTCTATTTTTATTGAAGATCTGGGTTTTCCCTTTTAAAATTGAAGCATCAAGTTCCCTTCCTGTGCGCTCCCACAGGGAGGGCCTTCTCAGGGTGCCACCAGTAAGACTGCCGGCGGATAACACCCAGGGGGAGGGCCTTCTCTGTGGGTGCGCCTGCCCTTTGGAACCAGCTGATGGAGCTTAAGACTGCCCCCGACCTTCACTCATTTCGCTGGGACCTGAAGACCTGGCTCTTTGAGCTTTCCGGCCCAGGCTGAGTTTTAATTGGGTTTTTTATATTTCTATTTCAGGGACTGAATTTAATCATTTTAATTGTTTTTTAATTTTTGTATTGATGTTTTAAACACCTTGTAAACCGCCCTGAGTCCTACAGGAAAAGGGCGGTATATAAATCTAAAAAAAAGAACAAAATAACTCTGGGGCGACATCTTGTGGCTAAACCTGATACTTCAGCCTGCTATTCTTTAAAAGAGACTTAGCTGACAGCCCAGAAAATAGATGATATATGCAACCTTGAAACTTCAGCTGTGAAAAGCCCAGCTGTGCTTCCTATTTAGTGGATTTCCTAACTGTAAAGTCTTAGTCTAATATACCAGTATGGAAGAAAACCAGCAACAGTTTTTTTTTTTCTAAGGAAGAAAAGCAGGAACAAACTCTGGTTATGTTGAAAGCAATTCTTCAAAATATCTTACAGCTGGTGAAGAAATAAGAAGCTACAGAGAAAAACAAGACAGCCTGGATATGCAAACTCAAACTATGACTATAACTAAAAAAATCATTATACAAAATACAACAGAAAAAGTGGAACAATTAAATACAATGACAGATTTAACTGCTCAACAAATACAATGGAAAATCCAAAAAAGAAACTGACAATATGGAAAAAGGAAAAGACTTCCTGTACAAATCAGAAGCAACCTGAGGATCAAAATGAAAAACAGATGGAAGAAAAGAAAAACAGTTTAAGACAACTACGGTGAGACAGAAAAACAGAGACGACTTGCTGGATCTATCAGTCCTTTCAAAAAAAAAGGCAACTGGCATATTTGTTGTATGATAAGAAGGTAGATACTGTGTTTAGGATGCATATTTTAAGACAGGCATTGCTGAGAGTTTGGAAGAAGTATAGACATAAGTTAAGCAGCAAGATACCATTGTGGGCAATCCCAAAACACGCAATAGAAAATATACATGCTGGTTTCAAACATGATGAGACTACTTACAAGGAAATTTTAAGTTTGGAAAGGAATATTTGGTGCTTGAAATCATATAGTTTCTTGCGAGAAGAGAAGGTTGTTCAGACTTGGTTTCAATATATTCAGTTACAGGCCAGGTGGAAAGAAGACCAAAAAAATGGATTTGCAACGACTGATGAAAATTTGATAAAGCAAATTAGAAATCAAGGATCAGCACATATTAAACGGATATATCTTGCATTGATAGAGATCGATTCAGAAACAGAGCTTGTTAAGGATTGTATGATAAAATGGGCCCAAAACATTCAGGAAGTTATTACAATGGACATGTGGGAAAAGATCTGGGTGAGGAATGTAAAATTCACTCAAGCTCAAAGTTTAAGAGAGAACTTTTACAAAATGTTTTATAGATGGCATCTAGATCCTAAAAAGCTTGCAAGTATGTATCCGAATTATCAGCCTAAATGTTGGAGGTGTGGTGATGAAGAGGCAACATATTTTCACATATGGTGGACATGTAAAAAGGTCAAGGCTTTTTGGATAAAAGTCTGGTGGAATATGCAGAAGATTTTTAAACGGAGGATAAAGTTTTGTCCGCAATTTTTTTTGTTGGGAATAATTGTTGACGCTACAGTTGTGGACTCTAAGTTGATGTTGAATTTAGTTACGGCAGCAAGACTTTTGATAGGTCAATATTGGAAGAAAGAGGAACTACCGACTATACAAGAGTGGATTTTAAAGGTTTCCGACTTGGCAGAGATGGCGAAGATTTCGGCCTATTTGAAAGATTACTCGCAAGAACATTATATTATGGAATGGAGAAAATGGATTGAGTTTATCCAGAATAAGTATAGGGTCAAGAAGTTTTATCTAGCATTTGAATAAGTCTTCTTTCGTTTCCTTTTTTCTTTTTTTATTTTGTCTTCTATATATATTTAATAATGCTAAGTTTTGTTTGATCCTATATAAGTTAGAGAGTGATGGATTTTAGAATTTATAGTTGTTAGTATATGGTTGTTTATGATTGCTTTTTTATATATATATACCTTGTATTTAGCTCTGGGAAGTCCGGGGGGGGGAGGGGGGTTAGGGGGAGGTGGGGGGGAGGAGGGAGGGGGGGAGGGGGGGGAAGGGGGGAGGTAGGGAGGGGAGGAGGGAGGGGGAAGGGGTTTTTTTAAAGGAAAACTGTATTTTTAAAACTTTTCAATAAAAAAAAAAAGGCAACTGGATGGCTTGCTCAACGTCAAATGATATAACAATACAAGGAGATTCGCTTGATGACTCAAAAGCACGGACATGGAAGACGATTTGGCAAAGAAAGCCAGAATAAGACTGAAGAATGGGGTTTTGATCTACTTATGGGAATTTAAATAGAATACATTTAAATAGATAAGATGTGTATTTTCAATAAGATATTGTTATGAATTGAGATAAAGAAAATTTTGGTCATATAAAATTTATAAGTATAATTACTGTTAAATTTTAATATTGATTTGTGTGTAAAGGTCACATAAAGGAGATTAAGAAATATACAAGCTAAAATCTTACTGATGCAGGGAAACTCAGAGAGCACCAAGGACCCCTCATGTCAACCCTGAGCTACAAATATTCTCCTTTATTGGAATCTGGATAGTTCTATAATTTTTTTTTATCATAGCTTCAGTCGTAAAATTAGTCTATTTCATTTTAAAGTTGCTATCTACTTCCCCAAGCTATATTTGTTGCATTTTTCTATTCTACAGTTTTCCTACTGGAACTTTGCCAGGTTTAACTTGAAAAATGAGTGATCCAGTACATCTTTCTAAGATTTCAACTAACATTTATTACAACATATATGATTTATTGGATAATGCCAAACTATACAAACCCTTTATATGACCTGTGCATGATGCATATATAACAGTTTACTTCAGATTCAAGCGTCATATGAAAACACTTTTTTTTTTAAAAAAAAGGGTTTTGACCTTTTGAATTTGAATACAAATATTGCTTAAATGCATTAACTCCAGGCCGAACATTAAAACAGTCACACAAAAAGTTCATTAGACAGCCATTTCCATTTTAATAGGTGGGTGTGGTTGATAGTCTTCTATCTCAAAGTCATCTGCTCTGAAGTCATTGATGTTTTCAACTTTACGAAGAATTTTGAGCTTAGGGAAAGGTCTTGGTTGCCTCTGAAGCTGAAATTTAAATATATGTGTGTTACATGGTATAGAGCACAATTAAGTGCTAAACTGCTTATTGAAGATACTTTTTATTAGTAAATTATGTAAGTTTTGATTTAAAACAGTAGACAATCTATTTCATAGGATGATATAATATATAATTGTATCTGAAGATGTACCAGTAGCAATTCAACAGCTGTAAAAATGCTACCCTATTAAACTGGCTTTCATCTGTTAGTATGTAAGCCGCTGCATTTTGCAACAATTGAAGATGTCAAGTGGCCTTCAAAGGTAAGCCCCTTGACAGCACATTGTAATAATGCAATCACAAAGTAATGGGGACATAAATGAAGCCATCCACTCCACCTGTTTTTCTAGCAGTAGCCATTAATCCAGGATACCCACAAAGCTACTGAAAATCACAAACAAGCTTCTTCCAAGGTAGCACAAATCTTTCCAGAACTAGAAGAGGTCACCAGAGAGCCTAAAGATTTCTGGGCAAGTGTTTAGTCTTCTTGGGAATCAACTTTTGCTTATTTTGACCCATCCATACTCATGCATCTCCTGACCAATCTAGGCTGGAAATATAATATAAAACTATTATCTATGTAACGATTATGCCCATGTGTTATCGCCTCCAATTGTGCTGTGTTAAATAAGATAGGAAAATGTATCAAATTCTGCAGTACTCCAGCTCATTTCTGCCCAATACTGACAAAACTATCAATTCAGGAAGAATTGATAACTCCTAAGGTTTAGAAATTATACTTCATCCAGATCCTGCCGGAAATGAGGAGTATCCAGTACATACAATGGTTATGATATTAAAACAACATGGAAGTAATTGATATAATTACCTGTATTTTCAAGGGTTCAATATGGTTTAAATATATATGAGCATCCCCTAATGTATGTATGAATTCACCAGGCTATATAAAAAAAGATCATCATTTAGTGTATGAATTAAGAATAAACAGAAAAATAAGCATACTGTTAGACAAGTTTTGTTTCCTGAATGTACTGATTCTTCTTCTTCTATACATTGGTTTGTTCATACTCCAAAAGTATTTCTTTACATCTAGGTCCTGGTTTTCCTGAGAACCTAGGTTGCTTAGAGTCTTCCCTTATTTTATTCTACACAGTATTAACCAGGTGAGGTACATTGGGCTAAGAGAGAATTCCCTTCCAAGTATTTATCTGACACATAGGGTGATGCAATTCTCTCTCCAAGTAGAAATAGAACTGGGCTCATGTTTTGTTAAATTCAAGTACAGCTTTCCTAAATGGATCTCACCTGTTTGGGGGGAAAAAGAACAGTCTTATTCAATCCCTATTTTGTTCATACAATGTCTTAAGTCACCATTTAAGGGGGCTTCATCTTGCACCAACAAGGTCCAACGTCTTAAGTACTACACATTCCTAGTAGGACTGTATCTTCCTTATTCTGAATCAAGTTTAAATGTATGCATTTGTGTGTGTTTGGAACAAGATGAACCCATAAAATTTCATTTTTCACGCTTCCACAAACCATCAATCTTTGTCATGTAGTTATTACTGCTATTTCAGTCATTGCAATACAGCAATGAATTTTGCAGATAAGCAAAAATGTTTATAAGATATATGAGGTAATTTTGTCCTGTTATATAGATGTTTCAATACTGCCAATAAGGCTTTTCCCTCCAATACCACCCATCTTTATACATTTCCATGAAGTAGAACCAAATTCCTTCTGCATCTCACCAGTACTTAAGCCTCGGTATATAAATTCTTCCAACTGAGGCAAGTGCCAAACCTTAGGCAGCACTGTTAAGTAAATAGAACCTGTCACATCACAAGCTATTTTCCATAAAGAATGGAAGGTGTTCTGTACTCAATTATCCATAAATACACGGTACAAAACTATACCTATTCCAAATATCTCTTATAGTAAGCATAGGAAATTGAGTTCCAATAGCTATGTAAGTTTCTCATGCTGGCTGTTTTTTAAGTAGAAATTCGCTAATGCTGTTAAGTACTGTAAGCTCTCACTCTTCATAGTAGTGGAGTGCTGCCAGAATTTACCTCTTTCCCACTGTTTCTGGAAATATTGGTAGAGTTCCATACCTTGCCAAACTGGCTTCACCCTGAGATTTGTTTGTTTTTCCTTATTTCCCAAAGAATTAGTTTAAAAGATAGATACCTTCAAGCCTGTAACATGGGCAATCATTGAAGTAAGAAGTGAATAACTAGCTATGTTGAACGGTACACCCAGTCCCATGTCTCCAGAACGCTGATATAACTGACAAGAGAGTTCCCCATTTAAAATGTAAAACTGGCAGAGAGCATGGCATGGAGGGAGAGCCATTGCAGAGAGATCTGAAAAGCAAAAAACAAATACATTTTGAAAAAGAATAATTGCCCAAGAGAATTCTGCTCATGCAATTATCCTGAATATCTTTGTTTTCTAAGATAGCATTTTGTTTCTAACAAAAGTTATAGATAACTACAAACTTCAATGACTCAGTATTAATTGTCATAATATACCTTTAGGATTCCACGCACACATTATAATTCTTCTGTCATCTGGTTTGTTTCTGATTGTATCAATTACTTGCTGCAGTTGGTCTACTCCTTGTCCTGTATAATCTACAAAAAGCGAAGCCAAGCTTATTTATAATACTTTTCAATACAAGAACTATCTCACTCTTAATAGGTGTTTAGCTTATTTATTATGAGATTGTTCCACTAAAGACAACATTATTTAAGAATTGCAAGTTACTTCTGGAAATGTCAACTAAATAAACCACCCAGGAAGCATCAGTCACGGCCAATCAGCACAAATGTGTTTAGGTAGTCTGGAAGACAGAATACAAAATGTATTTTTATGATGTCATCTGATTGAAAGGGCAGACATGTAAGCAATTTAATAACTGGTGATAGTATAAATCCACTTTAATTCTAGGGAAAATTTGAACTATCAATTACAATCACCTACTCTATAGTGATCAAAGTACTTATTAACAGTAGACGTAAACAGCAGTTTCCTCTAGGTTAAATGGGACCAGCAATACATATAAGTTTTACGTAACTACTGAAATTAGAAAAAATATCTTTTAAAAATTATTTACTTCCAATAACAAATTATTTGAATCTTCTTGAAACAGAAACCTGCTTAGTGCATAACATGAAGACAATATTTTATAATTATTTTAAATAAGAGTTCGTTCTAAACAGAAGTCTGAGACACAGGGAATAAATAGGAAACACCTCTCAGCAACTGTTTAAAGCAGTCGTGTCTTTTCATTTATTTATTTTTTAATTCCATTTATATCCCGCCCTTCTCCAAAGACTCAGGGCGGCTTACGAGCTTAGCAGTAGCCTTCATTCTATGTATATGCCTGCTTCATGCCTCCATGTACTTTAATTACGGTAGTCCTCATTTGCTGACCATTTGTTCAGCAACTGTTCAAAGTTATAATATTGAAAAAATAACTACAGTCTACTTATGACCTGCATGGCATCAGTCACTTTAGTCAGTATGTGTTGTCCGAGTCTGACCTGTGCTTTGTCATCCCCCACCCTTGCAAAGCATATTGATTAGAAATAAAAGGTTTGAAAGAAAGAAAGCTGTTTGTGTAACATACCCACGGTTCCAAGTTCCACTGCTAACAATCATATTCCCATTAGGATAGTTAAATTTTTATTTTTATTTTTTTAAAATGAAGATTACCTGTACATTTTTGAAATCAAGCCAATTTTAACAACTACATTTTTAGTATCCTAGAGTGTCTTTTTAGGGATACCTAAAAACGCAAGCAAATATTTAGCCATGTTTACCTGTATTCATATCTTTGTACTCGGCTCCAAAATGTCGCCACTGGAAGCCATAAATAGGACCTAAGTCTCCTTCCTCTCTAGAGAAAAATCCCTGTTTGTCTAAGAATTGCCGAGAACCATTGGCATCCCAAATCTTAACTCCCTTAGCAGAAAGCTCTTTTGCATTTGTAGAACCCTGTTGTAATGAGGAAAAAAAATCATTTATCAGCATTCAGAATAAACTAGTTAATGTAATTTTTAAAAATTTGTAGAGGTCAATATGAAGCCTAATACTTTGGGAAGAAAATATCTCTCAACATTAAGTGATAGAATTCTAATTGCTGCCAGTAAAACGGCAAATATTCAGAATACCAGTTTCAATACTCAGACTAATAGTTTTCTGTGTATGTTTTAGCCTTACAATTTTAGATACGTGTTCTGCTATATAGTGGATTTTTTTGTCTAAAGGCTATAAAAAAGATTCGTTACTGATGTTGAATAATTAGCTTCACTTTTGGACCACCTCTTTTGTAGTTTGTAGACTGACACTTATCGCCTAGGACTCTTCTATCCAGAATTCTGCTGCCTTCCAGTAGAATAATGTACCTCATCTGTATCCTGTCCAAATAATTTATTGCTGAATTAATACGGCCCTATTGTTTGAACTTATAAGAAATAATAATAAGTTGGAAGGGACCTTGGAGGTCATCTAGTCCAACCCCCTGCTCAGGCAGGAAACCTTATACCATTTCAGGCAAATGGCTGGCCAGTCTCTTCTTAAAAACTTCCAGTGTTGGAGCATTCACCACCTCTGGAGGCAGGTTGTTCCACTGGTTAATTGTTCTGTCAGGAAGTTTCTCCTTAGTTCTAGGTTGCTTCTCTCCTTGAATAGTTTCTATCCGTTGCTTCTTTTCCTGCCTTCAGGTGCTTTGGAGAATAGCTTGACTCCCTCTTCTTTGTGGCAGCCCCTGAGATATTGGAACACTGCTATCATGTCACCCCTCACCCTTCTCTTCGTTAAACTACACATACCCAGTTCCAGCAACCGTTCCCTATATGTTTTAGCCTCCCAGTCCCCCAATCATCTTTGTTGCTCTTCTCTGTACTCTTTCTAGAGTCTCAACATCTTTTTTACATCGTGGTGACCAAAACTGGATGCAGTATTCCAGGTGTGGCCTTACCAAAGCATTGTAAAGTGGTATTAGTACTTCACTTGATCTTGATTCTATCCCTCTGTTAATGCAGCCTAGCACTGTGTTGGCTTTTTTGGCAGCTGCAGCACACTGCTGGCTCATATTGAAGTGATTGTCCACTAGGACTCCGAGATCCCTCTCACAGTTACTACTATTGAGCAAGGTACCACCTATACTATACCTGTGCATTTGATTTTTCCTGCCTAAATGTAGAACCTTACTTTTTTCACCATTGAATTTCATTTTGTTAGATAGAGCCCAGTGTTCGAGTCTGTCCAGATCCTTCTGTATCTTAAGCCTATTCTCAGCCCTCGTCCGGAGAGCAGGAAAAAATGCAACCGAAACGAGCGCCAAGTCCTCAAGGAAAGGTTTATTGTCGACAGACAGCAAATCCAAGGAAAACAAAGTCAGCGTTGGCCGCTACCCACAACCAACGCTGCTAAATACTTGTCGAACGAAAATGCCCACACCCCACCCAACCGCACCCGTATCCGCCCATCCCATATTTAAAGACCGCTCCTCCCCGGAAACTCCTTTCGATCCCTGCCCTGGCACCCTCCATCACCCAGGTAAGCCCCCACCCGATACCCCGACCCACCACCATCGTGTGCCACCTTCACACCCCACCCCTGGGCCAGCGCCACCCGTCCCCAATCCCCAGACACCTCCCCACCCCGCCACGGACCCCCACACCATCGGGTTCGTAGGCCTGTCGGGTTCTCAGCCGTGCTAGCCGGTTCACAAGCCACAGTCCCTCGGCCTGCATGAAGGAGGGTAGGAGGCAGGAAGCAGTCCCCCGCAGGCCTGCCAAGGCCGGGTCCTTCCACCTGCTCCGGTGTCGTCCCAGTTGCAGGCCTCGCGGCAGGCTCAGACCCATCCCCCAACGAGGCCGCAGAGCCTGCCGGCACCGAGCGGAACCGGCCAGGCTGCCCTGCGCATGCGCACGCTCCCCAGCTGTCCATGGAAACAAGTGCCGTGGCAGAAACAGGCCCATCGTGCGCATGCGCGCGCTCCCCAGCTGACCGTACACCCCTGTGTTGCCGTTGCTGCTGCTCCGGCGAAGGGAAAGGTGCAGGAGCCGCCCGCCGTAGATCAGGTTTGCCAGGGAGACGGGAGGGGTGTGGGTGGCTCGAGGCGAGGGTCCGTGGGTGCAGTGCTGGTCATCGGGGTCCCGCTGAATGTCGGGCCCGCGGGGCGCGACACCTATAGTCTGGAGTATTGGCTATTCCTGCCAGCTTGGTGTCGTCTGCAAATTTGATGAGTTCCCCATCTATCCCCTCATCCAAATCGTTAATGAAGATATTGAAGAGCACTGGGCCCAGAACAGAGCCCTGGGGCACCCCACTACACACTTCCTTCCATGTAGATGCAGTTCCATTGAGGACCACACGCTGAGTACGGCCTGTCAGCCAGCTACGAATCCATCTGGTGGTGATGCTATCTAACCCACATTTTTCTATCTTATCAAGTAGTACATTGTGATCTACTTTATCAAATGCCTTACTGAAGTCCAAGTAAATTATATCTACAGCATTCCTCTGGTCCACTAATTTTGTCACTTGGACAAAGAATGTAATAAGATTTGTCTGGCATGATCTGTTTTTGACAAACCCATGTTGACTTTTAGTGATGACTTTGTTTGCATCAAGGTGTTCGCTGATTTGTTGTTTGATTATCTTTTCCAGAATCTTCCCAGGTATTGAGGTCAGGCTGATAGGTCTGTAGTTTCCTGGATCTATTTTTTTACCTTTTTTGAAGATGGGAACTACATCAGCTCTCTTCCAGTCCTCTGGTAGTTCCCCAGTGCTCCAGGATCTATGAAAAATATAAATCAGTGGTTCTGAGATCACGTCTGCCAGTTCCTTGAGAACTTTGGGGTGTAATCCATATGGTCCTGGTGATTTGAACTCGTCTAGGCTGGACAGGTGTTCACTTACCATTTTTTGCCTATCTTAACTTGCATTTCTATTCTGTTTTTTATGGCACTGGTGTTGGTAGGTTGGACTGTTTTTTCCCTTTGTGTAAAGACAGATGCAAAAAACGAGTTAAATAGTTCTGCTTTCTCCTTATTGCTTGTCACCTTCTTGCCACTTTCCCCCACTAATGGACCAATCATTTCCTTAATTTTTTTCTTGTTTTTTATATGTTGAAAGAAGTATTTTTTTGTTATTTTTGACTTTGGTCACAAGCCTTAGTTCATTTTGAGCCTTAGCTTTCCTCACTTCATCTTTGCAGGCACGGGCTATTTGCTGATATTCTGACTTAGTTATGTGCCCCTCTTTCCAATTCTTATACTTGTCCTTTTTATCTTTCAATTTATCAGAGAGTTCTTTATGCAGCCATGCTGGTTTCTTTTGAGAGCTGTTATTTTTCTTCTTTGTTGGTATTGTACTAGACTGGGCCTTTATTATCTCACTTTTCAAAATTTCCCAAGCTACTTGAATTGTTTTCCCCTTTAGGATTTTCATCCATGGAATTCTTCCCATGGTCTCTCTAAGTTTATTGAAATTAGCTCTTTTAAAGTCCAAGACTCTAGTTTGGCTGTGTTCTATTGCTTGTGCCTCCAGAATGTTGAATTCCAATATTGCATGATCACTTCCCCCCAAGGTTCCTATGGCTTCGACACCTTCTATCATTTCATCTCTGTTTGTGAGAATTAAATCCAATATGGCTAATCCCCTAGTTCCCTTCTCTACTTTTTGGGAGAGAAAGTTGTCTGCTAGGTTTGACAGGAATCTGTTTGATCTTCCACTTGGTGCAGATTTTGTCTCCCAGTTGATATCAGGGTAATTAAAGTCCCCCATTACTATTGTGATGTGCTTCTTACATACCTTAGTTAGCTGACTAGCAAAAAGTTCATCTGTTTCCTCTGCTTGGTTGGGCAGCCTATAGTATACACCTATGGCAATGTCATATTCCCCCCCTTTTATATTGACCCAAATGCATTCAAGTTTACAGTTTTCGTCATTGTTGTGCTCTATTTCTGTAGAGATAAAGTTATTTCTTATATATAGAGCAACTCCACCTCCTCTTTTGTTTAGTCTGTTTCTTTTAAATAGTTTAAATCCCTGTGGCTGTGTGTTCCATTTGTAGGTTTCGTCCCACCATGTTTCCGTAATGGCAACAATATCATATCTGCCCTCATTTACCTGAATTTCTAGTTCACCCTGCTTACTGTTCATACTCTGTGCATTAGTGTATAGACATTTGAGTCCTTTATGACTGACCCTGTGTTTACTTGCTGCATAACATGTATGGTGCCTGGCTTCCCCTATTTTCTTAGATTGCCAGGGACAGTGATGTTCTGTATCAATTAACTCACTATCCCCATTATTTAGTTTAAATGTTCCTCAAAAAAGCTGTGATTTTATTGCTAAGTAATTCAGTCCCTTTCTTGGATGAATGCAGACCATCTTTTATACATTTTTTTCATTGGACCAGCTACAGACATCGTGACTAATATAACCAAAGCCTAATCTTAATTTCTATTGATTTCAATGGGCCTAATCAAAATTTGACAAACTTATTTACTATGCATTATACCTTGATAAACCAAAGTAGTTCTTCAAGTACTCCCTTCCAGAATACTCTTTTAGTTGTTAGCAACGGAAAACCATCTGAAAGGAAGTTGAAAAAAATATTAGAGATATTGAGTTATATGCTAACTCAACATTTCTAAAGTTACTTAGTACACAATTCAGAGTTATTAAACATAATTCAGACAAATATTTAATCAGATCATCATATTGGAGTATTAAAATTTAGAATTCAGACTTGGATTTTTTTATCAAAGGAGAGGAAAAGTGCTTCCAGACTTGCAAGATTCTGTTGCTGTAACCTTACAATAAAGGTATTCTCAGTACTCCTGGCTTTGATTTCTTGTCTGTGTTACCTCAAAAAGCTGACCATTGTGGAAGCTGGAGCCTTTGGGCAGCAAGTGACCCTGGGCCAGCCACTCTCTTAGCCTAGAGACCAGGGGTAGGCAACCTTGGCTCTTTTATGACTCGTGGACTTCAACACCCAGAATTCCTGTGCTGGCTCAGGAATTCTGGGAGTTGAAGTCCACGAGTCATAAAAGAGCCAAGGTTGCCTACCCCTGGCCTAGACTACCTCACAGAGCTGCTGCTGTGAGGAAAATACACGACTTACAGCAATTCATTTAGTGAATGTTTAAAGTTTCAACAGCATTGGAAAAAAAGGAACTTATAACTGTTTTTCACGCTTACGACCATTCCAGCATCCCTACAGACACGTAATCAAAATTCGGATGCTTGGCAACCGACTCATATTTATTAACGGTTGCAATGTCCCCTTTTGTGACCTTCCGACAAGCAAAGTCAATGGGGAAATCAGATCCACTTAACAACCATGTTACTAACTCATCAACTGCAGGGATACGCTTAACGAAGTGAAGCAAGGAAGGTCGTGAAAACGGGGCAAAACTCACTTAACAAATTTCTTGCTTAGCATCATAAATTTGGGGCTCAACCGTGGTCGTGTCAAGGACTGCCTGTATAAGAAGCACTTCCTTAAACTTCCTCTGCCAAAGAAAAGGCAGGCTATAAATCTGATAAAATACATAACTTATCAAATTTTGGGAGTGTCAGTTGGGGGATCATTGCTCTTTCCCCATAGCTCCTGTCTTGAGACAAGGTCACCTAAGTTTTCCTAAGCAAAGAATCCCAGACCTAATGGGTTCGCGCCAAATCACACAGAACCCGAGCAAGGAGCTACGAATTGAAAATCGATACCGGAATCGGGAGACCGAGATGATCTCAGTCTCGGAAGACTTCTGCTGCCTCCTCCGGTCTCCCCACTATCACGCCTGCTCTGATCATCTCCGTTTCTTTCTTGCTCACGGATTATAAAACGGCCAGGACTTCCTTTTTAATACGTAGTATTCTTTTATTCTTTATCGTGCGAGTCGAATTCGGTGCCCTGAAAGCCCCGAGAAGGCACTTGAAGAGTTTTGAGAACGAGAGACTGTTAAGACCAAGGCTGCAGAAACGGCAGCGGTTTCCCGCCAAACCCCCCCCCCCGAATTCCTCAAAAGAAAACCACACACACACACACACACACACACACACACACGCGGAGCCGAAGGAGAGGGGCTGAACCTCACCTCGGAGGTTGTACCGCGCTTGCATCCCGAAGATGGACAGCGTCCCTGTCCCGGTCCGATCCTCCTTTTTGTGTCCGAAGCGCAGGATCTGCTCGACCTGCTGGAGATATTGAATCTCTCCGTGACATGGGGAAGAGCCAGAGGCGGCGAGGAGCTGTTCCTGGGGCAGCGCGGGGGTCTCTTGAACGTCCAGCTCAGCCGGCATTGCGAAGTAACCGAGCAGAGCGAAGCGGGCTCCTTTCTTGGCGGGACCGAAATTCTAGCGTTAGATTTGGCGCGTTCCCCGCCCACCCTCCGATAAGCCAATGAGAGGAAGCCAAGGAGTGCGTTTGCCCCGAGCCTGGATTGTTATTGGCTGACCTTCCAGTTCCTTCGGGTTCCATGCCACCTACTGTTGTGAGTAGAGTTTGAGTGTTTCCTCTTCAATCCCACGTTGGAGGAGGAGGAGGAGGAGGAGGAAGTATGGAAAAGCTCTCACCCGGAAGCAAGCGTCTTACTTGCTCCCCCCATATTTTTTTTACAAACCAAACTAACAAATGTGTCGAGATATTGTTTTCCAGAATATCCCAGTTGATTCCCAGTTGCTAATTGCATTTGCAAGTTAAAAGATTTGTGGCAGCTGCTTGCTTTTCGACTATTTTAATTCCCAACCTCCGGCTGAATTCTAAAGTGATTGGTACTTTTACAGGTCCAGAACGTAAAGGTGCGGTTTCCATCTGCTTATTGCAAGCTCACAAACTTACTGTTACCTCCTCGCAACACATAGATTAAGCTAATATTTAAAAGCTCGTTGGTCCTCGTTAAGACCAAACATCAATTTTAGTCTATTTAAAAAAAAATAGGCAGGGCCAGGGACATTTTAATTGCTGTTAGAGAACATGCATGAAGTTGATCTTCTGACACAGTGTCACCATTGCATATTTTTGTCATTAAGATGCTATTTACATGATGTAGAAAAAGAGTACAGTAGTAGAAACCAGTGTCATGACCTGACTCGGATATTGCTTCTTTGTCCTTTTTATGTTACATTTTTCCTCTTTATGGGAGGGAGGGGAAGTGTGTTAGTGGCCGTCCTAAGGTTCTCTTGTTAAGTTACCTATCCACTATGCCCTCACCATCAGGGGAGCTGTACTTCTACATAAATAATGCTGGTTGCATTCCAAAAGAATGAGAACTTTCCATCATAGCCCATGTTTATAAAAAAAGGTAATAAGGGACATTCCAAAAACTATAGACCTTTAAGCTTCCTAGATACAGTGGTCAAGAAGTATGCTAAAAAATCAGTTGGTTAGAATAGAGGACTGGGTGTTGAGAGGAATTTATTAACAGAAGAACAGGTCAGATTTAGGTCTAGGTAATCCACCATGAGTGTTTGTTTCACTATATCATTCTACAGTGAAATGTATAGCCATCTTTTATAGAGTTTCATGCAACATTTGGTTCCATAAATAAAATATATTGTGGAAAAATCTAGCTGAGCTAAACATGGAAGCCAGAGTTAGAGGCGAAGAAGGTTCTTGGATGAGAAGCGAAACATTTTCAAAGAAAAAAACCCAAGAAAGTCCAGTTGCCTTTTGAAAAAGACATCTTTGGGTCAACTATAACTTGGATACTTATACAGATACTTGTACCACAGTCCCTACTGAAATCAATAATTCTTTTACATAGAAAATACTCACTTCTGAATTGTCGGGAAAGCATGTATTCTATATTCAAATGTTCATTCAGTAAGTAAAATGCTTTCTCAGAATTTCTTCACTCCTTGGATACTTAAAGATATTTAGGAAATTTGTTAACATGCTTTTATATGCAGGATATGGTATATTTTTGATGGCACTGTTGAAAGTCAGCACCCACCCACCCTCCTAGAGAAGGAAATATTTGGGGGATATTAAAAAAAGTCAGAATATTATATTTCCCCAAAGATATAATAGAAAATTTTAGGCAGAACCCCCTCCCCCAAAGTCTCTCTGCCCTAAGCAGAAACCAGCTTTTAGAAATGCAGATTTGATAATCCTGTTCAGGAAGACTGGGCCAGGAAATTTTGAGCTGATGGGATTAGAAAGAAAAAGACCCCTAAAATCTGCATCCCCCACCCAAAAATCTAAAGACGTGACCTTTAGGACATAATAGGATTAATCCACCACGATTAGAATACCAAAAAAGCACACAACCTCAGGTCAAAGTTCATTACACAGGAACAGGAACAACCTCAAACAGGAACAACTCCAAACACAAAAGCCCAAGAAGGTATAAAAACCCACCATTCCCAGTTCCATTTTGATACCCCAGAAACACATGCTGTGTCACTGAAGTTTGTGGCTACTAAATAAACAAGAACTTTATAAAGCAGTCTCCATTTTGTTTATTCCCAGCTTGGACTGGTCCCTGAAGAAGATATTTCTTTCAACAGCACATTCTGAAGTAGGCTTGAAAACAACAGAATAACAGAGTTGGAAGAGACCTTACAGATCAAGTTCTACCTCCTGCTCAAGTAGGAGACCCTATACCAGGTGTCAGGAACCTGAAAAAGTGAAAGAGCCACTCGGAACCGGTTCCCTCACAAAAGGAAAAACTGGGAGCCGCAAAAAATGTGTGCGCATGCGTGTACATGCGCACATGTGCAGAACAGGGTTTGACTGAAGAGTGGAGCCAAGGCGAGATATGCACCTACCCTGCATATTTGAATTGATTGGTTGAACTTTTTTAGTCCCACTTTTTTTTTTGGACTGCACATGGCAGAGGACTGGGAGCCGCAGGAAACGGCTGAAAGAGCCGCATGCGGTTCCGGAGCCGCGGGTTGCAGACCTGTGCTCTATACCATTCCTAAAAAATGGCTGTCCAATCCCTTCTTAAAAACCTTCGAAGATGAAGCATCCACAGCTCCTGGAGGCAAGCCCTTACAAAAATTAATTGTTCTCGCTGACAGGAAATTTCTCCTTAGTTCTATGCTGGATCTCTCCTTGATAAGTTTCCATCCATTACCTTTTGTCCTGTCCTCAGTTGCTTTGGAGAATAAGTTGACTCCCTTTTCTCTGACAGCCCACAAATATTGGAAGACATGCCAATATTTAAGGGCTGTCATCCCTAGTCCTTCATTAGACTAGACATACCTACTTGATACAACTGTTTATCATGTTTTAACCTCCAGCCCCCTAATCACTTTTGTTGCTGTTCTCTGCAGAAACTACGTACTGTATCTAAACCTTTAATTATAATAATTTAATAAAGCTAGGTCAATAATGGTATTTGGCAAGAACTGCATCATATAAAACTGGTACTTGAATGAGAAGCCCATAAAACAAGTTAACTCTTTTCCATATTTAGGGGTGATTCTTACTGAGAGAAGACCATGAGCAAGCCACTTCAAAAGAAGTTCAGCAAAAGTGGCAGCCCATTCAAAGACTTTAATTAATTATAACTATCCAGGTTATAAGAAGACTAGAAATACCAATAAAATTTTCCATTTCTGTATTAAGGTGACGTTAGTAGATTCAGAATCACAATTTTTAATAGCCTGTAGTCCAACTACATGAATTAACATATAAAATGGACATTTAGTGTTTTCTAATTAAAGAATATTGTAATGTGTTTTATCCTAATTTAATAGATACTTTTAAAATCTCTTTCTATAGGGATCTCAATGAGCTAATTTTTAAAGGCTCCACCAATGCATGATATACAACAACTATATCAGTACAAAATACCACGTTTAGACACATGCATTTATTTATAAATATTATATACTATATTTACCTTCATGGATTACTACCTTGTCATGGCGAAGGGGCTTGCGTAATTCAGTGAAGCTATGAGCTATGCCGTGCAGGGCCACTCAAGACGGACAGGTCATAGCAGAGAGTTCTGACAAAATGTGATCCACTGGAGAAGGAAATGGCAACCCACTCCAGTATCTTTGCCATGAAAACCCCATGGATAGTACCAAAAGGCAAAAAGATATGACGCTGGAAGATGAGACCCTCAGGTCGGAAGGCGTCCAATATGCCACTGGGGAAAAGCAGAGGGCTAGTACTAGTAGCGCCAGAAAGAATGAAGTGACTGGGCGAAATGTATCTGGATGTATCTGGTGGTGAAAGGAAAGTCCGATGCTGTAAAGATTTTTTCTCCATAGAAACCTGGAATGTAAGATCCATGAATCAAGGCAAGGTGGACATGGTCAAACAAGAGATGACAAGACTAAACATCGACATCTTAGGAATCAGCAAATTAAAATGGACAGGAATGGGTGAATTTAATTCAGATGACCATCAGGTATACTACTGCAGGCAAGAATCCCTCAGAAGAAATGGAGTAGCCTTCATAGTGTCAAACACGTCCTTCGTGGGATGAGAGCAGGAACCACCAAGCAGGAACGTGCAACAAAAGGGTTTATTCAGCTGAAAGAAAAAGTCAGCTCTGGGAATGAATTGCTCCCAGCGCTTTACATAGCCATCTGGAGACAGACCCCGCCCTCAGGCCACAAACCAGCATCCAGCCACAACCCTTTATAATCCCTCCTCCCCCCTTGCAACTTTCCCTCCTCCCCCCTTGCAACTTTCCCCAGCGATGCATCTCATGCTGTCCTACGCTGCCTCTGTCCTCCACGCATCCTGCAGGATTCCCCTCCCCATGTCCAGCAATCCATCGCCGAGCAGGAAAACAACCCGGGTAATGTCCCATCCTTGATGCCCTGAGGGCCGGCCTTGTCGCTGGCAGCTCCGCGACCCCACCGGGAAGGAAGAATGAGGGGGGGGTGAGGCTGCAACTGCCCCCGGCCCCCGCCAGTACTTCTGGAGCTCTGGAAGGCCTGCAGCGGTGGCAACAGCCGATCTGGATGCTTGGGCGTCAGCTGGGAGGTGGTGGAACTGGCTGAGAGCTGGGAGGTGGCAAGGTGTATGGAGGCCTGGCGGCAGCCTCCAACAACAACAACACTCTCCATTTGTGGCTGGGAGGCCAGTAAAGAGGCGGCATGGGCAGGGGAAGACCTGTAGCAGGGGCGGTGGCCTTTCCGGTGGTAGGGAGGGGGATTTTCAGGCCAACGCAAGGCTTTCCCCCCTCCGCTGTATGTCGGGCCCATGGGGCTCGACACATAGTCAATAAAAAAAATAGGAAAAGCAATACTGGGATACAATCTCCAAACTGACAGAATGATCTCAGTTCAAATCCAAGGCAAACCATTCAATATCACAATAATCCATGTTTATGCCCCAACCACCGGTGCTGAAGAGGATGAAATTGTCTGGTTCTATGAAGCCCTACAGCACCTTATAGAACTAACACCAAAAAATGATGTCCTTATCATCATGGGGGATTGGAATGCTAAAGTAGGAAGCCAAAAGATAACCAGAATAACAGGCAAGTTTGGCCTTGGAGTACAAAATGAAACATGGCACAGGCTGACAGAATACACTGGTCATAGCAAACACTCTTTTCCAACAACCCAAGAGACGGCTCTACACATGGACATCACCAGATGGTCAACAAAGAAATCAGATTGACTATGTGCTCTGCAGCCAAAGATGGAGAAGCTCTATACAGTCAGTAAAAACAAGACCAGGAGCTGACTGTGGCTCAGACCATGAGCTTCTCATTGCAAACTTTAGGCTTAAACTGAAGAAAGTAGGGAAAAGCACTAGGCCACTCCGGTATGAACTAAATCATATCCCTGACGAATATACAGTAGAGGTGACAAATAGATTTAAGGAATTAGATCTGATAGACAGAGTGCCTGGAAAACTATGGACGGAAGTTCGCAACATTGTACAAGAGGTAGCAACTAAAAACATCCAAAAGAAAAAGAAATGCAAGAAAGCAAAATGGCTGTCTGAGGAAGTTTTGCAAATAGCTGAGGAAAGGAGGGAAGCGAAAGGCAAGGGAGAAAAAGAAAGATACACCCAATTGAATGCAGAATTCCAGAGAATAGCTAGAAGAGATAAGAATGCCTTCTTAAATGAACAGTGCAAAGAAATAGAAGAAAACAATAGAATAGGGAGGACCAGAGACCTCTTCAAGAAAATTGGAGAGATGAAGGGAATGTTTCATGCAAAGATGGGCATGATAAAGGACCAAAATGGCAGGGATCTAACAGAGGCAGAAGAGATTAAGAAGAGGTGGCAAAATTACACAGAAGAACTATACAAGAACGAGCTTAATGTCCCTGATAACCACGATGAGGTGGTCACTGACCTCGAGCCAGACATCTTAGAATGTGAAGTGAAGTGGGCCTTAGGAAAGCTGAGCAACAACAAAGCTAGTGGAGGTGACAGTATTCCAGCTGAGCTATTCAAAATCTTAAAAGACGATGCAGTAAAAGTGCTACACTCAATTTGCCAGCAAATTTGGAAAACTCAACAGTAGCCACAGGATTGGAAAAGATCAGTTTACATTACAATTCCAAAGAAAGGCAGTGCCAAAGAATGTTCAAACTATCGCACCATTGCACTCATTTCACATGCTAGTAAAGTTATGCTTAAAATCCTACAAGCTAGACTCCAGCAGTATGTGGATCGAGAACTACCAGAAGTACAGGCAGGATTTCGAAGAGGCAGAGGAACTAGAGATCAAATTGCCAACATACGCTGGATCATGGAGAAAGCTAGGGAGTTCCAGAAAAACATCTACTTCTGCTTCATTGACTATGCTAAAGCCTTTTATTGTGTGGATGACAACAAACTGTGGCAAGTTCTTAGAGATGGGAGTACCAGACCATCTTATTTGTCTCTTGAGAAACCTATATGCGGGACAAGAAGCAACAGTGAGAACTGGACATGGAAACACTGATTGGTTCAAAATTGGAAAAGGAGTCCGGCAAGTCTGTATACTGTCACACTGCCTATTTAACTTATATGCAGAGCACATCATGAGAAAGGCAGGGCTAGATGAATCAAAAGTTGGAATTAAAATTGCCAGGAGAAATATCAACAACCTAAGGTATGCAGATGATACCACTCTAATGGCAGAAAGTGAAGAGGAAGTAAAGAGCCTCTTGTTGCGGATGAAGAAGGAGAGTACAAAAGTTGGGTTGAAACTTAACATTAAGAAATCCAAGATCATGGCATCTGGCCCTCTCAATTCCTGCCAAATAGATGGGGAAGAAATGGAGGTAGTGGCAGATTTTATTTTCCTGGGCTCCAAGATCACCACAGATGGGGACTACAGCCAAGAAATTAAAAGACGTTTGGTCCTGGGGAGGAAAGCCATGGCAAATCTAGACAGCACACTAAAAAGCAGAGACATCACGCTGCCAACAAAAGTGCATATAGTCAAGGCTATGGTCTTCCCAGTTGCAATGTATGGCTGTGAAAGTTGGACCATAAGAAAAGCTGAGCGCCAAAGAATTGAGGCCTTTGAACTATGGTGCTGGAGAAGACTCCTGCGAGTCCCTTGGACTGCAAGGCGATCAAACCGGTCAGTCCTAGAGGAGATCAACCCTGACTGATCTTTAGAAGGGCAGATCCTGAAGTTGAAACTCAAATACTTTGGCCACCTAATGAGAAGGAAGGACTCACTGGAGAAGAACCAAATGCTGGGAAAGATTGAGGGCAAGAGAAGAAGAGGACGACAGAGAATGAGGTGGCTGGATGGAGTCACTGAAGCAGTAGGTGTGAGTTTAAATGGACTCCAGAAGATGGTAGAGGACAGGAAGGCCTGGAGGAACGTTGTCCATGGGTCAGACACGACTTTGCAACTAATAATAACAACAAGAAGGATAGGCAAGACTGATAGGGTGATATATATTATTGGTATGCTCTAAATTCTTTAATGGGATAACCAGCACTTTGGAACTAGACTCAACTAGGGCAGGAACCTCAGAATGGCTATTATTTTAGCATAATTATTCCGTTAGGAATGTAGCTGATGCATTCTATACCAGCTGCAGTTTCCAGATTGCCTCAAAAATAGTCCTAAATAGATTATATTCAAGTATTCCAACCAAAGGATGATAAGAGCATGTGTTACCATTCCCCGACCACTTTAAACTGGATTTGAATGAAGGCCATAGTTTGCTCCTGATGTTTAAATAGGAATTGAGAGTCTAGGAGAATCTGAAAGTCATGCACCAACTTATTCTGACGAGAGCACAATCCCAACAAGACAACTGCCACAGCTGATTGCCTGACTATCTAGGATTTAATTCTGGTAGAATTTTATCTGATCCTCAGAATCTCATAGAAATAGGCAATATTTCATGTTTTCCACAGCATTTACAACTAGCCCCAGGATAGCAGTGTCTCTAGAAGCATATCACATCATCATTTTGATGATACCTTCTCCCATCTTTTCTCCAAAAAGCCCAAGTTATTCTGAATAGTGCCACCAGGCAAGAATCTGTAGATAGATATCCAACATTTATCATCACTGTGGTCTGAAATATGAGCTCTTACCAGTTTTTGGTGCAGTTCTGTTTTTTAGCTATCATTATTCTAGACATCTTTTTCAACACTGATCTGCATATATTCTCTTCTATAAAATGGAACTTTCTGTCAAATCATCGGGATATTCTCCAAATGCCCTCTGTAAATCCTGTGCAACTACTAGGCACCTACTAGCCCTTGACTATTACAGTACTCACTTGCTGACTAAACAAACCAAAGACTAAATATACTGGGGTCCTATGAATATGGTTTAGGGTGGTGTCCATGGCCAAAAGATGCTACTGCTTTTTTTTGTGTAAACAGGATCATTATATAAATCATCTTGGTCCTTTTGGCAGAACTTTTGTATTATGTGCTTTGAGTAGTATGTGTGATCTTTACTCAACTGGGTGGGAGGATTCCCCCCCCCAATTACCTAGCCAGTTTCAGTAATATGCACCAGATCTAGGCTTTTGCTCATCATCAATGGTGATAACAAATTGGGCTCAGAAACATAACATATTGAATGCGGGTAGCAAAAAAAATATTTTAAAAACAATCCAGATAAAACATAACTCATTCTAGTTTGGAATGCATTAAGAATGTATTTTTGTCTTTAAAATACTGACTTTTCTCTTTAAAATACTGACTTAAAATATCTGAACAGTTTTTATTTACATAGTTAGTTCTAGAATTGCCACTATCATAATACCTATATAATTTTATAATGCTTTGATGCTTTTACATATAAACATAGCTGAGCGAGAAAAGATTAATTTCCCCAAAGTATAATTGAAAAAGTAGATTATAGGGAGAAAGAAGCGGCCATTTATATGGATTCATCTGAAAAGAGTAAAACAAATTCTCATAAGCTATTAAATTAAAAAATAATAATTTGCTTCTTAACATTCCTACAAGGACTGGAAAGAACTACACTACCTTTCATCAACTGGAAAAAAGGGAAAGTAATATATACAGTATATGTGATATGCCCTCCCATACTTTGCATTGTTACCTTAGCAGTTCCACCTCATTGCCCCTACTCTGTTGCCCCCAAAGATTTAGGTGGAATCTCTGGAACCAAATTAACAAATCCTGGGCTACAAGGTCAATCAAAAATGCTTTAATATATTTTACATCTTAAGCACGGTGTTTTTCCTCTGTCATCAAGGCTGTGGAACATTTTGGTCAGAGAGACATTTATATCTTAAATACTTGTTCACAAGGTCTGTTTATTATTCTGTATGTTCCATGTTCTCTTCCCAGATAAAATTGATATAAGTTGGAGCTTCTGACAAAAAGTGTTTTGGATGCTACCTAACAGTGACATCTTTTTTTTCCAAAAAAAAAAATCAAATTCAGTGGCATTGCAACTTAAACTAGTATCTAGTCCCAGCACATCTTCATGATGAATGTTGCACATTTGTATTGGTAGGCTCAACAAAGTGCCTTTCATTATTCATCCTGTTTTACTTATTTCTCAAATTATATGGTCTTTTCAGATTTTGTTTCATGATGCCATTGTTTTGAGAATCATTTTTCAGTGGAAAGAAACATATTTTTTTAAAAAAGAATAAATGTGGAAGTGACTTACTGTAATTAATGCTAGATTGTCTTTAGGCCAATAGGCTACTGTCCATTTTCCTACTTACCAGCATGTCCAGTCAGGCTCTTGTGCCATGTTATTAAAGCTCCATTGACTTGAGATTTAGAAAATGGCCTCTAGATTCAAATATGGATGGTGGTGCCAACCTCCATGCTTTTAATTTTGCTTTGAATGAAGTATATAGCTCAGGGCAGTGTTTAGAAACAGCTACTCAACTATTAACCCTGCCATAATATTCCCATTACTAATTCTGCCCAATGTCATGTTAAAATTCAGAACAGATTGTGTTTTAGGAATGCCTTGCCTGTCCTCATGTGTTTCTAATAAAGGACAATTAGGAGGATGCTAGAAGAAAGGATGGCATGAATCTGAGTCTCACTTTCACTGGCTAGGATTCATTTCTCCTATGCAATTCACCACTTTGCTTTGAGTCACATTGCCCTCAAAAGCAATTAAGCATAAGGCAGGGCATATCATTTTACATATCATCTTAAAGAGGAGTCACTACACCATTTCCACACTGGCCCTTTTAATGTATGAACTGATTTATAATAGGAGTCTTGTATATCCTTCCTCACAACATTCTCATTCTAACTTCTTATATGAGCTAATTTGCTAGGAATGCTTTGGGTGTGGTGGATTTAGTCAAATTCCGAGACTTTGGACTTGGAGACAACCTTCAAATCCCCAGCAGCTCTTATGAAGACATTGGCAATATATGCTAATTATGTCTTAGTTCATTTAGTCAGTAGTTAAGTTTTTGAGAAAAGATACAGCCTTTATTGAGCAGCATTGGGATTAAGACTTTTTAAATTTTCTGTGGATTCTAAAGTGGCAATTAATCTCAGAAGATAATGGCACTGTTCTTTAATGGTCCTCCCTTCTTCACAGACATCATTATTTCATATTATTATACTGATTCTCCTCTTCCATTTAACAGCAGCCATTGCAAGCCATATAACAGAGGCGCGATGAAGCACATAACAATTTTGTCCTCAAATCTATTTAGGCAACATAATTACAAATGTTTGGTAGATGTTAGGTTCGAATGGACGATCGACACAGTGAGGTTTTATGCAAGAACGTTTATTAACACACACATAAGTCAACTGATAATTAACCGTTTAACTCCCCCTTATATAGTCAGATACGTTCAAACAGTGGCCAATCCCCAGCCCAGAAACTCCCGCCTAAAATGCACCAACCAATAATTGCACTCAGAGTTTCCCGCTTCAAGGAAGGCCCATTTAATTACTCTACGGACACAACACCCCTTCCCCCCCACTAATGTTATTTATTAACATAGTCTTTCAAATATAATGGTGGTTTGTGAACCCTAGTAGGGTATCTATTATTCTTGTTGGCAACAGTCTCATTCGCTGTCTGGCAATTGGCTAAAGGCCCAGATGTTTGGGGCAAGGGCTCTGTTGACGCAATGTTAGTGTTTTGTTGTTGTTGTGTTTGTTGTTGTTGAACTGGACGTCTATGCGATACACTTGTGCTTCCCACCGGAAACAACTCCCAATCAGCATTGCCATGCTGTGGCACTGTTTCCGGTACCCTGATTTGCGTTTCTACTCCTCCCTCTTCATGCCCACTAGTTGCTGAGCCCAGCTGGTCAGGATTGAATGTGACATCATGAGTCTGTGTGTATTGACCCACATCATTTTGCACAATTTCTGGGGCCCTTTTTCTTAATTGGTCTATATGTCTCTTAATTACTCTATTCCCTTCCCCCTCAATAGTGTACGATAACGGCCCCGTGACATCAATGACCGCTCCAGGTACCCATTTGTCCCCCGGACCATAGTTCCTGGCCCATACTAAGTCCCCGATGTTGAGAGACCGGGTTGGGATAGCCGCCTCAGCTTCTGTGGGTAGTCTATCAGGGTGAAGCCTGTCCAGCTTTGTGGTTAATCTTCGTCCCCACCTCATTTCAGCCGGGCTCTTCCCTGTGGCTGTGCACGGTGTCGTATGCTGTGTCAGTAGGAATTGTGCCAATCTCTGTTGCCAGTTGCCGCGGATGATCCGTTTCAGAGCGTCTTTTGTTGTTCGGACGTTCCGTTCAGCCAAGCCATTGGTGGACGGGTGAAAGGGTGCCGACGTCGTGTGCCTAAACCAATTGGCCCTGAGGAAATCCTGAAATTCAGCAGAGGTGAATTGGGGCCCATTGTCAGAGACAATCACGTCAGGTAACCCATGGGTGGCAAAGAGGCCCCTTAAAACCTGAATTGTTTTAGCTGATGACATTGATTTAACAGGCACAACCTCCAACCACCGGGAAAAGCTGTCCACCACAACTAGGAATGTCAGGCCCTGAAATGGCCCTGCAAAGTCAATATGAATGCGTGACCATGGATTCCTAGCCACCTCCCACTTGTGGGTTGTTGTGTGAGCCTGTTCCGGCCTAGATCGTTGGCACAGATAACAACCAGCTACGCACTCTTCAATTGCTGTGTCTAACCCAGGCCACCACAAGTGGCTTCTAGCAAGGGCCTTCATGGGGACAATTCCCGGGTGACCTTCGTGTAGTTCTGCTATTACTGACTTTCTATGAGTCTCAGGAATAACCACTCGGCTGCCCCACAAAATGCATCCCAAATGGGATGATAATTCATCTTTTCTCCTAAAATAGGGTGTGAATTTAGGGTCCGGATTTTTATTGGGCCATCCCCCTTGAACCCAGGCTGAAATTCTGTTGAGTATTAGATCTTTCTTAGTGGCCGCTGCAATATCCTTTGCAGTTAACGGGCACTCAGGTATTTTGTGTAAGGACAAAATTTGGCCCGCTGGAGCAGGATCACTCTCAGTGTCAATTAGAGGCAGTCTGCTTAAAGCATCTGCATGGCCCATCTCTTTGCCTGGTCTATGTTTCAGGGTGAACGAGTATGCTGACAGGAAAATAGACCACCTAAGCATCCTAGGAGACATGATCTGAGGTGTCTGCTTATCCGTAGTAAACAATCCCAGCAAGGGCTTATGGTCAGTATATATAGTAAAGTTCCTACCATAAAGGTAATCATGGAACTTTTTTACACCTGCCACTATTGCTAAGGCTTCCCTGTCAATTTGGGCATAATTCCTTTCAGCTTTTGTAAGCGTCCTGGAATAATATGCAATTGGCTTTTGTTGACCCTTGTCATCCATATGGCTGATGACAGCCCCAACACCATAAGGTGAAGCATCACACGCTAAATAAATTGGCTTATTTTCAATAAAGTGCGTAACAGTGGAATGGCTGGACAAAATGTCTTTTAAAGTTTGAAAACTGATTCTATGTTTTTCCTGCCATTGCCAAGGGATTTTCTTGTCTAACAGCCTATGTAATGGTTCAGCAATGGCAGCTTTATGTGGTAAAAATGTATGATAAAAATTAACTAATCCTAAAAAGGCTTGTAATTCAGCCTTGTTCTTTGGTTCAGGTGCCAATTTAATTGCTTTAATTTGTTCAGTTGTTGGGTGAATGCCCTTCTCATCAATTCTAAACCCTAAAAATTCTGTTGATTTAACCCCGATAAAACATTTTTCCCTTTTTAATTTAAGCCCTGCATCTCTAAATTTCCCCAATACCTGTTCCAACCGGTCAGCTAAAATTTCTTCAGTTTTTCCAGCAATCAGGACATCATCGAAGTAAGGGCATACACCAGGTATGCCCTTTAAGGTCCTCTCCATCACCTCCTGAAAGATGCCTGGAGCTGCTGCAATGCCAAATTGAAGCCTGTGAACTCGAAACGCCCCCTTGTGGGTAACAATCGTTTGGGCCTCGGCGGCTTCCTTAGACACGGTAAGCTGTAAATACGCCTGCGCCAAGTCAAGCTTGGCAAAGATGGCGCCGTCCTGGATCGTCGCGAGGACCTGCTTCACCGTTGGTAAGCGTGCTTTTTCATTCCTAAATTTAGAGTGGCTTTATAATCGGCACAAATCCTCACATCCCCATTAGGTTTTAGGGGTGTGACGATTGGTGTCTCCCACAGGCCTCCCTCGACCGGTTCTAATACGCCTTGGCCTACAAGCTTATCAAGCTCGGCCTCGATTTTTTGTTTAAGGGCAAAAGGCACCCTCCGGGCCTTCAATCTAATAGGTTTTACTGCAGGGTCCAAATTAAAATTGATGGGGGGGCCTTTATATTTACCTAAAGATCCATCAAACACGTCTGCGAATTCATCGCAAACAGATTTGAGGGTCTTACTTTGAATTGTATTTATTCCCCCGACCCAAATTCCTAAAGCAGGGAACCAATTAAGGCCTACCAAGCTAGTTCTTTGGCCCTCGGTCACTAACAGGTCCAGTGACCCATTAAACCCCTTATATTTAACCCTAATGGTGATTTTTCCCTTAATTGCTATGGGAGATTTTTGGAAATCGGCAAGCTGGATTTTAGTCGGCTTGAGTGGAATTTTTTGACCACTTTTTCGTTCAATTTGCTTCAGGGTTTCACATGAAATTATTGATACTGAGGCCCCTGAATATACCTCCATTTTGCAGGGTATTCCTTGCAATTGGACTACAATTTTTAATTTAGGCCTCAGTATGTGATTAATTTTTTGTTGTCCTATGTGGTTGACTCTCGCCTCCTCCCCGCGGTTGGATTGTCGTGCCCTAGGTCTAGGGGTCTCTATGCCACGATCCCTGGGGGTTACTTTACCTTCGGCCCAGATGTCGATTTCATGGATTCGGTTGTCTCGCGGCCGGCTGTGGCAAATGGCCTGGATGTGGCCCGTCTTTCCGCACGATCTGCATTTTGCTGAGCGGAATCTGCATGTTGATCTGGGGTGGTTACCCCCACAGCTACCACATCTGGTGTCAGAGTCTCTCGGTCTGGACTGGCTGTCCCTTGGTGATCTTTGTGCTGCTTGCGGCTGTTGTCTCCGGCCCTGATCTGGTCCTTCAGTGCGCGTCGGTCTAGTCGCCATTTTTCCAAATCTTCTGGTAATCTCGGCTATGTCGGCCTCCCATTGCTGATCCACCTCCCCGCTGTCCACATGGCTTTCAAGATTTATTTTGGCCGAAGTGCCCATGCTGTTGCGGGGGGGGGGGGGTCCCGGGTCCCCGTTGATTCATAAGTCAATAATTCATCGAGGACTTCCTGCAGATCTCCCGTGGGCTTAGCAATTATGCGATTTTGAAGATTTTCGTCTCGCAGGCCAAGCACCACTCGATCTCGAATTCTAATTTCGAGATTGTCATATTTGCATCGCAAAGCCGCTTCTCTCACCGCTGCCACAAACTGTGTAATCGATTCACCAGGTCTTTGATTCCTTTTTACGAAAATCCGTCTCCAAAATAATTCAGACCTTTTTGGCGTGAAGTGAACCTTCAATTTCGCCAATAAGTCTGCATAAGAGACACTGGACACCGGCAGCGGTTGACACAGGCTGACGGCGATCCGGTACACGGGCGTACCGCTGATGGTCAAAAGAGCTGCGGCTTTCTTTCGGTCGTCCGTAATGCCGTTTACTAACAGGAACCCTTCAACCTGGCCAACATATTCTTCCCAGTCTTCTGGGTATTGCGGATCGAACTCTTTCAGAGAGCCGACTTGTGCCATTACTAGTTTTATTCGGCAGCGTTATTTAGCAGTTGACTGTGTTTTAAATTTTTCCGCCTTGCGCACAGCTGACTTCCGCCGTTCCTTCACTGATCCGCCGTCGATCCCACCTTTGTCGCCAATTGTTAGGTTCGAATGGACGATCAACACAGTGAGGTTTTATGCAAGAACGTTTATTAACACACACATAAGTCAACTGATAATTAACCGTTTAACTCCCCCTTATATAGTCAGATACGTTCAAACAGTGGCCAATCCCCAGCCCAGAAACTCCCGCCTAAAATGCACCAACCAATAATTGCACTCAGAGTTTCCCGCTTCAAGGAAGGCCCATTTAATTACTCTACAGACACAACAGTAGAACCTAATAATGTCAGCCACAACATCAAAGGTTCATTCATCTGTTCATTTTCCAATATTTATTCTGTAATGTATTGGTCGCAATTGTTTTAAATCACTTGCTTAATGTCTGTTCACTTGCTTAATGTCTGACCTAGATTTCTGTGTTATGTAACGGTTGCTGTTACTAAAAGCCAGACTAGCTGTCTCCAGGCTGATAATTAGGTTCTGGGTGGGAAACTCTTATTTTAAACCTATTGGTCGCTGCCTAGAGGCTAACCATATAAATAGCTGTGCAGCAGCCATTAGGGCTGCTTCTGTTCTGAGTTAATAAACTAGTTTGCTGTTTCAACACTTCATCTCGCTTAATGCCTAAAGAACCGAAGATATAACACATTCTCTCAGCAATATCCTTGTATAGGTAGCCCTCAATTTACAACCACATTTGAGCCCAGAATTTAGGGTTTCCTTGAGATGCTGAAGAATATGATGGATTTAAATCAAATTAAAGCAAATCAATGAAATTATGTTTAAAATGTGCAGAATCAAAAGAATAATCAAGAGAGTCTCCAAAAGTTGCTACAAAATTAGATTTTTAACATAACATCAGAGAGAAATAAACACACACACACACACACATACATACAAACTTCATTTAATTCATTTAAATTTAATTTTAATTAAATACATTTACTTTTGGGGTGACATTGCTACTTTGTTTTTCCTGCACCTATATATTTTTGGGAGACAGCCTTCAGCATATAAAATATTTATATGAGCATTGCTCTGGCTCTCCTATTACTGATTGCTCCCTTATTTATTTGTTTGTTTTTGATGCATCATGCATGTATGCAAAATGTAAACAATACTTATTATCTCTTTTATTAACACTTTTTGTTATTATCTACATGGGGAAAATTATACTGCAAGTTAATTGAAAGTGCATTTTTTCTCTTTTATCAAAGGCCAAATGTATACCATATAATCAGTATATTGGGCCAAAAACCTTTCTTGATGTTTTCACTTTCAAGTCTGTATATACCACTATGAAAATGTGTTTACATAGTAAAATTAAGTATTGTATATTTTTTTTCTGGAAACTGCTGATTTTTTTAAAGAAAATCTCTTATATGGGTCAATTTATTGTTGATAAAGAAACTGTTATTTCAAAATAAAACTCTAGAAGCCTACTTCCTAATGCTGTTGGAAAGAAGAGAAAATAACCACAGTGTATTTAAAATGTCCAAAAATCTATAAAGCAAATCTAATAAATATGAATTTGGTGAGATATTTAAGGAATTCTCATTTCATGGGGTTAAACTATTTCCTTGCTACGCTGATTTTGCTGACTTGTCCTTTTGACCACCAGCAGTGTTTCTAATTGCAAATAAACAATCACAGACTTGACATGGAGTAATAATATTGCCAGTTTTAGAAGATTGAAGTTTACCCCCCCAATCAAAAGTTATTGAAAAATTCCATTGTATTTGTGGAACATAGCAACTATGATCAGTTGAAAGGAAAGATTTACATCATTTGGTAGCCTTTTTAGAAAAAGGGTTTTAATAGCAAGTTTTATTTGGAAATATTTAGTAATATAGATAAATTGCATATACATGTATCAATTTGTATGGTATATACCCAGAGGACTTCACAACATAGAACATAAATTTAAAAAATTAAGATAACTACAATAATAGGATTTGCAGTTTCTTAATAGCTAAAAATATGCCATTAAATAAGAACATGGATATTAATTACATAATTTAGGAATAGTAGCTGAGAATGGGTGCTTATTCAGTAACAAAGTTACATGGGAATGTGCAATGTTTTATTTGGAAAAATATATATCTTAGCCACAGGGCATTCAGACTGCCTAATCAAAATTTCACAAGCAATTAAAATCTGGTAAAAATAATTAAAACCTTTCTTTACCTAGTGAAGCTGGCTGAAGCATAAGATTTTGGCTCCTTTCCAAAGAGTGATCTCTGTCCAAATTCCCAGGAAATCCCATAGTCTGGGATTAACACAAAGTCTACATGAAGTGGCTAGAACAAAGAATAGTACACACGTTGTGGAATTAGCCATCTATACATTTATGACCTCTAAAATTGGTGTTCTCAGTGCCATCAAGTACGATTAAAGGATCATCTGTAACCTTAGGTCCATTCTTACCCAGCTGTGTATAAGACAGCAGTTAAAAATACTCTACTTTGGAATAATTCTAAACTTAGCATATTAGGGGGAAAATGAGGAATACTTAGAACAAACTCATCTTCAACTTTCTAATCAAGTGAACAATTTTTCAAGCAAGGATGATGGCTTTAAGTGTACAAATTGCAAAAATCCTCTCCTTTTTACTGCCTGCATAATTGGTCAGTGTTTGGCTATGATGTTTGTTTGGAAAGTTTGTGCAGTGAATTCCCAACATTCCAAAGCCTGCAGTTTCAGAACACCTGGAGAGCACCTGATTGAGAATATTTCCCATTCTTATGTGTGTTTTTAATATTGACTCATGTGCGCAATAATTTGGAATAACATAATAAAAGCTGTTGATAAAAGCATTCTTTCCTATTGCACACTACAAAATTGTTTAAGTAAGTTAAGAATTTCTACATCAACTAACAAAAGTCTCCTTTAACAACAAAGGAATGTATAGTATTTGTAGATTTTTTTTTCTTCAAGTCAAGTCCAATTATATTTACATAAAGGAAGAAGACAGTTATCTGGTGAAAATGGTAGCTGAGAAGTTAATTATCTGTTCATGGCACAGCCAGTTTCCTGTGACATCACTGAATCCTAAAAGTTTAAGTTTGAAATTTTGCTCCTGAAACCAGCTCCTGAATCCTTTGCACAAAAAGTGAAAAGTTCAAATTAATCAATTTACAATTTAGTATTACAAAATTTAATAGCTAAACCAAAAATATTATTGAAGTAAATGACATACTTCGTTCATTGAATCTATTGAAGGCCAAAGAAAACCCTTAGTAAATAACAGAGAATAAAATACATTCTGGATTACTTCTTATCTCCTGTAGGTTCAAACAAAGGAAGTCTGATGTATTCGTGTTCCAGATACTTTCAGCAATATCTTCAAAAATGAAGTATAGTTTTCAATTTTACAGTGGTATTCAAATATTTTATGGAACCCTTGAGGTATCCTAGTTGCATATCAAAAGTTGTGATACACGTCCTGTTGAAATAATGTGTGCAGAATTTTATTACACAGTCATCATGTTTCCCAGCACCAATAACTGAGGTGCCATTACAGAAGTTCTCAGTCCAAAGTTTGTTTTTAGGCAATATATTCTCTTCCTCTTGACAGTAATGTACCCCTGGAGTTAGTTGCACATATTTTTAAAGTACAGGTCTAGAAAACATATAATTTTACTTCATGGTTCTTATAGTATCTCTATACTTTATTGACAGAGTGTCACAAGATGCAACCACTGCAGAGGCTTCAGGAAGGGCATCCAGCCAATAAACGCTCAGCTCGATTCAGTCACCTCTACCCACCCCGAATAAAGGGATTACAGAGTCATAAAAAGAAAAAGAAACAACAATTGACAGTGTCACAATTCTACATGCACATTTCTGGCAAGCTGCAATAGCTTACCACACATGACAAATTTAAAAATAAACAATTGATAAAATGATATAAAACTATTTACAATATATGCTAGACCCAGGTTTGAAGGAGACATACTGTTCTGCAGTTCATCTTTGGACACCAAGATAGCTCTGCAGTCCCAGTCTGGAAGTACAGCACAAAGGGGGCACTGAAAGTCCATTGTTGTACTGACTGCGGGCGTCATTCAGTTCTTGGTTTTATATCAGGTGCTTACAATGCCACTTATAATAATTAACAATAAAACCACATATTTAACAAGTGCTATTGGTAAGTGTCCATCAAGTAGAGTTAATATAAATGAAGAATCTTGTTTCTTGTTTATAGTTTATAAAAGTGATTGTCAACTTTTTTAAAAAGCAGCCAAAGAAGATAATAATAATTAATAAAACCACATATTTAGCAAGAGCTATTGGTAAGTGTCCATCACGTAGAGTTAATATAAATGAAGAATTTTGTTTCTTGTTTATAGTTTATAAAAGTGATTTTCAACTTTTTTTAAAAGCAGCCAAAGAAGATTTAATTTAATTTAATTTAATTTATTGAGATTTCTATACCGCCCTTCTCCCTAGGGGACTCAGGGCGGTTCACAGGGCATATATAAATAACAATACAAAAATTAAAAAACAATTAAATCAATGCCCAAGTTAAAACAAGAATGATAAAACAAGCCTATAAAAACCCATATACCCCCATCAGGCCAGACCCGCTAGTTCAAATAAATGGGTCTTCAACCCGCGACGGAAGGATCGGAGGTCTGATGCCGTCCGGAGCTCAACCGGCAGTTGGTTCCATAATGCCGGAGCACCCACAGAGAAGGCCCTCCCCCTGGGGGCCACCAGTCGACATTCCTTGACCGGAGGCACCCTGAGGAGGCCCTCTCTGTGGGCACGCACAGGGCGGAGGGGAGTCGACGCCGGCAGCAGGTGGTCCTCGAGGTATCGCGGACCCATGCCATGTAGGGACTTAAAGATCATAACCAAAACCTTGAACCTTACCCGGAAGACAACTGGTAACCAATGCAGCTCACGGAGCAAAGGTGTAACATGGGAGTACCGGGAAACTCCCAAGACAACTCTCGCGGCCGCATTCTGTACCAGTTGGAGCCTCCGAGTAGTCTTCAAGGGAAGCCCCATGTAGAGAGCATTACAGTAGTCTAGGCGAGAGGTCACGAGCGCATGAGTGACCGTACATAAGGCCTCCCGGTCCAGATAGGGCCGCAACTGGCGCACCAGGCGAACCTGGGCAAAAGCCCCCCTAGTCACGGCCACTATATGATCCTCCAAAGTGAGTCGTGAATCTAGGAGGACTCCCAAGTTGCGAGCCCTATCCACAGGGGATGAAGTTATCTCAAAGGGGAAGGAATTCCACTGTTGGTGTCATAACTGATAAGACTGTAGCTCTAGTTATTGTACCTAGACTTCCTTCTTGGGTGGCATTCAGAGCAGACCTTTAGTCCATAAACAGAGCTCACAGTTAGTACTGTTTTACAGAAGTTGTTTCCAGTAGAAAAAATGCAGCAAAATTAGAGATTCTTGTTAGTTTAGGACCAGTCCATACATGAAATAAGCTTCGTACATTTCTAAAACACATAACATAAAATCAATACATGTCCCAGACATACCAGACCACTTCAAATACATTATCTAAATAGAAAAGAACTGTAGCTCCTCACTAGTGTCTTGGACGACAAATAATTTCTTCCACATAGCGTTTGTTAGTACTGCTGAAGGCACTGCTTTTCTACAATCCTAATAGCAGTGAGACAGTTTGCAGTGGGTGATCAAGAATATCAAGATGGTGGCCAAAATGGTACAATCAAAACTCTGCCAGACTTTTTTGAGGGTAACAGTTAGATTCCTGATGTTCTCTGAACATGGCTGAATTCAAGCAGATATTTCAATAGCCAGGGCTTAATGATTTGAAAGAAATAGGAGAAGAAACAATCTAAAGGAAATAATTATGTTATGTTAAGAACCTCATAAGCGTGACTACCCTTTGTGCTAGGTGTCATTAGCAAGGAAGTGGCTATGTAATTTTTTTAATCCCATGGATTAAACATGAATGCCCTTCGTGTTTTCTGAATAAGAAGAATTTCAAACTGCTATGGAGGTTAAATGAAGCTAGACCCTCAGAATGAACACAGCTTTAATCAAATTTGCACAAAGCAGCTGTAATGCATGCTGAGAAAGGAAATGTTACTTTGTGGTGATTAGTAGTGGAACTGGTCTAATGGAGTCTGCAATTCATCAATCAAAGGAGGGGTCAGAATGTGGGATAGGTTTATTATCAAAATCCTCCTTGGTTAGAAATTTTAGGATGAGCTTCCTCTTGAATGAAGAATTCATTAAGTTGTTTTGATACTTGTTGAGAATTAAGTTCTCTGAATTCTCCCAAGCATAATTCTTTTTTGAAAAATAAATATCAGGAAAATGTTGTACACAGTTGTGTTGTTGCTGTGGGCTTAGAGACAGAAATGTGACCATCTATTAATAGCAATAGCACTTAGACTTCTATACCGCTTTACAGTGCTTTATAGCCCTCTCTAAGCGGTTTACAGAGTCAGCATATTGCCCCCAACAATCTAGGTCCTCGTTTTACTGACCTTGGAAGGATGAAAGACTGAGTCAACCTTGAGCCGGTGGGAATCGAACTGCCAAACTGCGGGCTGTCAGCTGTTAACAGAAATAGCCTACAGTACTGCATTCTAACCACTGTGCCACCACGGCTCATAAAGTATAGGTTCCTCCATTTTATTCTTTTCTCCTAACCAGTGCTTTTTTTGTAAAAGAAAAAGGTGCCGGAACTCACACATGTCATACAACCCGCCTTGCCTACCCTACAAAGTTCCATCCAAAAAAGGTGCCGGAACTCCGTTCTGAGTGTTCTATGACAAAAAAAGCCCTGCTCCTAACATCTTAGTGGGATCTTCCATTTTCCAGTAATAGAATTGCTTTTACAATTGCATCTGAGTTATTGCCCCTCAATTTGCAGCTTCCTGCTTCTGTCTTGAGATGTTGGGGGATCATCCAACGAAGATTTACAAAGAATTTGTACGCCTGTACAATATACTGTAAGAGTTGTTCTGCCACTTTTGCTGACAGAAGTAATTCTTCTCGCTCAGCTGAACAATTGCATGATATGCTATACCTATGTATGCTTACCAAGTGAAATGCTAAGTCTTCCCTACCCCACCTCAAATTCTGCATGGTTTTTCTTCTCACGATTATGCTATATCTGACATACAATGAACCCTCAATTAGAGGCAAATGATGAAAAGGCACTTCACATACCTATTCATTATTATATTTTTGCCTTTGAAGGTAACGCCAGGATGTCATTCACTATTTTACATTTATGCTGGCCTTCATTACTTGAAAAAGAAATATGCATACCAAGCACAAACACAGAGTGCAAGCTTCTGCTTTAAGGTGGGTTAAATAATCATATGTAAGTCAATGTAAACAAACTTTGCACGGTAGGCAAATTGTAGACTAGTTTCTATGTCTAGAAAACTAGAAGCAAGACCACCATATACTGTATTTAGACATTCAAAATTTAGTCAGACTTTAAGGTAATCAAAAGGATTCTAGTGATAAACCATAATATTTGATTAAGTTCCAGTTACTTGCTCTTAATAATTATGTTTTTAATTTTGGAAAAACAGGTGTCTTATTTCTGTATGTGGCCACCAACAGATTCTGAAATTGTGGCAACTTCTAAGGTCTGATGGGCCTGATATTTCACCAATCTTATCTAATCAGTTAGTAATTTTAATTTAATTTAATTTATTTCGACTTACATACCACCTTTTTCCCGGGGGACTCAGGGCGGTTTACAGGGCAAATTAAAACAATACAATATATATACAGGTTAAAATAAAATAAAATTAAATAGGCCCAAAATAATTTAAAATTAAAACCTTAACCCAAAAACCCTCAGTCCAGGCCGGCAAGCTGGTGAGAATGAATATATATATATAAAAAAGAAGGATTATGATATGGGATTCCCATAGATACTTTCTGGAATTCTATGTACCTTTATCATGTTACATGTCTGAATTTCCTTAACAGCTTGTCTCTCCATCCTCTAGCTGACATTTCTTGGCATCCAAGTACAACTGGTGCTGCAAAACCATTAAGATAGGTTTCTCCAACCTGATCCCCCTTGTATAATCTGCAACCATGACTTCCTATATTGCCAACTAAGGGCCATTCTGGCAGGTATTTCCGAGAACAGCAGTCTTGCTGAGAGTTTCAACTAAGAACAGCTGTCTCTAAAACACTTTTTTTTTAAAAAAATAAGAGATAGGTAGCAACTTTTTATAATCTCAAAACACTGAAATAGGTTTTTGAGAAATCGACAAATTAATTATATCCACCCAAATGTAAAAAAAGTTGCATTTTTGTTTTGTTGAACATTACCACGAAAGGTTCTTATAAACATGTTTACAAGAATTTAAAAAAACTTAAGAAAAATAATGAGAGTTACATTTTTAATAAGCTTTATAATATTAATTGATTTTATTAATTCCTTGATACTGATATCCTGGGCTTTTCTATACTTCAGTTGTACTTGTGGAAGGATTTTAGCTAACTCTCACCCTGTGGTACTAACATAATATGAATAATAATAAGCAAAACTGTGGATTATGCTGGAAAGCTTGCAAATATCGATAATAAAAATATATTTGCAAATCAAATACACAAGTCTTGTTTTTAGATTTCTGTTTAAGCATCAGATAGTAAAATATACATTTGTTTCTTCAAGGAAAAACTTCGCAATTTAAATTTCTAATTGGAAAAGTTTCTATAGTTCACCACATATATTATGTCTGAGGGAGCATCAAGAGAAAGCATATGTTGTTAAATCAAATGCAGATGAGATATGTTGTACCTTCATATTGTAGCTTTCCTCTTATGAGTCTACCCATGTTTTAAGATCTTCATGAGAGATTCTTCTCCATGTTTTTCTGCCATCTGAACTACAGTGGAAAACTGTCAAGGAGAGACATTTCAATGATAATTTCTATTGTTCGCTTTGGAAATCTCATTGGAAAGAATGTGCTAAATGGAGTCTTTCTGATGTTAGGCTAGAACCCAACTTTTAAATTCCATTGATATGTCCCACTCAGACCATTGTATGTTATCAACATAGATTTTCTTAAGTAATATTGATTGATTTTTATAAAATATACAATCAGTGTACATCACAGGTGTCAAACCCGATCATGTCATGTGACATATGATGTATCATGATGTTTTTTGCCTTTGCAGAGCTGGGGTGGGTGTGGCCTGCACGTGATGCATCTGGCCTGTGGGCTGCCAGTTTGACACCCTTGGTGTACTATATAGAGATTTGTTTGTTTGTTTCAAAATATTGTAATTGAAATGACTTTTCCATAACATGAATATATAAAAAACATATCTACAGCTTAACTCTTTTCTTGAGGAACAATGGATAAGGAAGTTCAGAACTCCTGCTTATGGACGTACCTGGGGTCCAGAGACCAATGGGAGCAAGTGACTTTCTGTTCATGATGATATTATTATGCAAATGATGTAATTTGCATTGGTCACATAATTCTCATCGTTTGTGCAATGGTGGCATGGTGCACATGATGTCACTATGGTTTGTATAGGATGTCTGCGCTCCTGTTGTGTAGAGTTTCTTTTTTAAAGACTTTTCATGGGTGAGTGATGTTGATCTAGGCTAGGGCATCCATCTGAAAATATAAATTCTGTGCTTTATTATTTCATATGCTCCTATGAACTGATTGCATTTTGTTTAAATATTATTTAGGGAAATGTTTTAACTCTTTCACAAGAATGCCATGATATTATAGCCAGTGATGCAGGGACCAATCAATGACAAGATTCTAACTATATTTTATTATTACTTAGGTATTCTACATTTTTACCATGGGCAATATCATTCATGCATAATCCAATGTGATAGAAGACTATCACTTTGCTTACCTGAATCGTGCAACTACTGATGGTGTCACAAGAGTGTTTAAGAATCATCCTATCTTCATTCATCCAGTATGAACTGATGGTCAGACTGTTAGAATAGTCTTACTCCCTGTATCTTCCATTAGGTCATACATAACAAAGCCAGGGTAAATAAAAGGTTAAGTCAAAACCAAGTTATACAGATTGAAAATGCAAAAGAATTTGGTCCATTTGTTCTTTTAGCTAAAATGTACAGTGAGGTCACAGAATTTGATCAATTTTCTTGATGCTTGATCCTCTTTGCCTAGTAATATGCTAATGAAATAAGAAAAACACAAGCCAATATGTCAAAGCTCTGAGATATGAATAAATATGAATAAATATGACTAATTTTCTGAAGATATATATATATATATATATGTATGTATGTATGTATGTATGTATGTATGTTGTTGTTGTTGTTAGCTGCGAAGTCGTGTCTGACCCACTGTGACCCCCATGAACAACGTTCCTCCAGGCCTTCCTATCCTCTACCATCTTCTGGAGTCCATTTAAGCTCACGCCTACTGCTTCAGTGACTCCATCCAGCCACCTCATTCTCTGTCGTCCCCTTCTTCTATTGCCCTCAATCTTTCCCAGCATTAGGCTCTTCTCCAGTGAGTCCTTCCTTCTCATTAGGTGGCCAAAGTATTTGAGTTTTAGCTTCAGGATCTGGTCTTCTAAAGAGCAGTCAGGGTTGATCTCCTCTAGGACTGACCGGTTTGATCGCCTTGCAGTCCAAGGGATTTGCAGGAGTCTTCTCCAACACCATAGTTCAAAGGTCTCAATTCTTTGGCACTCAGCCTTTCTTATGGTCCAACTTTCACAGCCATACATTGCAACTGGGAAGACCATAGCCTTGACTATACGCACTTTTGTTGACAGGGTGATGTCTCTGCTTTTTAGTGTGCTGTCTAGATTTGCCATGGCTTTCCTCCCCAGGAGCAAACGTCTTTTAATTTCTTGGCTACAGTCCCCATCTGCAGTGATCTTGGAGCCCAGGAAAATAAAATCTGTCACTACCTCCATTTCTTCCCCATCTATTTGCGAGGAATTGAGAGGGCCGTATGCCATGATCTTGGTTTTCTTAATGTTAAGTTTCAACCCAACTTTTGCACTCTCCTTCTTCACCCGCAACAAGAGGCTCTTTAGTTCTTCTTCACTTTCTGCCGTTAGAGTGGTATCATCTGCACATATATATATATATATCTTTATCTTTATCTTTATTAGACTTATATACCGCCCTTCTCCCATAGGACTCAGGGCGGTTCACAAGGTTTTTAAAATAACAATACAACAATTACAAAAATTAAGAACAGTTAAAATGATTAGATTTAGACCTTGAATAAATATAAAACCCCAATTAAAATCCAATTAAAACACCAATTAATACTCTCAGTCCAGGCCAGAAAGCTCAAAGAGCCAAGTCTTCAGGTCCCAGCGGAATGAGCAAAGGTCAGGGGCAGTCCTAAGCTCTACGGGCAGCTGGTTCCAAAGGGCAGGTGCACCCACAGAGAAGGCCCTCCCCCTGGGTGTTATCCGCCAGCAATCTTTTACCGGCGGTACCCTGAGAAGACCCTCCCTGTGGGAGCGCACAGAACGAAGGAAGCTTGATGCCGGCAGCAGGTGTTCCCTCAGATATCCCGGACCCAAGCCATGTAGGGCTTTATAGGTCATCACCAGCACCTTGAATCTCACCCGGAGGGCAACCGGAAGCCAATGCAGCTCGCGGAGCAGAGGTGTTACATGGGAGTATCGGGAAACCCCCATCACAATCCGCGCGGCTGCGTTCTGCACCAGCTGAAGCCTCCAAGTGGTCCTCAAGGTCAGCCCCATGTAGAGAGTGTTGCAATAGTCCAATCGGGAGGTCACGAGTGCATGAGTGACTGTGCGCTGGGCATCTCGGTCCAGGTAGGGCCGCAACTGGTGCACCAGGCGAACCTGGGCAAAAGCCCCCCTGGTCACGGCTCCTATATGGTCTTCAAAACTGAGCCACGAATCCAGGAGGACGCCCAAGTTGCGAGCCCTATCAACGGGGGGTAACACCTCACCCCCCGTCATTAAAGGTGGAATGAATTGGTTAGTCTGAGATGCCGGTATGCACAGCCACTCAGTCTTGGCGGGATTGAGACGAAGCCTGTTTCTCCCCATCCAGACCCGGACCGCCTCCAGGCAACGGGACATCACGTCGAGGGCATCACTGAGTTGGTTCGGGGTGGAGAAAAAAGTTGGGTATCATCAGCGTACTGATGATACCCCACCCTGAAACCACGAATGATCTTGCCCAGCGGCTTCATATAGATGTTGAACAGGAGGGGAGAGAGAACCGACCCCTGAGGAACTCCACAAACGAGAGGCCTCGGGGCGGACCTCTGCCCTCCTGTCAACACCGACTGCGAGCGGCCAAGGAGATAGGAAGAGAACCACTGCAAAACAGTGCCTCCCACTCCCAACCCCCTGAGACGCCGCAGTAGGATACCATGGTCGATGGTATCAAAAGCCGCTGAGAGATCTAATAGAACTAGGACAGAGGAAAAAACCCTGACCCGAGCCCGCCAGAGATCATTCACCAGCGCGACCAATGCCGTCTCCGTTATATATATATGTATGTATGTATGTATGTATATGTGTATGTGTATGTATATGTATATGTGTATGTGTATGTGTGTGTGTGTGTATATCTATATCTATCTATATCTATATCTATATCTATCTATCTATCTATCTATATATCTATCTATCTATATATATATATATATATATATATATATCAACATCATATCCATATAACACAAAAATAAAACACACTGCACTGCTTTTCTAAAACAACAGATAAAAATGATTTCACAATCATGCTATATTTAAACTTGTTGTAAAATTAAAATGCAGTATTATGAAATACCTTCAAGAGTTGGTTTCCTTTTCACTTCAGTACAATACCTGTATAAGAGTTGTACTATACTGTAGATGAGATATGAGATTTTGTTTAAGACCACACTGGTATTTATAACACAGGTAGTGAAACAAAAACCCACAAAATCTAGAGGCAAACATGTAGCCTCTATGGAGATTGCCAAGAGCTGTTGCCAAAATAAGCAACTTGATTTGGAAACTCTAAAGAGAAGTCCAGGTAATTGCTGGAGTCAACACTGACTCAAAGTCTCTTACACACAAAAGCTTAAGGTTGCCCATGCACAAAAAGAATAAGCAACAAGATTCCCTCTGGTTCTCCTTGATTTCTCATACAGGTGACTGAATGAAAAAGTTTATACAATTCAAAAATCACTGCCTGTCTACTATCTTGTTGCATCTTAAGGACAACCTGGGAAAAACATCCCTTTTAGCTCACAAAGCTGTCTAGATCAGGTGGTGTCCAACCATTTGATTTGCCTGAGCTGCACTGAGTGAAGATGAATTATCTTGGGGCACATATAATATATATATTATAGTTAAATAACAAACTTCCTACATTTTTAAAATATTTTTATTATGATCTTGTGGGGCTGCAATATTAAGTATCCAGGGCTGCATGTGGCTGCAGATTTGATATGCCTAGCCTAGTTATATCCATATGCAATCAATTTGACCAAATACTCACTTTATTTGAACATTACACTATGAAGAAAAAAACAAACCTTAAATAACTCTCAGGTCTCAATATGGAAAAATTATCTATGCAAAGAAGCCCCCCAAAATGGAAGCAGTAAGTAGTAAGACTTCATTAGATCAGCATATAGAAATACAAACCATCATAGCTCATAAATACAATAGCAAATGAGTGAAGAGGCCAAAAAGGAAGATCTATAGATTTCAAAGAGTTAAGTTAAACAAAAAAAATATTGCAAGTGTCTAAATTAGAGCTCCCCTTTGAGTTTAATGATAAATAGTTGTTCACTACCTCCACTACAATTTGGTTAGATCTAGTATGAGCCATTCCCCCCACCACCAACAACTTATTTTACTTTTTAAATGTCAGCTCTTTTTGAAGCCTCTCCAAAATAATCATGGTCAAAGAAGAGAATAAGAAATACTTATTAAAGCAGTTATCATTGCCAGGAAAACCAAACATCAAAGCCTCAGAATTTTGGAAAACAGTAATTTACATAAATTACAGAGATATTGACAGAAACATCATGTGATCAGTTCTCTTTTTTAAACAGTTTGCAAAATGCTTGAATGCTTTCTGGCTTCTCATTATAAGAAAGTGGTAAACCTGACCACAAAATCACATCTACTCAATTCAAACAGATTAGAATTTTACTCTTCCTGGAGCATTGTCATTATGTATCATCTTTCCTATCTCAGGGTCCCCAATATTAAATTCAGATTGATGCAGAACATCTTTGTAACAGATGAAAAGAATTATTAATCAGTTTCAAAACTTATTTATTATTGTTTCTTGTAGAGTTCTGCCTGCCCACTGAAATTGGAGCTGAAGACAAAAGTCTGTCTGACCAATGGTTTTGTTGTTGTTGGTTGTTTTTTTTTTAAAAAAAAACATGTTTCTCTTTCACTGAGAAACAGCAGAAGAGAAAATATTTCAAAGGCTGGAAGAAGCTACTCATCCTTCGGAAGCAAGTCTGAAAACAGAGCTGCTACAAAGAATCTCCAAACATCAATAAGCAGACTGTAACTTCATTCTGTGTGATTTTACATCCTGTTTATTTCAGCAGCTTCCTCTAAATACGTATCAAGTTTCTATATTATATAATTCTCAGGGAATCTTTTTACAAATATACATAACATGTATTCTGTTATTTTTGTATAAGACGTGCATGATGCCACAATTTGCATCCATGTATCACCCCTTGTGATGCAAGAATGTTGCATAACAACATAATGCACTTATTGTCATTTTGATGTCGCTCTGACTTGTTACTGATGCCACCATCATAAAGCATGTTTTGGATGGACGTATAGATTCAGCAATGATGAAGAGAAGCACATGCACACACATGTGCATGAACACACATACACACATACCTTTCCCTGTGCCATTCTTAGGTGTGTCATTCTTCTTGCTTCAATTATATGGTAGGAAAAATATGACATGGTCACACAAAACCAGTACAATACATGTATTCCTCAACCTACGACCACAATTAAGCCCAAAATTTCTGTTGTTAAATGAGGCGTTTGTTAAGTGAGTTTTGCCTCATTTTACAACCTTTCCTATCACAGTTTTTAACTAAATCACTTGAAGTTGTTAAGTTAGTAACCTGGTTGTTAAATGAATCTGGCTTCCCCATTGACTTTGTTTGTCAGAAGTTTGCAAAAGGTGATCACATGACCTGGGACACAGCAACTGTCATAAATATGAACCAGATGCCCTGCATCTGAATTTTAATCACATGACTATAGAGATGCTGCAAAAGGTTGTAACTGTGAAAAATGGTCATAAGTCACTTTATCCAGTGCCATTGTAACTTTGAATGGTCACTAAATGAACCGTTGTAAGTCGAGAACTATCTGTAAAGTAGCATAAAATTAGAAATAAGAGGATGGGAAGAATCCTGATGAAACTGTATCCCATCTAGCAGAGCTCTAAATAGTGCAGAATTTAGGAAGACTTTACTATGAGTAATCTGCCTAGGACTTTGTCATAAGGTCCCAACCATAGTTATAGCTGAAAATGATGCTCCACCGAAGTCTTTGGAACTTATTCTAAATAAAGTTTCACACAATCAGACAGCAATCCAGTTTTGTGTATTTTGTAGCTGATAATAGATCATATAGTATATAATAATTGTGACTTACGTACATTGCAGGTAGTTCAATTAATACAAGTTAACCTATTGTGCTGATAATTTATCTTGTTACTCTTATAACCTCATGAATAAAACAATATATTCAAATATGTTTTAAAGTTTTAATTGTAAAAATGCCTTTCTTTTTAAGCTTTTATTTTCAGAGCATAGCTCATAAGCTCTGGGTTATATTATCATTCAGTTTGCCAACAGTCAGCTGGAAATATTACAAACAAATACCTCATCCAAGACTATTTGAAATCATTGGAAAATCTCTGTTTTTGGTGATTCTTAATAACATAATTATTCTTTAGCAATATTACTTATAACACTCCAGTTCTGACAGTTTATGAGAAAATGAGTTAGTCATCGTTAGTTTGCATAATCACCAGTGCTCTAAAAAAATTTAACTTATTATTTCTGTTCCTCCCAGTCCCCTGAGTATTTAACATGAAAGAAGTATTTCTGTGCCATATTTAATGTGCAATAAGTTCTATACATTTTGTAACTCAATTCCTTGTGATTTCTTGCAAAATTTTATAGCAACAATTCTATAGGATGTTTACTTGAAACTCTGTTTAATTTTTTTCTGTCGTGTGGAAAATGAAAATATTGGCTATTGTTCTTCTATGCAAGGTTTAGGCCCAGGTGAACTAAATCAGGTCTCATGGGAAAAGTATTGAACCAAAGTCTGTGCTATGCTTAATTTTGCAGTTTGCAATTGTACTTTACTTAACATGATTTTGCTAAGCTTGCTTGTTTCATATATATTTAGAACATAAGGACTAGAACAGTAAGAAATAAGGAACTGAAAGTAGCTGATAGATGCGGGTTCCAAAGTACACGAGTATGTAGACAGTTATGTTCTGACTCAGAGAGTCAGCAGGAAGACAGCAGAAAGTCAGCAGAAAATGTTTGCTGACTGTTAAATAGCAGGTTCTTTGGTGCAGGAATGAAGACGTGAAGCTGAGTACAAGGTAACTCATAGTTTATTTTGTGCAGAAACTGTACTGGGGAAAAGGCTGCAACTAGCCGCAATATATAGTCTAGCCCCTATGCGGCAGCCAATAGGTTTGAACCAACTCTTGCCGCCTGGGGCTAGCCAATTGCAGGACAGGAGACAGTCTGGATTGCTGGAGAGCCGTTAGCTGCTCCAGCAACCCACATGGTGTATCACCAAAACCCAGTACATAACAAGAAGCATGCTGAACATTAACCAAGAACTGTAGCTCCGAAATAAAAGGGGCCAGGTGATACTGATCCTCAAAATATTGCACTACACGGCAGCCAATAGGTTTTGAATCAACCATTGCCGCCTGGAGATAGCCAATTGCAGCACAGGAGACTTGTAGTCTGGGTTGCTGGAGAGCCGTTAGCTGCTCCAGCAACCCACGTGGTATACTTTAAGAGCCCAGTACATAACACCCCTCCCCTCTTAGACCAGACCATAATAACACCAATTAGTCTCAACAATTGTCAAGACTTGTTATCCAAACACACTAAAATAAAAGTGATAATAATAATAAAAGTAAAAAAACAATGTAGGTTACAATGTTATTAAACAACGTCTCAATGAATAGGCTATCCACTACTATAAGGAAGAGCTGTCCCTGAAAGGGCCCAGCGTAGTCTATGTGAACCCTTGACCAGGGAGTGTGCGTTTCCTCCCATCTGTGAACTGGAGCCTGTGGCATTTCAGGCCTAGATTGCTGGCATGTATAACAACCATGGACTTGAGCCTCAATGACCTTATCAAGGCCAGGCCACCAGATGTAGCTTCTAGCTAAAGCTTTCATTCTGACAATGCCTGGATGGCCTTCGTGTAAAGATTGTAAAACCCTGTCTCTTAGGGAAGTGGGAATTATGACTCTGTTTCACCATAAAATGCACCCTTTATGGGCAGATATCTCATGCCTCCTGACAAAATAGCTCTGAAATTCTGAGCCTGGACTTTTATCCAACCAGCCCGTGTATACCCATGACAACACTCTACTAAGTATTTTATCTGTGGCAGTTTCAGCAGCAATGTCCCCTGTATGGAGGGGAAATTCAGGTATGTCCTGTATGAACAATATTCTAGCAGCTGGAGCCAGATCTGGATCCCTTAGTGGCAGTGGTAGTCTGCTGAGGCCATCAACATGGCCCATTTCCTTGCCCGGTTTGTGAATTACTTTAAAATTGTATGCAGATAGGAAAATAGACCATCTCAGCATTCTTGGAGATAGTATGTGGGGGGTTTGTTTGTCTGTTGTGAAAAGTCCCAACAGAGGTTTGTGGTCAGTGTATACCATGAAATCCCTGCCATATAAATAGTCATGGAATTTTTTTATTCCAGCAACGATGGCCAGGGCCTCTTCATCAATCTGAGCATAGTTGCGCTCAGCAGAGGACAATGTCCTTGAGTAAAATGCTATAGGAAACTGTTTCCCATTTTTTCCTATGTGACTTAAAACTGCCCCCACCCCATAGGGAGATGCATCACATGCAAGACATACAGGTTTAGATTCTTTGTAGTGAGTTACAGTGGACTTTTCTGACAATAGTGCTTTTAAGTCCTGGAAACTTTTTTCATGTAAGTTAGTCCATTTCCATGGAGCTTTCTTATCTAGAAGCCTGTGGAGGGGCTTTGCTATTGCTGCCTTATGAGGTAGAAATGTGTGATAGAAGTTTAGGAGGCCCAAGAATGCTTGTAGGTCTCCTTTTGATTTGGGCCTAGGAGCCATTTTAATGGCCTTCACTTTAGAATCAGCAGGGTGAATGCCATTAGCATCAATTCAGAAACCCAGGAATTCTGTTGAAGAAACCCCAATACTAGACTTGTTCTTTTTTAATTTGAGGCCTGCTTCGCAAAGCCTCTGCAAGACTACCAGAAGTACAGGCAGGATTTCGAAGAGGCAGAGGAACTAGAGATCAAATTGCCAACTTACGCTGGATCATGGAGAAAGCTAGAGAGTTCCAGAAAAACATCTACTTCTGCTTCATTGACTATGATAAAGCCTTTGATTGTGTGGATCATAACAAACTGTGGCAAGTTCTTAAAGAGATGGGCGTACCAGACCATCTTATTTGTCTCTTGAGAAACCTATATGGGGGCCAAGAAGCAACAGTGAGAACTGGACACGGAACCACTGATTGGTTCAAAATTGGGAAAGGAGTCCAGCAAGGCTGTATACTGTCGCCCTGCCTATTTAATTTATATGCATAGCACATCATGAGAAAGGCAGGGTTAGATGAATCAAAAGTTGGAATTAAGATTGCCGGAAGAAATATCAACAACCTAAGATATGCAGATGATACCACGCTAATGGCAGAAAGTGAAGAAGAACTAAAGAACCTCTTGTTGCGAGTGAAGAAGGAGAGTGCAAAAGCTGGGTTGAAACTTAACATTAAGAAAACCAAGATCGTGGCATCTGGTCCTCTCAATTCCTGGTAAATAGATGGGGAAGAAATGGAGGTAGTGACAGATTTTATTTTCCTGGGCTCCAAGATCACTGCAGATGGGGACTGTAGCCAAGAAATTAAAAGACGCTTGCTCCTGGGGAGGAAAGCCATGGCAAATCTAGACAGCACACTAAAAAGCAGAGACATCACCCTGTCAACAAAAGTGCGCATAGTCAAGGCTATGGTCTTCCCAGTTGCAATGTATGGCAGTGAAAGTTGGACCATAAAAAAGGCTGAGCACCAAAGAATTGAGGCCTTTGAACTATGGTGCTGGAGAAGACTCCTGCGAGTCCCTTGGACTGCAAGGCGATCAAACCGGTCAGTCCTAGAGGAGATCAACCCTGACTGCTCTTTAGAAGGCCAGATCCTGAAGCTAAAACTCAAATACTTTGGCCACCTAATGAGAAGGAAGGACTCACTGGAGAAGAGCCTAATGCTGGGAAAGGGTGAGGGCAATAGAAGAAGGGGACGACAGAGAATGAGGTGGCTGGATGGAGTCACTGAAGCAGTAGGCATGAGCTTAAATGGACTCCAAAAGATGGTAGAGGACAGGAAGGCCTGGAGGAACGTTGTCCATAGGGTCGCAATGGGTCAGACATGACTTTGCAGCTAACAACAACAACAACAACAACAAATTAACCTCTGTATCTTAAAGTAAGAAGTATTGCTTTATGTTGCTGTCTCTTGTTTTTTTCATTGGGTTTTTCTACGACACTAGAGTAGCTAGTTCTTTGATATTTCCCCCCTGCCCCTACACTCCAAATGACTTTAGAAATAACAGCATTCAAAAATGAGAAGGCCAAACAAGAATTATTGTCAGTCTGGTATGGGAATACCAAATAACCAACAGATTGGTTTTTACAACTTGCTCAGCAGCTCCAGGGTCACAATTTGGCAGAAAACCTCAGGATACCAGATAATTAGACCATGGTCTTTTAGGCTGGAAACTTATCACATTGATTCTTAGAGCCTTTTTTGTGTTTTCTGCATTTTGAGGTCAGCAGAAGAGACAATGATGAACTATTTCAAATATACAGTATTGTGTAAATGTGGAGATGCCCAGGGTTTTAAATATTCCAGATAAAGGAATATGTAAATTATCATGCTATTGGACATGCAACCATAATAAAACTTCATTAAAGCACATGTTTTATCAACGGAATGGATTCTAGACTTAAAAAAACCCCTAAATTTACAATCAGAGTGAACCAATCTTATAAACCACGTATAGCCTGACACTATGGCAGGTCTTAAAATAAACTGTACAAAATTTTCGATATGAGAATTAAGGAATTTGGAATTTAAATGCATATACCATATAAAATATTGATATTATACTTTAGGGTGGCCACGAAACTCCGGAAAAGGACAGCTGAAATTGAAAGCCCCATATAGCATGTGAATAGATTAGAGACTGCAGTCAAACTGCAGAACCTTTTCTTCACCAGGGATAAACAACTGGAGATTCTACAGATATTTTGGATTCAATTACCATCAGTCTCAGCAAACATTTATGGGCTGTAGGAATTGGATTCCGAAGTGCTAGAGAGCATTTACTTGTTTCTCTTAGGTTACCTGTAGAACATGAGCATTTTATTGACATTTTTGGGGGGAGTGGAGAAGGGTATAAAGGGCACATCAGTGAATTATTAAGGGTTTGATGCTTACATTTTACATTTTTTACAACAGTTTTTAAAGCTGCTAAAATACTGTATCCTTATTAAACAAAAGCAGACCCACAAGTGTTTATTAATTGTATATGACATCCTTGGGGTACATAAAAAGTAAAAATTAAAACAAAATGCAGTTCTTAATCATGGTGTTTTGGGGAAAACACCAGTCTACCAATTAAAGAAAAGAGTTGACTAAGCTGTTTGTTAGTCTTTCTGTCCATTCACATGTATTCATTTACTTATAGTCACCATTTTCTTCAATCTAATGCCCTCCAGAAATGTTTGATTACAGACCTCTTAATTCCAGTCAGCATAACTAGACAATGAGTTATGGGAACTAAGAGTTTGGGGGGATTGTTTGGAAGGCAAAAGATTGAAAAAGATTGTACCAGAGTATTTCCTGATCCTTCAGAAGAGACTCTCAAGTGATACACAGAAAAACGGAACAGTTTTGTCCTGCTCTGAGCAGAACTCTAAGGTTCACATATTTGGATCCAATACAACATGTATTTTGAAGGAATTTGTATCTCATTTCAGATGGAAAGGTGCCCATAGCATGCTGCATATAAAAAGGGGCTGGGCTTTAATTTCATGGTCATGGCCACCATCTTGACTTTTTTAATGCCTTTCAGGACAGTTCCACAGGGAAGGTCTGTTTCTGTGTGAGATCAGCTCATGATGTCTTAGACTGTATAGATCACGGGTGTCAAACTCGCCACATCATGTGACGTGTCGCGACGTATCGTGACTCTTTTTGCATTGCTGGCAATGGGGTGGGCGCAGCTTCAGTTTGATGAAACCGGCCCACGGGCCAGCAGTTTGACACCCCTGGTATAGATGATATTAGCAACAGGACAGAGTTAAGCAGAAGTATTTTTCAGTCAGCAATGGTGTATGGCTAAGTTACGTTTAGCAACTGCCTTGTTTAGGGACTGTTCACAGTTATGACTGTAACCTTATTAAATGACTGTTATAGAAGATTTCATTTATGGCCTTTGAAGTTCTGTAAAGCAAAGGAAAGCTGAAATAAGAACATAAGCACAGGTTTCACTTAGTGACCATTTTGCTTAACAATCAAGTTGCAGGTTTCAATTGTGGTTGCTAAACACAAGCTATGTGTAGCTGAAATCATGGGGAAACTAGTATTTTAGTTTTGGTTTATTTTTACATGCATCCAGAGAAATATACTTTACCCAACATAAACAAGGATATGAGTCAGATGTGGGAAAGAAGGTGCCTGTTATTTATTTTATCTCACACCTTGGTGGAATAAGAGTAAGAGTCTTTCCTTATTCCTTATTCTGTGGCAACTGTGGGCAGTTATTATTTGTTATATGCTCTAGAGTTCAGTATTTCAAGTTTACAGTAGTCAAATTGTTATGGGACAGTGCAGAATGGACGTAAAACTGTACAAGTCTATCCCAATTGCCTGGTTTTCAAAACACAGCAAACCACACAACAGCCATCCATGTTTTCTTGCAAGGGGAGCGTGCTCATTAGGGATATGCATAATGGTGCAGGCAAACCCAGTTTTCTGAGAATGGTTCATGTGTCTGGAACAGGAAGTTCTGTAGACTCCTTTCTGTTCCTAATGATAAAGGTCTGGAAACTCACAAGCCACACTTGGAATCTCGGTGGGCCTTTTCCAGGAGGAAAATGGAATGTTCTGAAAGAAACTGGAATGTTTCAAAGTCAAACTCTATTCTGATTCACAAAATTAGGAAACCATAACTATTGATTTAACCAGAATGAAACTGCATATTTTATTGGTGATAATTTATCTTCTTTTGGAACAAACAGTCCTCCTTAACAGAGGTTTCTACATCCTGGGAAGGGGGACCAGACTTTGAGCCTACACGCCTAGGTCTCTGCCAAAACATTTTGGCCTCTCATTTAAGAGCTCTCTGTCCGAGAAGAGTCAACCTCACAGGGAAGGGAAGGGAAAGGAAAGGAAAGGGAGGAACAGAAGGCAGCTGATTGTGGACGAATTTTTTAGGACAGTTTGGAGCTTTTGGGAGGCTGATTTAGGAGAGAGAAGAAGGGAGAAGTTTCTACTCCTCATTCAAAGTTCGCTGGAGGTTTATTATTACAGTCTCTTCCTTGCCTCACTTTACAATCCAGCTCGTGAAAGAGGCGGGGGGAAAGGGGAGCTGCGGGGGGGTGGGGGAGAGAACTGTGGAGCCAAAAGCTTTCTCTTCTTTCCAAAACTGAGCAGAGAGGAGGGGCAGCAGAGGCTGGTCGCCTGAGCTTACACCGGTCACGAGAGTGTAAACTTCGGACTCCTTCAGACGGCTGAGCAAGAGGTCTAGAGTTCCATCTATCCATTCTTCCGTCCATCCATCCATCCATCCATCCTTGTTCCTGATCAGAAGATCCCGGGCATCCGGCATGGAAATCCAATAAGGAGTTTTGTGTTTACAGCAGCAAATTCCTCCAGCATCTGAGTTTTCTATGTGACCCCTTGTGTGCCAACATGAAAGGTAAACCCATGAGTGGGTGGCTATTTCATAAAGTAGGTATTGGAAAGAGCTGGGCGGTTCTGAAAGAGCAGGAGGCTTGTCAGCAGTGAACCTGGGCTTATTGTGGAAGCAAATATCTTTGCAAGAGGGTTTATGTTTTGTGTGTGTTTGTGTGTAAGAGAAACTGAAGTTGGGTGGATTTCTAGTCATTAAGAATGAAAACTGCCATTTGTTCTTAAAGAAAAGCCCAGGTTCTTGTAAGTTGTTTAGAGACTCTTCTTTTTGGATTTTTTTTAAAATTAAAAAAACTCAGTCCAGGGGTGCAGAGTGTTCACTTGCATGATTTCTGCTTTCTGTAGCACATATTTCTTGGCCACTTATCTAAAAAAAAGTTTTAAAACTTGCCTGTGCAGTTTTTGGAGAGACCAGTGGGGGGTTGCCAGCATTTCGTGATGTTCTAGACATCTGGCAGTGATTAGATTCCAGTAGAGGCTTAACTGCCTTATGAAATATATTTGGCATTTTTTCCCTCAAGATCTATAGACTGGAAAAATATTTGGCCTTTGCTGTGCATTGCATATGCCGAAAGCTCAAGTTTACAACCCAGCTGCCCCCACCAGCCTTTGAATCACACGTTAAGGGAAAGCGTTTTGGGTTCCCATTGCTTGTGTCATTTTCAATTTCGCCAATGAATCTTCTCTTTGGCATATTTTGGACCTTAATAAAAAAGATACGTTACAGTGCACATCTCATTAATGAAAGTAATAATACGCCAAGTAATCTGCAGAGTAAGCACAAATCTCTGTGCACCCTGGGATCAAATGTTTTCAACCATACAGGAAATAGTTGTGAGCTTTCAAGTGTAGATTTTCAGAAATAATCTTAGTAACTATGTGGATAAACACGCACATGTATGGATATGAGGGAAACTGACTGAATCCTAGCATGCTGTTTAAAGTATGGTATGGGGCTGTTGATGCCAAGAAGGCAGGAAGAGTGATTGTTTTTTCCAGAGACCAATAAAAACACTATTCAGTATAGTCATTTTTTGTTGCCAGAGAAGCAGTCTATAGGGAATAGCATTTAGTTCTGTTAAGCCCACACACATGAAAGTAAGTTTTGAATATCATCTGGTAGTGAGGACAGTCCATTATGCTTAAGATAATTAGAAATTAAAATTATTTTTATCAGTAAAACCACCAGGGGCTCATATTTATTTTTCATGTTCCTACCAAGATCAATGTGATGACATTAGCAAATGAAAAACATTGCATGTTTGCTTAGTAAATAACTTAATGTGCTATTTTCATAAAAAGGGAAGGTTAAGCCCTTTTTGCAGGGGCTTTATTTAGGAATAAAGAAGGAAGAAAATGTTATCTTTTTGCTCTTTATTCCAAATGCTAAGCTAATCATAGTAATACCAGCAAGAATTTTACCTAATGTATACATTTGTATATAATGTAGATCATGATGGATCTTCACTTGATAAAAACATTGCTCCCTTATCAGTGATTGTGAATATTTATTTATGTAGCTTGCATACTTGATAAACTGAAATGACATGCCACTTGCAGACAGATCAGTTGCTAAAAGGAAGTGATGCTTTCTGTGAATAATTGCTGTTAACTCTAACCTAAGTTTGTGCAGGCTTGTTTAAAAGGCATCCCAATTACTCAATTTCAATTCATATGTATGTAGGTGTGAATAACATAGCATTGGTGAGATTTTTCACTCGATCGAATTAATCAGATACATTTTTTAAAAAATGTTACAGCTTTTATGCAGTATTGCAGGCTAACTCTGCCTACTGCCAGGAGTTCAATCCTGACCTGTTCAAGGTTGATTCAGCTTTCCATTCAGCCTTCAGAATGAGGACCCAGATTCTTGGGGCAATATTGTAAACTGACATTGTAAACTGTTCAGAGAGTGCTGCAAAGCACTGTGGAGCGGAATATAAGTTTAAGTGCTCTTGCTATTTTAATTTTTAGAATTTGAGATTTTTGCTAACTACAGTAGTGTTCCCCATCTCTTTCAGAACTCACAATTAACCTCTTGTTGCAAAGATTTCCCAGTAATTTTGGAATGTTTTCTCAGATATCCAGAATAATAATAATACAATTTTAAAATCAGGACTTCATTAAAACATCCCTCAGTGAACATTTCAAATGAACTGATTAATCAAGAGTTATGAAAATTATCTATGGTGTCAAATGAATATATTTCATAATATTGGATGATTAATTTAGCTAATTTATCTCTCTTGGCACCCTCTCTTTGTATTTGGAACTTTTTAAATTTAGCAGAGTTTAAGCCTTAGACTTATTATATAGTTGTCTCTATTCCTGCCCCACTTTTTATGTAGAACTGTAAAGTATCAGAATAATGACATTGGTAAATATATGTAAAAAGGATAATATATTTTTCATTATTTTTAATGTTATGTGACAAATAACCGGTCAAGAATGCCTGATGCTCAAGTACATGGGGTCACAGTAAAGATAAATCTATTTGTAAAATTTTCATTGCTTTTCTATTCACCAAGATTGGGCAAAATCAAATTGATGAAGAAGACTGTTTTCCTTCTGCCATAGTGAAAGTTTTCATTCTTAAAAAATTCAGCTTCTTTTCCAAATTTCAACTTTTTCAACATTAAATGGCTAACAAGAAAAAAAGAAAAGAAAGAGGAAAATATGAGAAAATTCTTATGAGTGAAAAATATCATTTTCACTCTCCTACTTTGAAGTTTCACCACTGTTAGGCCCTGGTCTCAGATCAACATTTAGTAATAGTAATAAAGTTGGAAGGAACCTTGGAGATCATCTAGTGAGTCCAACCCTCTGCTCAGGAAGAAAACCCTATACTATTTCAGACGAATGGCTGTCCAGTCTCTTCTTAAAAACTTCCAGTGTTGGAACATTCACAGCTTCTGGAGGCAGGTTATTCTGCTGATTAATAGTTCTAACTGTCAGGAAATTTCTCCTTAGTTATAGGTTGCTTCTCTCTTTGGTTAGTTTCCATCCATTGCTTCTTATCTTGCCTTCAGGTGTTTGGACCTAAATGAACACAAAATAGTGATTTTATAAATGGTTGCCAACTGAAGCTAAATGATTATAGTGGAAAAGAATCTGAAATCTGAGTTTGTTGTATTTATTTATTATTTATTTATTATTTGGATTTATATACCGCCCCTCTCCCGAAGGACTCGGGGCGGTGTACAGGGCAATTAAAACACTATATACAACACATAATATACAAATGTAGATTTATTAATGAAACATATCAGCAGAGGCTATAAAACTGCTATGTAATGGAGTACAAATTTTTAAGAATGTAAACATTAAGTATATGGCAAAAATACAGCTGTTTTATGTTTTCTAAATGAAAGCAAGAATACAGTTATGATTAAGTGGACATACAAAAATGTATTTAAAGTTATTGGCTGTACTTTTATCACAGCATTTAGATAATACAAGTGACTCTCATTTAAAAATAAACTAGCTTGGTCCTTAGTTTTAGTAACTAAAAAAAACCTAAGGTCTGCAAAGAAAAGATAGCTTTAGAAAGCAATAGAGGAACAGTGAATTATCAACTAGCAACTAGCATGATATGGTTATGCAGCCAGATTGAATTTCTCTTGTTGGGGGTTCTTGGTCTCTTGACCAAAAGATGAGACTAGAATATGCTCTATTTCAGCTTTTCAGGCCCAAGAGGAGCTGAGTATCTATCAAAAAAAGATAAAGAAATTTCTGAGTTTTTCCTTTAGTGATATGAACAACTGCACTGATGTTTCCCCTTGCCTTAATGTTATTTTTAGGAGTCAGAGAATGCAACCTGTCCCTGACCAATGGATAGATTTTCAAGTTCCAGTCAATATATTTGAATCAGCATTTGCACATCCCTTTGTAATTATGAAGTTTACCCATACACATAAAAGTAAAAACCTGTTTCTTGGATGCAGAATCTAAAGAAAACAATAAATTTAAAACAATAAAATCCGGAGACCCCCAGGTAGATTACTGAAGAGCCTTAGTAATCTTGTTCTTACTAACTCTTCTCAGAATTTTCTTTCAGGTTGTCATATTTTCAGAGACTTTGTTGACATATTGGATAGATTCACACATCATGATAAACCAAAGGATGATTAACTTGTCTTTCACTTAGGTGACTTTTTACTTATTGCATTCAGTAAATTAAACTTAATGTGTGACTTTTTAAAGTAAGCCATGGGTAAATAAGCTAGTGTTAGATTATATGACTGCGTCTCTTCTTTCTGTTATTTTTAAAAAATAATTAGAAACTATAATGTGTACTTTTAAACTAGTTTGCTGAATCCATGATTTCATTTCCTGCCCAGCAATGTAATCATAAAAATGTGCACATTTTTTACAAACGTATGAAGTAAAACATACTAAAGCAACATACCTACTCTGCCAGCACCAGAAGATCATTCTGATATTCACACAATGTTAAAATAACTTTTAGTTTACATTTTCTTGAAATATCCTGAACAATTACACACAAAGTACAAAAGACAAAGACCCATAATATAGTTGCAGTTGCTATAAAGATGATATTTACTTGTGAATGCCATACACAAGGGATATCAGAATGAAAAAAAAGTTTAATGCTGAATACATTAAGACTGGTTCAGAAAAATCTGAGAAACAAGTGAATGTGGTATGCTATCTTCTACACAAATTTGAGGCAGCAGTTCTTCCATGCAGTTCAGGAAGAAATATCTGATCTGGTTTCAAAAGTTAACTTCATCCTTCCCTAATGTCCAGAGATGGAATTATCATTTTCAGATCTTCCAGTAGCATTTGCCAATAGTGAAATTCTCAATTTTATTTATTTTGCCATTTGAACCTAGTTTCACAGAAATCATTGTGATTATGTTTACAGCACTGGCATTATTACAGCCTTGAACAACAACAAAAAATATTGTCATCTGAATCCTCAATACTAAACCTGACAGCCCTTTGAAATAGACCAGGTAGTGGAAACAGAACGCCATAAGAACAGTAAAATTCTGTTCTTATAGGAATACCGGTACATTGAAAGCCTGACAGAGTTTATCTCTCCTTTTATCTTATACCAAAGAGAGTCAAAGCAGGATAATCTTGAGTTTCTCCTTCACCTCTTGCTTCTTACTAAGGTAAATTGATGTTTTCTTAAAAAGCTGTGGGCACCTTTTTTAGGACTGACTGTTCTTGTACAGATGTCTGAGGGCTCCTCAGTAGAAACTTAAACTCTTTCTTTGTCTATTTCTCTGCTGGGAACAGAGATTTTTTTTTTTACTGATGCTGTTTGCAGGGGTTCTCCAGTCTAAGGAGCCAAAGATAGGAGGCAAGAGTGAAGAGAGTCTCTAACACTTTTTTTCTTACTCTTTCCTTCATGCCATTGTTAAGTGAGGATCTTTCAGTTTGTATTAGTTTGTATTGCTGTAAAAACCTTTGCTGTAATAAAATCAGTAGTTTGGGAAAATTAGATTTATTGTTATACAAACTTTTACTGTTGTAAAATCTTTAATAAAATTACTATTAAAAATGTACTTATACAGCAACAATTTTATCGCCGAGAACAATACATCTGCAATTGGCTCTACGGCACCCACTTAGTTTAAATTAGCTGATTCTGATGAATGACATTACCAGATATTCCCAAAGATCAGAAATACATCAGGAACGGACAATATGTCAATCTATTCTTTGTGAGCATCTTTTGTGTGAGGACAATTCAATTCACTTTTCATTTGTAATCTTTTCTTTTGGTTACATGCCTGATTTCATTCTTTGAGTATAGGTATTCCTTATTTAGTGATTACAACATTCAGTGACCATCCACAGTTACAACAGTGATGATAAAGTAAGTTTATGACCAATCCTTGCATTTACAACCTTCTGTAAAAAAACAAAAACTGTAAAGCACAAAGGGAAACTGAAGTAAGATATCATAAAGACAGTTGTGGTTTCACTTAGTGATAACTTTGCCTAACAATCTGCAAGTCCCAGTTGTGCTTGCTAAATGAGGATTACCTGTACACAACATTTCAGCACCATTGTATCAGTCATTTAAATTTTTGAAATATTTTAACTTTATTTACAGTGCCTTATTATTAAGGCTCAAATATTGCTTATGCAAGTATGGCAAATGTCTGTACAAAAATTATGCCGCAAAACTGAAGTTTAAGTGCAATAGTTATGCAAGAATATAATTGGCTTTAAGAAAATAAATATTTTTAATATGGAAGAAATCTTTAAACATAAATGATATGTCTTAATTTCTATCAGACTGAAATATGTTACTTAATACTGAGAAATTTAAATAGAAAATTAATTCCATTGTATACACAGCAAATTCAAATTCTTCATTATTAACTTATTTAGAACCTTCAAGAAACACTATGATTCCTTCAGAACAGCATATGTTTTATACTAACTTTCAAGATCCACTCATGTATACGTGATTAAAATTCCAAAAGCAGTTGGTGATTAAATTTAGGATAAATTTAAGGACGACATTTTCTCTTAACAGTTCTCAATTTTGGAGTACTTTTTGTTAAAATCATGTTTGAGTTATTTATATTTTACAAGAACTTAACCCTTTTACATTTGCCAAGAACGACATTAATAAAGCTTACCAGTATGATTGTAACAGTCCCACTGAAATCATCTTGAAATCCAAAAACTCTTGGAACTGACAAACTATCAGAGAAAGAAAAGGATTTAAATCTATATGAGTATAAAATATTGCTGTTAGCTTCCAATTTTCTTTCTTGAGCTCAATGACTTATGTATATATGCTACATCATATAGATATATAACATCAGTACAGAAATTATGCCAATTTTACTTCACTTTTTTGTTGATACAATGTGTTTTGGATGGAAACATACTAACTACCCCTTTTCAAGATATTGCTTAAAAACAGCCCTTCCTGGAAAATATTAAATCAATGAATTTAGAAGTATAGAGAGTCAGATTTGAATTCTTATTTAACTATGTAGGTGACTGTGAATGTATTCTTGTGACATGTACTTCACAAGTCTGCTGCTAACAGTGCAGACTCCATACTGAGGCAAGTGTAAAATCAAACATTGTTTGTTGGTCACCATCCTTTCTGATTGCTAAGCTTTGTGTTGTTGGCAAGTCAGTTTTGCCTCTCTCTCCCCCCCCCCCCACTTTCTTTAGAATTTACTAAGGAACTTGTGACCCATTGGGTCAATGTTTCAGGAATATTTCTTTACCTAAAACAGAGAAACAGAATAATCATGGGCTGGCAAAAACAACAACAACGTAGGAGCATCTTTCACATCCTGTTGCTTCCCCATTGCTTTTCTTTGTAGGAAGCAGGTAGAGAGTGTTAGAAATGATAATCAAAACAGCACTGAAGCGGGCACAGCTTTGCCAAGTTTCAATCCCACTGAAATACTGGGTCTTGGAATTTGGGTGCATGCTTTTATGTCGATTCAAAAAATGTTGCCTTGTTATGCACAGTTTTGCCTAATTGTAGGTTATAATCAGACAGAGTTTAATACTGGTGTATGTAATAAACGTAAACAACGTTGGTTGTTCAGTATAAAACTTGCTGAATAATAAAAACTTGCAGTTAGACTGACTTAAAAATTGACTTAAAAACTTGGAAACCACATACTGAATCATTTTTTATCTTAATTTCTTTCTCATTCCTTATGTTTTCATGCCAAACACTGTTCTTAGTTATTAATATGAGAGATACCATGAGTCCAGCTTGCTAGAACTAATTCCCTCTGCTCTGTAATTTCAGTTCTCTTAGTCTTGCTTGCAGCCATTGTTTGGGAAGAAAATATATGTTCTGTACACCACTTACTTTTTTCATGTTACATAACTTCTAATCTAGTGAATGTTATATAGTTGAATGAATATTTGGATCTACTGTAGATCACAAGTTGTTCCCTTCTAATGATTTATCCTCTTGTTCTTTCATACTTTTATTTCTATTTGAGGCTCAGATCATCTAAAAGATCCAATTCAAATAGGGAGGATGGAGTGCCTGAAACTAGCAAGAAAGCTTGTGTAGTGTTTATCCAATACAGCCTGTGGAAGCATCTGATCCTTTTGTTACTAATTATGGGTCATATCTGGATCCTTTTGTTACTAATTATGGGTCATATCTGTTCGTTATGGCATCCACCTTAGTTTCTAGTTGTCTGGCTTTGTGAAGCTTATGTTGGCATGACAAAGCTTTAGCATTCGTCTTGATTATTTGATTATTTTTTCTTAATAATTAAATATCCGTTTATGCTCACAAATCATTAATATTGAATTTCTCAGAATCTTTGAAAGTTTCTTTGGAACCCAGACACAAAATCTTGGGACTCATGAATGGAACATGAATTCCCTAGCTTTCATATATAACAATGAAATGTTGCATTGTATTTCATTAAAAATCATTTTTAGAATTTGCCATAATTAAAGATATATTCCAACTGGCCTGGGACTAAAAACCTCAAGATCACATCTCACTACAAAAGTGGGTCTGGTTGTTGGAATCATGCCAGGAAAAAGCAGTTGATTGTTCCACACTTTGGGGAGCTCATGGCAAGGACCAACATTTGCTTTTATATAGTGCTGCCAGCCCTTTGGAAGAAATTTCCTGTTGGGTCATAGTTTTTCTCCATTTTCTTTCCTAGTTATCCTTTTATCACAACATTTAGCTTAAATTAAAATTGTATTATTTTATTTATTTATTTATACTTCTCAATTCTTGAATCCTGGCAATTATATTGATAAGTCCATGTAGTTTTCTTGGCCATTTTTGTCAGAAGTGGTTGGCCATTGTCTTCTTCTCCAATAACTGAGAGGGTTACTGGCCCAAAGTCATCCAGATGGCTTCATGCTTAAGGCAGGCCGAAGCTCTTCCTAGTCTGGTACCTTTAATCATGACACAAAACTATCTTTCATATTATGGATACATTTTTATAATCTATGCCAGGGGTAGGCAACCTTGGCTCTTTTATGACTCCTGGACTTCAACTCCCAGAATTCCTGAGCCAGCATGGCTGGCTCAGGAATTCTGGGAATTGAAGTCCACGAGTCATAAAAGAGCCAAGGTTGCCTACCCCTGATCTATGCTAAGAATTTTCAAATGAGGGGGTCAGTAACTGTAATTTAAAGAAAAATATCCTGGAACTACTAATAAACTGATACAGTTACTGAATAGAAAATTGGCTGTCTGAGGCAAACTCTTTCCTTTCCCTTTCCTCCCCTTTTCCATGTTCCTCCTGTTTGTCCATTATAGCAGTCCACCCACCTAATTTTTGAGGAAGCCTCAGATTCCATAGAACCCAGTCTAATCAACTTCATTTCATATACCTCCATTTGTGTTGAGATTGTAGTCCTTAGGACCCCAGATGTGCGTTGCCATAGTGACTGTAGTTATGAGAATTGTGCCCCAATAATCTGGAGTGGAACACGTTAGGTAAAGAAGTTTTAAACCAGTGCAGTCTGCTTGGGGTGATTCAAGTAGAGAGCAGGATATCAGTATTATTGATAGATATTTATGCATACATGTGTGAACAAATCATTAAATGAAATAAGACCCCAATCTTTTTTTCCCTTTTTTCCTCTGGCTTTGTGGTAGGTGGGCTTTGCTTCTTCATAATTATATTAGTTTACGATTTTGGTTCTGTATTTTAAGGCAGTTCTTCAGATCATTTTACAAGTTTTCTCCAACTTCCAGTGCAAATCTGCAAACAGAGTCATGAATCTTGCATAATGCCTATCAGATGTATATATTAATAAATGATGGTAAAGTGGATACTTGACAATTTTGTTGACCACAATTTTATTTGTACCTTTTTAAAAAAAAAAATCTATAGAAAGAATGTCTGTGAATGAGATGAGAAACTTCCAAATTTCTTACTAGGAGGTCTTTTCTGTTGTTCATCTGGGTTCCTTTTCTCCTCTTCCAAATCAGGATGGAGTTAAATATCTTTCTTTGTTAGTGTTACTGTAGTTGGCAACGACAATACATTTTAAGCCAAATGTAGTTTTCTTTCTAAAATGTTTTGTAAGAAAAACTGGACTGTTCTATTACACTACATATTGGACCACCCAATAATTTCCATACACAGATTGCTGACTACGACCAGATGATATATTTGTGAATCAGACAAGCAGAGCTTCACGATTAAAACAAAGAGTCAGGAAATAAATAGCATTAAGAGGGGATTAATGTTGATATTTTTCATATTACTTTGTATCAAATGATACATTTAAATGCAGTTTCTATGCAAATTTTTAGTATGTCTGGATGTATTTTCATATATATTTATAATACATAAAAAATCTAAATTATGTATCCTAATCTCTCTCATCTTGATGTTTATACAGTATTGATGTTCATAACTTTGTAACTTTTTTTTTTAACAGACGATTTTGTCGAAGAGGAAGAGGTTCAGTCCTTTGGTTATAAGAGGTTTGGTAAGTTAGACAACCCCTTCACATTTGTACAGTGTAGACACAACAATTGCTCCAATGAATTCTCACTATGTGTTACTTTTAAACATGGTTAAAACATTAAAAATATTGCTTGCCAATAGAGGCAAGGAATCCGTAGTGGTGAGATTGATAAAGAACATTGGTTATTTCACTGGTGATTTTACAGAATGTGCTTATGAGAGGGATTTGTTTTAGAACATTGGCTTATTTATATAAAAGCTGTTACTGTTTTTGCTATTCAGTAAGACTCTTTCACTGTTAGTAACTACCATCCAACATTTGCAAGTATTATTTTCTAAATAGCAGGATGAGTTGCCATGTCAGTAAAAAGTGCCAAATTAAGTGATTTGCATTTCCATTAAACATAAAAAATACAGCCTTTTGATGTTCAATACACCAATCAGTAACTACTAAGAATATCTTATCTTCCCCATGTAAATATATGGGTGTGAAAGTTTAGCACAACGCTTCCCCAGCCTGGATAAATTGCCCACAATTGGGTAAAAGTGGGTTTGTTGTTGTTGTTGTTGTTGTTTGGATAATGACACATAAACTCATTATCCATTCTCGACAGGAACACTTAAATTGACTTTAAGGGTTTTACTTACATTGGGGGAAAATGAACTTTCTAATACACAGTTTTGGCTAATGAAGGGGAAAAAATGAGAAGCATTCCTTTACCACTTCTGTAAATTATCATGCTAAAATATGTTGTTTCACTGTTAATAAATGGGCATAAATGAAGTGATTATCCCAAACTTTGAAATTCTAGAAACTGAATCCTAGGTGAAAATCACCATGTTTTTCTACCATGCTTACTCATGCCCTATTGTAGAGAATTTCAAAGCCATGTTTTAATGCTCTTACAACTGCTTAGGTAGATGTAACATACAAAAGTGAATACTAAAAAGTGAATATGTTGTTTTGATTTTGAACCTGCTGAAGCTCTTGCTCATTTTTTCTATATTAAATTTGTATAGAGATATTTATAGATAGGAAGTAAATTTTATTTTTTAATGTCTCTTTCTAATCATCCAGATAATGTTTCTGTTTCTGTCAGCAGCCCAAATTACAAGTTAGCTAAATTCTAGTGTTTATTTATAATGTTTGTTACGGTATTATTAAGGATCCACTTATTAACTATTAATATACTATATATTCAGTAGCCGAGCTTCACATATTTTATGATTTTTATGTTGTTGTTCCTGGACTATAATGAAGTTACTATGAACATGGCAATAAAAAGTAATATTTTGCATTATTTTACATCTGCTTAGTCTTCATATAATAGTGAAAATGCAAATGACCTGTTAAAAATACTAGTTGGCCATGTGTCACTGCTGGAATTATAACTGAAAAGGATATTAGGTTGTTTATAAAAAATAAATCTAATTATTACAAAGCTGTTTTCAAGCTACCAGTCTGTCTGTGGAAAATAAATCTCAAATGTTGACAATTGTAGAATAAATTTGACCAACACAGCTGCATTTGTCTGTTCCAATTTTAAGAACATTTTTTGGGGTTTTTTTTCCTGATATGGTTTGGTATCCAGGCAAATTATGATGCCTCATTCATGATCCTTTGTTAGACAGTTGAATTTGCTGCAGGCACATTCTTTCTCCCCTGGTCACTTATCATGGCTCTTCATGGGCCTTTTGACTTAGACTGCAGGAAAAACAACATATCTCATATCCAAGAACATATCGGCTCCTGTAATCCCCAAACCATTCATTGTAAAATATCATTCAGGCATTATGTAACTTCCTAATAAATATTGATTCACCATTTTTCTGGAAAATCACTGTTATGAAATGTGTGCCCAGTGATTTTTCAAAATGCAAAGGTCACCAGTTAATAAAGATTGGGAAAGATATACTGTATAATCCTGGTTCCACTTGAGAGATTTAAAGATTTTCTGCAGTTTCTATTAAAAAAAAAGGTGTTACAAGACCATACTTTTTAGTGATTCTGTTATTTTGTGAAGAAAGCTAAATGATACCATTTTACATATTTTGACAGACACTTTGGGATGTTGTCAACTGTGGCTATTTGTTGACAGCATTGTTATATCTATGGAACACTTATAAATGTGTGTATAAAAATTTGCTTGGAAATGAATCATGTTGCTGGCTCTCAGATACTGTATAGATATAGAACTAAGTGAAATATGTATATCATCTTTGTCAGATTATCAGTCTCAAGTTTTGGGGGCCTATATATTTTGAAATTTATCAGCTCTCAAAGTAATAGCATATTACCGGTATGTCCATATCTGAGCTAACATTTCAGTTGACCCGCATGCAGAAAGATTACTCTATGTAAAAACAAAGTGTCACATTCTGAGAATACAGTCTAACCTTTAAGATGCATTTTAGTGATAATTATAATGCAGTCTAATGCATTTCTTCTGTATAGAAGTGTTAAATAGTGGGCTCTTAGGTGCAGGAATGATGACACGAGGCTGAGTACAGGATAACTCATACTTTATTTCTTGCTAGAACTGTACTGAAGCATGGGCTGCAACCAGCCACAATATATAGTCTAGCCCCTAGGCGGCAGCCAATAGGTTTGAACCAACTCTTGCCGCCTGGGGCTAGCCAATTGCAGGACAGGAAACAGTCTGGATTGCTGGAGAGCCGTTAGCTGCTCCAGCAACCCACATGGTGTATCACCAAAACCCAGTACATAACAAGAAGCATGCTGAACATTAACCAAGAACTGTAGCTCCGAAATAAAAGGGGCCAGGTGATACTGATCCTCAAAATATTGCACTGGTTGCCTATAAACCCAATATATTATTTGTGTGTAAATCCTTTCATAATTTAAGAACCATGAATGTATAATGAATGCTTTTCCCAGTAATGTTAAACTCAGGTTTTAACACTGGTTAGGTCCTACTTGTGATCCCTTCCAGTGGGAATGGCATATAATGAGAGAATTTGAGATAGGCCCCACTTGGCAATACTTTGAGATAAAAACTATTTTTTACAGTTGTTTGGACTGTAATGTGGCTCTGGGTCTTCTTCAGATTTTGTCTGTTGATTTATATCTATCTTCTCTTTTGTGTGATTCTTTTTGTTGGGAAAAAAGGCTCCTTGTGTGTTTTTGGCAATGATGCACGGTATATTTTATATTTTGCACTGTCTTGGAATTATTTTATCCAAAGGACAGAATGTATAAGTGAAGGATATTAATAAGGTGAATTCTGAAATAAATTAAATAATTTCAACAAGGTTAGTCTTAACTATGTGAGTAGAAATGTAGTATTTGCTCTTTATTGCTACTGATGGTAATTTCAGAACCAGTAAACAGCACCAAGCTGTATACTAACTTTCCTGTGAAATAATCATTTCTTAATGATCTCATTATGATAACAGAATCTCTGTTTACAGATTTTTCTTTCTGAGTTACTGATAAAAATAAAAAAAATGTTTGATATAGTATGTGAGCTATTAATATCTGTGTTAGAATTTATATATTTATATATAATTGAGCCAGTTTGGTTAAGGGATCAGGCTAGAAATCAAGAGACAGAGGTTGAGAGTGACTGGCCCCAAATCACAACTCACAGTCTCCTGGTTTCTAGCCTGGTGCCTTAACCACATTCCTGTCAGTAATTAAGTTCAGCTGCATGTATGTGATCACGTACCCAGAAATCATGGACTGGACTTTGAACTTTTTGGCAAACCTCTGATAGGCTGTAGTGCCTTGGCACTAGCTTCGAAGGGACATTTTGTTAATCTTGTAAAATGTTCCTCCAAATAATTTTTAAAACTCTAATTCAATACTATTGTACTTGTGATAGCTAAAAGAACACTTTTTTTTAACAGTGCTGTATTCATCTAACCAAAAGATTAAAAATAAAATAACTGGAGAAATATATCCTCCTTTGAAGCCCTTTTCAAAGGTTCCAGTGATAGCTGAGTGAGTGGGCTTTGCTAGCAGATGGAAGAATGCAATGCTATTTAGATGACTGACTTGATCTGATCTGGTGATTTTTATCTACTTGGGAATAGTTTTGCTGCTTCTAAGGGTATCCTGTTCTAGTGACAGAATGGGATGTGTATCCCACTGGTGCTATGGAATGTTATACTGTATGCTTGGCAAAGCCAAAAGATTTGCTGACTTATCCTTTCTCTGTTTTACAAGGTTGATGAAGTGCCTGAGAAGGCATGTTTTCTTATCACCCTCAGATAGTCATTAGTCATAGACTATCTTTCAGTAAACTGAAGAAAAACTAATCGTTCTGTAAGGCAGGCTTTTCCTGTTGAGAAATCCTTCCTCAACAAATTGTAAAAAATGATTACTCTGAGATTTGCCCCCTGAAAATCCCATTGAATCTTGTTGCCCTATATTGTATGATAATGTAGGTCACAATTTTGTTTTATTTTAAATTGCCAACCAAATTGGGGAAAAAATGAATATTTAAAAAAGCAATATCGTCTGTAGGTACAATGCCAGAGTTACATATTAGTGTATTGAATCATTCAAAGAAACTGAAGTGGTTTGTTCTTCAGTGCTATACATTTGGTATGTAGATAGCCTACAATTTTGGAATGTTCTCTGTTTATTTTGAGAAAATAAATCCTTCAATTGATGTATTTAGGAATCTGTCATTGCTGGGTTAACAAGAACAGCGTTACAGTTTTTGGAAGACTATGTGATAAAAAAACATGTATTTGGAGGAAATCTCATTGTTCTTATGGCATGAAGGGAAAAAAATGTTTCCAGGAACAAAGAAGAAAAAAACACTTTTCAATTTAAGATTGAAACAATCATTAGCTTCATGCTTCTAAATGATCTCTCTGAACGAACTAGGTGACACCTTGACAGATGAATGTGCTAGGTCCACAGGGGTAGGCAACCTTGGCTCTTTTATGACTGGTGGACTTCAACTCCCAGAATTCCTGAGCCAGCTGTGCTGGCTCAGGAATTCTGGGAGTTGAAGTCCATGAATCTTAAAAGAGCCAAGGTTGCCTACCCCTGCTAGGAGGAGAATATACTCCCACATACCCTTGAAGAAAGAGTTAACAAAAACCAGAAATTCTGAAGTGTGGTGGGTAAGATTAATCTATGGAAATTCTAGAATCAAGCAATTAAGTAAAACCAGGTTCTTCTTTCAGTTTCCCATCTTTTCAGAGCCAGGAGTCAGAGGTCTTTAGTAACACACAGCTGCTTGCTCTCCTAAAATGAAATGAAGGTTTACAAATCAAGTTGTCTAAGCTGGAAGGGTCAACTATTCCAGATTTTTCTTTTTCATAACAAGCTTTGATAAGACATGCAGCTACCTGAAATAGGTCTTTTTTCAAATAAGGAATTATATTTGCCTCCCCCATGCTATAATATTTGCAGAATCACCTAGTGACTTATAAGATTTTTAACAAGTAATCTTAATCATATAATAATTTTTAGATTTTAGATCAATAATGTCTTCATTTATGTTAATTATATCTTGCATTATATTTTATATCTTAGTAATTTGGTCATGTCAGAAAAATGCTTCTTAGATTTTATATATATATATTTTTTTTTAAAAAAATACTTTTTCTAATCAGAATGTTAATGTCTTCACATATGCTTCTTGCCTACTGAGTAAACTGCTGGATTTTCAAATATTAGTAGAGAAGATAATGTTAGAAATTAAAAGGCCATTAGCTTCAGAATTGTACATTTATAACATACCTATGCATTCCACCACAAAAGTAATCTTTAAAAGTAAAAAATGCTTATTCCAGTGCAATCCAGAATCACAACTAAATAACTCACTAAATGATAATCTGAGTCTGAGAACATGGAGAGTAAATAGTGGAAGATTGACATGATGCCAGATACTTTGCCAAGAGAGTGTTAAGGCTGCCTCAGTTCCTGACCTTCTTGTTCCATTTTTTCCCCAACAGACTCTGTTCCTTGCTTTGAAATTTTGTTAATGTATTCCCATCCTAACTAAATAAGCTTTGGTATATTTGCAAGCTTTACATAAGGTTTCACATAAGCCAGCTAGAACCTAATACAAACTAAGAAGCAGGAAATTAAGAATCAGCACTTCAAAACCAGTCAGAATCATAAACAAAGACCAATCAGGAACCACTCTGCATCAACTGGAAACCAGATTGGATAAAGATCAATCAAAAGTCAGCACACCTGGCTGTAAAGACAGGAGCCAAGTCAGACCCTCCTCGGTTGCTGATCTGCCCAGCAGACTACCTTTTTCTGAAGATGTCAGCCATAGTTGGAGGCAAAACTTCAGGAAAACCGTTACCGTCCTAGAACATGATTATTAAACCCTGATAGCCAACATCACTCTTCACAAAAGGTCATTCGATGCATTAAGAAGATAGTCAAAGGTGAACTACTGTTGAAGTGTTTGTTTATAATTCACATTTCTGAAGCCATCCAATTTCTCAGCACCAGTGGGCAGCATACAAGGTGAAAACCAATGATATAGAACAACATCAGCAAACAGATAGAGAAGACAGCACAGTGGAACTGACATAAAAACCTTTCACAAAGGATTCATAGTCTACCTTTGCCCAAGCCTGGAGAAAGAGCCAGGTTTCTAGGTACATTTTAAAAACAGCAAGATTGGGACTGTTCATATCTCAGGGTGGATGTTCTTCCAGCAGGTAGGCACTGTGACAGAAGGCATTATTCCTGCGTCCCATTAGTTTACTTTGTTTAATGAAAGGGGTTGGAGCATTCTGTCGGGTGTCACAGGATGTGTAGAAATAATACATATGAGCAGTTTCCTCAAATAACAAGGTCCTGTGCCATGTAGAGCTTTGTTAATCAGTGCTTGAATAGCACTGAGAAGCCTGCCAGTAACCTCTGCACTTTGTGAAGCAATGGTGTTATATGGGCATTCCAAAACATGCCTCTAACTGCTTGTGCCACCATATTCTGAACCAGCTGAAGTTTCTGAGTGGTCTGTAAAGGCAGCTCTATGTAAAGCACATTGTATTGGTCCACATACTGTATGAGGTAAATAAGGCATGAATGATCATGAGAGTGGCCTGCTGTTATAGAAATAGGTACAATTGGTGTGAAGATCTTCCAAGTTACAGCTGCTGTCTGCTCTGAATGAGAGCTGAGAGACCAGGAATATCCAGTCAGCCTTTCAGGAGAGGCCAGATTAGGAAGCAGACTCCACATATCTGATTGTAACTATATTTTATTGATATAGACTACTAACAAAATCTTGAGTTTTCCCTTCTCCCTCTTATACTCTAATAATACTCTACTGTTCTTTCTCACACTTTTGTTGTTTCCAAGGCTTAAGTATGTTCTTTCTTTTGTAACTGACACTGGTCTTGCCTAGATTTCCAAAGGTAATCTGTGTGGTTGTCTACAGACTGTCATGGTTTCCTTTCAGTTCCATCTGGGGGGATTTAATTTAATTTAATTTAATTTAATAACATTTATATACCGCCCTTCTCCCTGAGGACTCAGGGCGGTTCACAGGGCAGAATAAAATAGCAAATACAAACATTAAAAAAGATTAAACAATTGCCCTAGTTAAAAACAATATAGATACAACGCTAAAAACCCCCAGAAAAATGCAACTAGAGATTCAAGATCCCATATTTGAATATCTGTGTATCTGCAGCAACCAGGATGAGTCTGTGCCTCCCCATCCAGATCCCAGTCTCACTAGGATAAAATCTTGATAGCATCATTTTGTTGGTAAGGAGTTGAGATATAAGCTGAGAATCATCAGAATCTGATGGATGACCTTGCTGAGCAGTTTCATGTAGATGTTAAATAAGGGTCAAGCCTTTTTGCACCCTGCAATTTAACGACTTTGTTCTCCCCATTCCTGCCAACAGCAACAAGAACTAGCCATGGAGAATGGAGAATTGTGTCCCCTACTCCATCTTTATATTCAGTCCATAAAACTACATGATTGATGGCGTTGAAGATTGCCAAGAGATCAATTAAAGTCAGAATGGTTATACCACCTCATCAGAATTACACCAGAGGACATCAACAAATGTACCAATACCATTTTAGTGCTATTCTTTGGCCTGAAATCCAACATGAATAGATCTAGGTCCATTTGAAACTGCAACTTGATCACCTTCTCAACAAGCTTCCCCGGAAAGCAGTTGGAAACTGGGTGAAAGTTATTTTTGACTTGATGGGTTCTGCAATAATTTCTTGAGGAGAAGGCACACCATCACCACTTTCAATCCAGTCAGTTCCATCCCATTCCTCAGAGAGTAAGTCAACACTACCTGGATAAAAGATATATTTTCTTCACTAACGAGGACAGACATGGATTTTTAACAAACAAGTGGGCAGATTAACCGATCCACTTGTAGGTACACTTGTAGGTACACTTCCACAACTGTTATAGGATGAAACTCCTCCCAGCTAACCATACTGGACCCACTCATTTTGCACCCAACTCAAAGTGCTTGGAATTTTATCTATCAGATACTAAGAATAGTCTTCAAAAAGGCCCTAAAATCTTCTTGCAGCTCCTTTCTCATTAGCAGAGAATGGGTCATGTTAAAAAGGAACACAATCCAAGTCTCTGCAGATGCAATAAGAGTGGAAAAATACATACGTTTTGCCAGTCTAGTTGTCACAAAAGAATGTCTAATGTACACAATATACTCTTTTAAATATGTGGCATTCTGCCTATACAAGCTCAAATATGTTACGTGATAGAAATGCAGCTAGCATGTTTTAAATTCATGTTTGTTTCTACTCAATTCTCCCTTTAAAAAGAAAATACTTCAGCTTCTGAAAACTTGCTTTTCTTTTATCATAGAAAGTTATGGATTAGCCCAACAGGATTTGATTTGGATACATAATTTGAATATGATTTCTTATAGCTTTGAGCTAACAGAGATTTCTTCACATTTCTAAATTAAGAAAAGTGCTCAGATTTATGATGATTTGTTGTTATTTTATTACTGTGGTGATTCCACACTCTGACACAACAAAGTCCAATACAATCCTAATAGCTAATTTATCCAAGATTATAACTTCTATTGCTCCAGCTTGTCGTGATGTAACCTATACATTAATTATTCATTATTACAAAAACTTCCTTCTAACACAAAATTTGACTAAAGAAGAGAATCTTTACTGCAATACAATTCCTTAATTAAAGATTTAACTCCTTAATTGTGGCTACATTTTTAAATTCTGATTGTCTGCCTTTAAAATTAAATACAAAATCTAACTGTGTGCACATGTCAACCTAACAAGCTTTGATGTGTTTAATTTTGTTTTTTGATTAATTTTGATTAAACTGAATTTCACCCTTTCTTTTTCTTTTTGAAAACAGGAAAAGCTTAGGGTTCATATTCATATCCACAGAACATACTTTTCTGACCATTTTTAATTAAATCCTCATGCATTTGTTTCATTCCCAGCTAAAAGCAGAACCAATCTAAAATCACTTTTACCTGTCCTACCTTAAACTAATGTTTCCCTCTTTTTCCAACAGCATTTTTGCTGTGGATGTTGTCTGGCATTCTTCATTGACAATGTGGAGTGGGGTCTGCTCTGCTCCTTAGACGTATTGGGGCCTTCTCTTCGTTGCAGGCTCTAGAACTGCACCCTATAACCATTTTGACTTAGATGTCCAGAAATCCTAGCTTCTATGGAAGCACCTGCTTGCATAATATCTGACTGCCTCTTTCTGAACTTTGCAAGCTGCTGATAAATATGGATTTGGTCCTCTTGAAAAAGTGTCCAAACTATATTTAAAAAGAGAACAATTGTGAGAACAGTAGTCCTGTCTAGCCCAAAGATTGATTTAAACCAGGAAAGAGAAGTATGACTTGAGTTTTGCTGATTTTGTTACTGACTGTTACATTGCAAGTTTTAATAGGGCTCCTTTTTTCTACTAATCAATTGTTTCATTCCTGTGATCTGCCCAATGGGCTATTTTTAATTCCAATTTTTAAAAAAACAAAACCTCACCACACTAAATTTAAAAATAGGCTACCTGGAAAGTTACATGTGTGAAAATACATCTTTGTGTGTATCTTCCTGCTAAGATAATTGGACCAGAGGCTAAACCTACCACTCAAAGCATTCACCAATATCAACCAGCCATGGGATTGGGGATTGCGTTTTTGCTGACAGGTGACACTTAATAGGAGGTCAAGTGAAGCCATGGAAATCCACCAATCTCTAATCTTAACCCATTTTGAAATAGTAAGAACAGCACTACTTACAAGTTGCAATACTAAAGCAAAATAATAATATCCACTGTGTAGGACAAACAGGCAGAAGACAGACAGAATGCATCTATGAACACCTTTGACTAGCAGTCAGAGGACATGATGAAAATGCCTTAATTTCACAACATATGGACAGATTGTGAACATCCTAGACCAAGCCAAGTCCAAAAATGCTAGAAAATTCTTGGAAGTCTGGCATTCAGACAAATTAGCTATAAACAGGGACGCAGAGATAAACAAATCTACATACAGTACAGTACCATTCAAAAGAGACAATCAGAAAGCCAAAAAGGAAATGAAAATACCAAAACACCTCCTCACCAACAATTAAACTAGAGGAGAGTTTAGCATCAAAATTAATATTAGACCAACAATCAAGAACCAAAAAATACCCCAATCAAGGAATTACCAATTCATAGTAAATAACAGCCCAAGGAACCATTAAGACCACTCACATCAATATTGACAGGCCAAGCCACTACTATATAAAAAATAAGAGCAAACCGCATTTTCTACTAGCACTGCTGATGTTATCTATTTCATAATGAAACACCTGCAAGAAAGCAACCAAGCTCAGAGATCATCAAGACACCACTTAATAATAAAGGCAGTACAGTTTATATCAGCATTCTGACATAACTCACGGTTCTGTTCACATTATCTCTATCGAGGATATAATGTAAACAGAAGTTAACAGGTACAAATGAAAAAAGAAATATGGCTTTATATAACAAAAATGAAGAGAGGCCTGACAACTACAGTATGAAGGATGGTTAAAAGACAAGGCATGATAGCAATCTTCCAATACTTGCAGGGCTGTCATAGGCAAATAGATGTAAATTCTCTGTAGTGACCAAGGGTAGACAAGAGCCAGAGGCTGGAAGCTTCACAAAGAGAGATTCAAACTCTCTTGATCGTGAAAATAAGAGAATTCTTGATTACTGGGCTAGCCTGCATCCTGGAGTCATTCGGTGGGCCATTGTTGGAAGTTTTCAAACAAAGCTTTGTCTGGGATAGTCCAAGGATTGCTTACCCAAGTTGGAGTAATATATTTATTTTTTGATTATTTTTATTATTATATTTTATATTTTTTATTATTTTTATTATTATATTTTATTGATTTTTTACAATAACAATCCTTAGTGCTTAGCAAACAGTGTGTTGTCTGGGTTCATATGTTTAAAAACAATCACTAATAATCAATTTCTATAATTAATCAATATGTTAGTCAGTTATGTATTTCCTTGATTTTCTCTTCTTCCAGTAGTATTCTCCTTTTGTCTTCATTAAACAAATATAATTCTTAATATTTTTGATACATACAAGTTTAAGTATAAACATTTTTCTAGTATTTGTACAACCAACAATAGCATCAATATCTTTTTTAATCATCTTATATTTCAATTGTTTTTATAAAAGTTATCCTATTAAGATTATGTGTCCTGTTTTCAAGATTCTTATTTAAGCTTAATTTCCCCACTGTATTCAAACCACTCTTATCAGTCATAATTTTCTCAAAATTAATTACCTTTAAATATCCAAACTTTTCATTCACATACACCATCCTAATATTTTTACATTTCGTGTATTGTGAAAAGTATTATACTACTTACATATCTTATCCCTCTTGCTATAGGGTCCCTTTATATATAAACTTTATCTATTCTTTTAACCATATTCAGACAAGTATTTAATCATATAGTATTCCATCTGGTAAGTCAAATCAAGTCTTTTAAATCTGACTCTAGCCGCCTTCTTTTGCCAGGTCGCTTTCCAATTCAGTATGTTCAGCTTGCCAGGGGATTTTCCCTGTATTTTTGTAGATATTGTTGGGGATAAAAAAGACATATTAAGTAGGATGTTCATTTTTTGTGTCCCAAACTTTAATGGTTTTCCTGACAGCTCTTTAATCCATTTTATTAGATCTTCTTTCTTGTTATCAAGTTTGTTTTGAAGTCCTGGAAGATAAAACATCTTTTTTATTTCCTTTGTTGTAGTAAAGTCTTGCAGATTTTCTCTTATTTGTATTAAGTTGTAGTTCTCTTTATTTGTAGCTTCCATATTTAAATCACTTTCCTCTGGTTTGTGTTCTAATGTGAAATTTTAACAGTTTTCATGGTTTTCAGATTTATCCAGACTGTAGTATTATTAATCTCATTTCATTATATTTCTGTTCCCCATTAAAATTTAATTCACCGCTTCCATCTGTGAGAGGGTGGGAGTGTAGTCACCTCCCTTCTCACTTTCAGAGGATTTTATGCTTCTTGGGAAACTTTTCCAGGGAACCACATAAAAAATAAGAGAGAGAAGATCAAATTTCTCACCCAGTTCCAAGCATGCTGTTCACCATTGTTCTGGTTAGTGCCTTTGGACTTCGGCTGCAGTTAGCTTGGGCTGCTCACCAAGGTGTGGCCAGCTTTTCTCCTGGTGGGTTTTGGAGGGCTTCCCCCAGATTGAGCAGATTGACCGCCATCATTCTGTGATCATCAGGGTGTCCCTCCTTCTTTGTTGCCTCTGCGGTGCGACTTTAGATCCATTTTAGGGTTCAAAGGCAGGGTGAAACCAGCCAAGAGGTGCGGAGCTCCGCAATCTTGTGGCCGTTTTGTTACAACGCAAGACCAGAAGTCTGGACTAGAATATTTCTAATGTATCCTCCAATCTTAAAATTATGTGATTTTGTGCTTGTATTGAACATTATGTGTTTTCTGCAGGATCATATGAATTTTCTTTCCTAGAATGAATTTAGTAATTTGTCAGCCATGACTATATATCAGCCCCCTCAATATCAGTCCTATTCCTGGCCTTTTTTTTCCTTTTTGGATGGATTACTGACTTCTCACTGCTTTTGGTACTAGGAAATCTATCATAAATATCTGGCTCATGCTTAAAGCCCATGTAGTAATTCAGGCAACAGCCAGAGAGAATTTATTTTTCCTTTCCAATGTTTTACCAATGGAAGTTGCACTGTAAAAACAATAATTACTCATGCATATTCCCTGTTCTATAGGAACAGCATCGATTACAGCAATCAAATAGAAGGTTATTCTAAAACATGCAAATTTGAGTGCTTGTTTTTCTGCATGTTTAATTGTATGTCAGTAAAATTCTCTTTAAAGTTTCTCTAACAAGTTTTAGATATATGAATCAGTTGTATCTATGGTATGATTATATATATATATATATATATATATATATATATATATATATATATATATATATATATATATATATATATATATATATATATATATATTAACAAACAAATGAACACTGGGATAGAATTAAAAACTAAAACAGTTTTTATTGCTGAAAAATCAAGCTTTCGTTGGCCAACTGCCAACGTCAGGATGGAGATGCTGGGGTGGGGAGATTCCGTTTATACTGTTGGTGTCTGCACTCTGCTCATGGAGTGCGCTCAGATCTGTTTGTTGAAGTCTGCCGTATTTCTTTGAGTTGTCACGCATCCGTTTTTGGGATGTATTTGTCTCTGGGTATCTGTTGTTAAAAGTGAATTGTTTATAGCTCCATGTGTTGTAGCCATAACTCTGGTCATTGTCCGTGCTCTCATGCCAGGGATCTTAAATGGTTGTTGCTCTTCTTCCTTGTGTTCGACATTGCAGAGTGGTTGTGTGCTGGTGCAATCTTGGATTTGATGCAATGAGGTAATTTGTGAATTCTTGCGCTGTTTGTCTTCATGTCGCGCACGTCATTCCTCTTCCCAATTTCTTAGTGCCTGGTATGCAGGGGGGAGGTCTATATGCCGGTTGATGGAGGAGTGGTTTGAAAACCAAGCTTCCTTAATCAAGCGGCCACCTTTAGTGTTGTTGCTGGCAATTACCTCAGTCCCTGCTAGATTAAAGGCATGGTTGTGTGTAGCCATGTGTGTCCACACCTGTGAACGTTGTTCTTGTCTTCTAATAGCAAGCTTGTGTTCATGCACCCTAGTCCTCAGTCGTTTTGCTGTCTCCCCAATGTAATTGCAATTGCAATTCTGGCATGATATTTTGTATACGACCGAGGCTTTTTCTTCATTGGGGAGTGGATCTTTAGGGCGCATGACACAAGCTCGTAAGGTCCGATCAGGTCTGTGGGCAACACCAACTTTGTGAGGGGTTAGTATGCGCGCTGTGGCCTCGGATACACCATGGATATAAGGCAGTGTTATCTGTGATGTTAAGGTGTTGTCACATTCATGGTGGGTAGGTTCACTTGGCCTGCTGTATTGTCTGATGAAGTTAGACGGGTACCCGTTGTTTCTGCAGACATGATGAAGGTGGCGTCTTTCTTCCCTTTTTGCCTTATTCGTGTTGCAATGTGTATCTATACATCTAAAGAGGGTTCTGATACAGCTGGCTTTATGGGTTGTGGGGTGATTACTTTTGTAATGAAGTATCCTGTCCATATGGGTGGATTTATGGTAGACCGATGTGTGTAATGAGCCATCAGGTTGACGTCTAACTAACACATCTAAGAAGGGCAAAGCCTCATTGGTCTCTTCTTCTGCAGTGAAGCGGATATCAGGATAGATGGAATTGAGCTTCCTCATCAGCCTGTCCTTGTCCTGCTTTTTGACAATCACAAAGGTGTCGTCCACGTATCTCACCCAAAACCTGGGCTGACACGTGGACATCACCCGGGTCTCTAGTTGTTGCAGGACTGCTTCTGCAATGACACCAGAGATGGGGGACCCCATAGGGGTGCCCTTCACCTGTTCATAAATGGTGCCTTGAAATGTAAAAAATGTTTTCAGGCATAGGGACGTAAGCTGAAGCAGATCTTCATTGCTAAGTGAATCTTGATGTTGCCCCGCTCCCTGCTGTTGCAAGCAGTCCCCAATTACAGCAAGTGCTAAGTTTTGTGGAATCGAGGTGAATAGGGAGATGACATCATAGGAAATCATGATCTCCCCCTCCTCTATGCTGACAGATCTAATTTTCTCTAAAAATTCACTAGAGGAGTTCACAGAGGTGTCATTGTTCATTACTAGATATCTTAATCTGCCATATAGCCATTTGGCCAGCCCCGAGGTTGGAGTTCCCCTAAAAGACACAATGGGTCTTAGGGGAGCTCCTTCCTTATGGATCTTGGGGAGTCCATAAAATCTGGCAGTGGGCGCATTTTTGGGGCGCATAGTTCTTAAAGCCTCCACCCCTATTTTCCCTTGCCATTTTAATCTATCTAGTACCTTGGAAATTTGGTTCTTGAGGGTTGTCATGGGGTCTTTTTTGACAGTCCGGTAAGCGCTAGTGTCATTGAGCAGTGTGAGGGCTTTGTGGATGTAGTCAGGTCGGTCCATTATAACAGTTGCTCTGCCTTTGTCAGCTGGGAGGATGACAATGGATGTGTTATCCTGTAATTGCTTTAGGGCTTCTCTTTCAGTAACTGATAGTGTTTGGCAGCGTCTATGAGTCATAAGTAGGCTTGTGACATGGTGCCTGATAGAGCCCTTGGTCACTTCATTAATGTTCACTTGTTGGATGGCTGATTCAAAGGCTGTCACAAAGTCCACAGGGCGCGCATCCATTAGGTTGTAACCTGCATCACGTTGTAACAGTTCTTGTTTGTAAGAAAACGTCTTGGATGATAAATTGTGTACCAAATCATTGTTAGAACTAGGTTTGCTTATTGCAGGCAGGCGTTGCATTTTGCGATGCAGGGCCTCAGTCCTGAGTTGTTTGAACTTTTCTGTATCTTCTGTATATATATATATATATATATGTAGGTCTAGAGTCTCGGGTTTCTTCCCGCGTTCCTTTCATCTTCAGAAAGTTGTGGCGACGTTTCGACGAAATCCCATCCATCATCATCAGGAAGGAAAGGAACAGACAGACCACGCATTGCTCCTGAAAGCAGCAGGAGGAATACTCCGGCCTGATGATGACGGATGGGATTTCGTCGAAACGTCGCCACAACTTTCTGAAGATGAAAGGAACGCGGGAAGAAACCCGAGACTCTAGACCTACACATACAGACACCCGCGAGAATCTACGAAAACATATATATATATATATATATATATATATATATATATATATATGGATCTTTGGTTATTCGGGTTTTTCCCCGCGTAGAACTAAAGGTGTAGGTGCAACGTTTCGACGGAATCCCATCCGTCATCATCAGGCTGGTGGCTTTAGCTTCCTTCTTCTGGGAGAAGCATGTGGCTGTTTGTTCCTCTTTTTTAAAAGTTTAAAAAAGAGGAACAAACAGCCACATGCTTCTCCCAGAAGAAGGAAGCTAAAGCCACCAGCCTGATGATGACGGATGGGATTCCGTCGAAACGTTGCGCCTACACCTTTAGTTCTACGCGGGGAAAAACCCGAATAACCAAAGATCCACATACAAACACCCGCGAAAACCTCAGAAAACATTATATATATATATATATATATATATATATATATATATATATATATATATATATATATATATATATATATATGTTATAAGGAAATCTCCAAATGTTGTTTTGAGTTCCTCAAGATATGACATTTAACAAGTAATAATAAATAAAATAGCCAGTAGTGATTTTAATTAGTTTTGTGAAATTATTATTTATTAAATCTGTGGACAGTTAATCCCCTTTGGAGTCATGGTGGCTTATAGCATTCATACAATACTATAAAAAGTCCATGGTACATAAATCCCCAATACACAAGAGAAAAATAACATAATATCTGTAACAATAGAAATAACATAATGTAGCAATATGCAAACAGCAAAGGTAATAAAGATAAAATGATCGTAAATGAGTAATTTTTCACCGACTTCAGGAATGCCACAGCTAAAGTCTAACCTAGCTTCAAGAATTATTCCAAAATATAAGTGCAATGACAGAGAAACAGGGCTTTATTGTCCTTAGCCCATCACACCTCTTGGAATTGTGCTACCCAGAGCAGATACACCCAAAAGAATCTCCTTGGATATGTTGATTCAGGGTGCCAAAGGCAGGCCTGAAGGTATTTTGGTGCCAGGCAAAATAGGGCTATATAATCAACACTAGAGCTTCGTATTGTATCCAGAATTCTGCTGGTAAACTAATGCAGGATGTACAAGATAGTTATCATGGGATTATGGTGTTGTGTACTAGTCATCAAATGAGCCACTGCTTTCTGGACCTACTGCAGATCCCAGTTGGCCTCCAACATAGCCTCAGGTTGAGCGCATTAACAAAAGTCTACTCAGCTAATGGTAAGGCCATTAGTTACTATAGCAAGGTCCTTTCACACCAGGCTAGAAACCATGGTGTTGGTGAGATTTAGTCCTGCCATAGGCATGAAAGCAATCTGGATTCTAGTCATTCTCTCTCAGCCCCAACCCATCTCAGAGGGTTGTTGTGGGAAAAGGAGGAGGAGGAAGGAATATTAGATATATTTACCATTTATTTATTTATAATGAGACTTGTATGCCGCCCTATCTACCGAAGGACTCAGGGCGGCTAACAACAATAAAATACAAATAAGTACAAATATTAAAAAAGAATTAAATTATGGCAAAGTCCCACTAAAACCAATAAAAACATTTAAAATCATAATTAAAAACCCCATTATCATCAGTCCAGGTTGGCCTGTTGGAAAAGATATGTCTTAAGGTCACAGTGAAAGGACCGAAGGTGTGGGGCCATCCGGAGCTCCCGGGGGAGTTGATTCCACCAAGCAGGTGCCCCAACAGAGAAGGCCCTCCCCCTGGGGGTCGCCAGCCGACACTGTCTGGCCGACGGCACCCTGAGGAGGCCCTCTCTGTGTGAGCACACAGGGCGATGGGAAAACGTTCCTGGCAGCAGACGGTCCTGCAAATATCCCGGGCCTAAGCCATGTAGGGCTTTATAGGTAAGAACCAACACCTTGAATCTCACCCGGAGGGCAACCGGTAGCCAATGCAGCTCACGCAGGAGGGGTGTAATATGGGAGTATCGTGATGCTCCCATCACAACCCACGTGGCCGCATTCTGCACCAGCTGAAGCCTTCGGGTGGTCTTCAAGGGCAGCCCCATGTAGAGAGCATTGCAGTAATCTATCCGGGAGGTGACGAGCGCATGAGTGACCGTACGTAAAGCATCTCGGTCCAGATAGGGGCGCAACTGGCGCACCAGGTGAACCTGTGCAAATGCCCCCCTGTCCACGACTCCAACGTGATCTTCTAAACTGAGTCGTGCATCCAGGAGGATGCCTAAGTTGTGCGCCCTATCAACGGGAGGCAGCACCTCTCCCCCCATAACCAAAGATGGAAGATCTTGGACTACACGAGATGCCATCTTGATTATTTATAAAAATAATATAAAAATAATAAGTCAGGTTGAAAAAAAACTTTAAAAAATGATCCACCAGCAGATCGAAGATCACAGCCTCTACTTTTTCATTCAGCACCACCTATTTGGGCCTTGTGTTCTTGGAGTCAATGCAAGCCCTTTGAGAATTGGCAGAGAATCACAATGTACAAACAACAATGCCATTTTATATACATTCAGCTTTAGCTTTCTTCTTCCCATTTAGGCCCCAACAGCCTCTAAACATCCAAACAAGATTTTGATGGGATTTTCAATTGGGCTCAGAGTGGCAGTATTGATAGTACTGCAGCCTGAACTTCCATATGAACTTTCCCAGTAGCTTCATAAAGATATTAAACAGTAGAGGAGAGAAAACAGATCGACTACACAGGAAGGTAGACACTGGACCAATCTCTCTCTCACCGGTAATACTTAGAATCTCCCACTGAGTTAATATTAGAACTGCTGCAAAATAGAGCAGGCCTAGCAGAAACTATAACAAATGGTATTAAATCTCTGAGAGACCCAGTTAGATCAAGTAGAGGACCCTATCAAGGTCCTGATAAATGTAATCAACTGTAGCAGTCAAAGCTGTCTTCATCTTAGTCCCAGGCCTGAACCTGATGGAAAAGGTTAAGATAAACCAATTGCTTTGGATGCTATGCATCTGAATCAACCACAGTTTCTACCACATGCTTAGTGACCTTCCTCAAAAGACTGGAGTAGTAGACAACAATGATCAAACACTACTAGATCCAAGGAAAACCTATAAAGGAGCAGATACCCCTCAGCCTCCTTCAAAGCTGCCAGCATCATCCACTCCATAGTGAACCATTGACAGCTTCCTGGATCTAACAAGTCACAGATTTGCCAGCTCTATGTAGGAGCCAGGAGAGTTGGATCAAGCATAAAAGGGGCATGCTTCACTGGAAATCCCCCATGGAATGCAAATTTCTCATGCAAATTCTTTGATGGAATCTGACAAATGTTTATGTAAGTTGGCTAAAATTATTTATAAGTAAATACTTCCAGAACTTCGGTGTTATTCTAGTTCATAAAAGGACTGCTGTATCTCCCTGCTAAAATATGGTCAACTCAATCACCAACATTCAGTTTTTTGTTGACACAAGGTTTAATAAAATGGAATGAAGTATTATTTTTCTGTCCTGTTTGATGTGTGTACTGCTGAGGACAGCAAAACTGAAGAACAAAGTGCAACAGAGCACAGACAAGCTGAAGTTATAGAAACAGTTGTGGTCGGTGGAGGAGCCCAATGCTTTCCTTCACTTGAAAACTATTTCTCTAGAAAGGCCCAAAAGCAGCCAGTGGCTGTTTCCAAGCAAAATATTGCTGTGGTTTTGTTTTTTGTGTTTTTTCTTTCCATTATTGCAAAGTGTATATATTGGCGTTTTGAACATTTTCTTTCATAATGTACAGTTACGGTGTTCATTGATGGACAATATTATTTGAAAGGTCGGCTGCTCCAACTGGCATATAAGCAAGCCTCCCTCTCTGCTCTAACTCAAATTGTTTCAGTTTATATACTATTCTTAAGTTCATCAGAATGGGGCATATGATACAGCTGCATTTTAAGACAAGGTTAAAAACATCTCCAGTTTAAAAACAAGGTCCCTGGAGAGGGTGTTAAATCCAGAGAGTGCTGATCTGTTTCCTGTTTTTGTTATGATTTCTCCACTGTAACTGAATATCCCTCTGAGCTGCAGCAAATAAGAATTATCCTACTATGTCTATGTCAGCAGGCCAAGAATTGCTGGTTTCACCTCTTGCTTTTTACGTACTCCTAATGAGATCTCAGAATCCCAAAACGTATTTTATTAATTTATGTTTTAAACTGTGCTGTCAGCGCAAGCTTTGAAAGGAATGGACAGTTGCTATCTTTTACTTTCATTATTACCACAAATAGATGCCTTAGTTTGGGATACTATACTGTATTTTTATCTACTACTCCTAACATTTCACAGGAATGCTACACAATGTTGCCATTTAAAATATACCACCATATATTACATTTTTTTGCCAACCTGCCAGGCTAACCTGATGCTCTTTGTATTTAAAATGTCCTGTTTAGTAAACAAGGTGGATGATTCTTACTGGAAACTTCACAAAATATGATCTTGTATAAACTTGCTCTATTGTATATGGAAAATTACTGAAAAAAACATACAAAGTATAATATCAAGGAGATTCTCAGCAGAGTTCTTCAGGGATGTCAATCTCCGGTGTATAGAGCACCTGGCCTCCTTGGCTGTTCTCATTAAGGGTTAAGTGCTAGATTACCCTAGGAAGTTTTTAAAAGAAATTGGGATGAAGACAGTGGCAAATATCTCTGTATCGTTGCCAAGGAAACTCTATGGACATTTCAATAAAGTCTCCAGCAATGGTTAAAGTATTAGGTTAGAAACCAGGACACTGTGAACTCTAATCCCGCTTTAAGCATGGAAGCTGGTTGAGTGACTTTGGGCCAATCTCTCTCTCTCTCTCTCTCTCTCTCTCAGCCCAAGCCACCTCACAGGGTTGTTGTTGCAGGGAAAATAGGATGAGGAGTATTCACGCTTGAGCTATTTAAAAATACAATGAACATGAGATGTAAATAAATAAAATATTCACTATAGGGAAACATGAGGAGTTTCACAAAACCTTTATCTTTGCAGGAAAAAGCATAAGGAGGTAAAGAAGCTACATGGATTAGCTCCATCTTCCCGTTCCAGGATCTACCACCCTTATGTTATTTAAAACTAATTGAAAAGGGCCTGGATCTGTATAATGCACTTAATGTACAGGTGTATACGGATAGTTCTTGTTTAGGTACTGTCTTGTTTAAAGACCATTCACGGTTAACAGGAGTAATGAAAAATAATTTTACAACCAGTCTCACATTTAAAGCAATCGAAAACTGAATTAAGATCATAAGCGCAGACATGATTTCACTTAGCAAACACTTCGCTTAACGATCAAGTTGCCAGTCTCAGTTGTGGTTGTTAAATGAGGACTAGTTGTATAACTCTTCCATACGATGGAAAACCCCTGGTCCTATGATGTTCAACCTCGGCACAGTTTTACTTCTATAGATTACTATATATGTATATCTCCTTTTGATGCATCCCATATGCATCATATTGGGAGGAAGGCTGCTGGACAGCTCCTGCTCACATTATTCCTTCATGAGAAAGAGGCAGTATAATGAATTGGGGGGGGGAATAGTCTTCTACAGCACAGGTAAGATATTATTTAGACTTACTCTACTCAACCCAGCATTGTCCAGTTCCACAGGGACAATTGCTAAGATTTCCTAGCTAGTATAGGAATGATTGAAAAAATTGTAGATTATGGAAGATCTCTGCCCTACAGGAATGAATGAAAGAATGAATTAATATTAAAAAATAAAAAAGTGGATGTGTTTATCATCTTGGCCAACTGCAGGAACTTTGATGTAATATAAAGAAGAGCAAGCAGCACTGGAGTATGCTGCCTAAGGAAACAATGGAGTGTCATTTCTAGCAAGGACAATTAAGATCCTTACTTTACAAACAATTGCATCAAAAATAAGTCTAGTAGTTGTGAGGACCAGTTACAAAGATGCTGAGGTGGTGGCAGTGGAAGAACAACAGAAACTGGGGGAGGAGTTAAAGCCTGAAACAGGGTCAGGGAAAGCGCAGGTCCCTCCAAATGTTGCTGAACTTCAGTTCCCAACAGCAGTGTAGAATGCTGGGAAATATGTATTAAAATTAGAATTCTAATGTGGTATCCTTAAATCAACATTTTTTTTTCATTCTGTTATTGTGTGTGCTGTAGTTTTGCTAATTCTAGTAATTTTACAGTTATAGTGAAGGAGGGAAAAATCTTGATTGTAAAACCAAGTACATAGCAGTGCTGGAATAAAAAAATAAAATATATGAAGGGACAGTTGTTAAGTGAAACACGTCATTAAGTGAACCTGGCTTCCCCCATTGACTTTGCTTGTCAGAAGCTGGCTGAAGAAGTCGCAAATGGTAATTATGTGACCCAAGATGCTGCAACCATCATAAATTTTGATCACATGACTGTGGGGATGTTGCGATGATTATAAGTTTGAGGAGAGGTCATAAGTCACTTTTTTCAGCACCACTGTAACTTCGAATAGTCACTTAACAAATGGCTGTAAATCAAGGACTACCTGCACACAACTGACCTGATTTACATTTGTCTAATTTGTGTAATTATATAATTGAAAATTAATTACTTAATTATACCTTTTGAGGCAAATGGTGTAAATTCTATCAGTTGTCTGGATAGCTTTGGAATTCAGAAATAAAATGTTGCTTAAATCTGAATGGAGGTCTGGACCATCAGTTTTTTATTCTATTTCCAAACCACATTTTCAGTAATGATTTTAAAAAGGAATTTGCTTTCCAGCCTAATTTATGCTTTGGAAAGCATCCAAAATAGAATAAGTGAAATTGTGTTAGTACACTTAATAGTTTTCTAATTGAATTTACTGTCTTTCTTTTAGGAAGAAACTCAAAGTGATCAGGAGATAGGTGAAGAAAGATAATTAATGTTTTCACAACCCCATCTGCCGTATCTCAGCTAGCAGTAGACCTAACAGTGTTATATGTAGGTTTTGGCTGTACTATGCTGCTGGATCAAAACTGAAATGTTTATAACTGCCCTGTCTTCTTGGAGATGATAGTCTTCCCTGCTTATTTACTTTTATAAACCTAAGTGATAATTTACTCTAGGACTGCCTTTGTAGTGTCAGTTTTCTAGCTCCTTTGTTGGGTGTATGAAAATTATACCTTCCCTACTGGCTTAATTTTGTTTGTTTGTTTTCTTTCTCCTTTGTTAGAGAGATGGACATCTGGCAGGGCTTTGATGCTTTCTGGTCTGATCTGATTGTTCTCAGGCTGCCAGAATTGACTACCACTGAGAGTCAGTGTAACAAGTCAGCATATTTCTTTGTCTGCTTGGAAAGTCTGGTACTCACATTGCTTCTTTTCAAATCGAGCAATAAAGAGTAACCAGTGGATTTCCAGTAAATTGTACAGATACTAAGCTCAGGCAAAGACCTTTTTGAACCATGTCTTTTGGATATTTCCAAACAAATAGTGTTGGAAGAAGAGTGATCTTGCAAGCTTAGTGGGCTGTAAATTATATGAGCTCTTTTCAGAACAGTTGGTAAAAAATACCATTCCATCCCTATTTCTTCTTGTGATCTCAGAAGAGTGTTACAGATTTTCCAATAACCCTTAGTTTCATACAGGTAGTCCTCAACTTAACAACCATTTGTTTAGCGATTGTGCAAAGTTACAATGGCACTGAAAAAAGTGACTTACAAACAGTTCTCACACGGACAACTGTTGTGGCCTCTCCACAGTCACATGATCAAAATTGGCGGTGGTTGGCAACTGGCATGCATTTGCAATGGGTCATGTGATCGCCCTTCCCAGCCAACTTCTGATAAGCAAAGTCAATGGAGGACTTTGTTGGTTAAAGCCTCCAAGATGGTGCCATGTTGTTGGGTACATATGGTAGTAAATATATCCTTGACAGAGGGGTTGCTTCCCCCAACTGTTAAAAGTTTAGTCTGCCCTTTCCTCAAGAAACCTTCCATTTTTAGCTTCTTTCTTCTTTACAGCTCCAAGGACCCTTTCAGGAAGTGAATTATCTAGACCTCTTTCACTCTGAATTCAGGCCGGATGATCATATTTAAAACAGCATTGGTTGCACTGGTTGTTCGTTCCATTTGATTCTGGTGGCAGGCAAGCAATTTAACTCTGTCTGTGTATGTATGTGTGAAGTGTCTATTCATATCTTATCAAGAGTACAGTTTTTAATTGTTTTGGTCCTTGTATGTTTCATAATTAGAGTAGACCAGAACAAATAGATAAACATTAATTGGAGGTTTTATATTTGAGGTTCATACACATATATAATGCCATATTATATGATTTGCACTTGTAGAAGCCATGAATTTATCAGTTCTTGCCTGACCTAATAAACATAAAGAAACATAGTCATCCCATTGTTTCTTACATCAAAAGAGAAAAGATTGTTCTATATTGTGTCGATTTCTGCAGTCCTAATTTGTGCAGCTCAGTGCAAATGCTTGTTTATGCATATGTCACTGTTAGTTAATCTTTAATTATAGCTGCTGTATTCAAGAAAGTTCTGCTATTAGATATTGCAATGGGAAGAGAAGATTAATCTTCCTCAAGCTGTATTTAGTATTTAGTCTTCCAGTAAGGAAATAATGTAATGCTTTTGCAGTTTCTTAATTAAATCACATCATAAAGTTCTAATTTAGAATATTTTATTTGTGTTATATATGCAGAAATGAATTGATATTGTACAGATAGTCATCAACTTACAACCATTCTTTAGTGATCTTTCAAAGTTATAATGGCATTGAAAAAAGTGACTTAAAATTGGTTCTTGCACTTACAATCAATGTAGCATCCACATAGTCACATGATCAAAATTTGGTTGCCTGGCAACTGGCATGCATTTACAACAGTTGCAGAGTCCCAGGATCAAGTGATTACCATCTGCAATCTTCCCAATTGCCTTCCAACAAGAAAATGTGGGAGCCAGATTCACTTAACTATCTCATGATTTATTTAACAACTACAGTGATTGTTAACAACCATGGCAAAAAGGTTATACAATCTTACAATCTTGTAAAATCTTGTAATAAAGTCAAGATTTATTTAATGACTGCAGTTATTTGTTTAACAACCATGAGAAAAAAGGTCATAAAATTGGGTGCAACTCACTTAACACTCGCCTTGCTTAACAACAGAGGTTCTAGTCTTGACTGTCGAGCATTGCCTATATTACAAAATTGTTAAAAAAGCCCTAGTCCTGTCCTGTCCTTATTGATCAGTATGAACTGCTGTTAAAAAGATGGAATTGTATTCTTCTTTCTTTCTTTCTTTCTTTCTTTCTTTCTTTCTTTCTTTCTTTCTTTCTTTCTTTCTTTCTTTCTTTCTTTCTTTCTTTCTTTCTTTCTTTCTTTCTTTCTTTCTTTCCAGTTACCCATCCCAAATCATGACTCTGGGGAGATAACAATTATAAACATAATAAAACAAAAAATAAAACATTTGAAACTAATAAATAGTACAGTAGCCAAAATTTAAAAAAACAGCCAACAACAAATAACACAACTGTGATACAGGATCAACCGTAACCTGAGGCTTCAGGCTCAGTAACCAAGGTCTTTAAGACCTTAGAAAAAGCCATCAGGGTTGGGACAAATCAAATTTCCATGTTCCAAAGAGCAGGTACCATGACAGAACGGTACTTCCAAATGGATGGGACACAGAGCATAACTCTTATGTTAGATCTAATGAGGCAGGTAGATACAACTGAGGAGAGAAGCAAACTGACCTCAGGTCATGAAGGGTTTTACAGGCAATGACCAGCTGCTTAACTTGTATCTGGAAGCCTCGTAACTCATAACTGCCTCTGTTACTTTGCATTAACTATAGCAGACATGTCAAACACAAGGCCCGGGGGCCGGATGCGGCCCGCGAAGTGGTTTCATGTGGCCCATGAAGCCATCCTGGAAACAGTGAGGAACGGCCCCCACTGCCTTGGCCCTGGCCCAGAGACCCTCCTTCTGCCAGAGACCCCCAGATCTGTCCCACTCCTGCCCAGGCCCACATAGGCACCCTTGATGGGAACGATGTAGAGCTGGCCATGCCCACCCAGTAGGCCATACGCACTCTAGCCACGCCCACTCAGTAGGCCACGCCCACCCTGGCCACACCCACCCGGCCCCCTGAGGGCAACCGCAATGCTGATGCGGCCCTCAATGAAATTGAGTTTGACACCCCTGAACTATAGCATGCAAATGCTTTTCAAGAGCAAACCTAGGTAGAACACATTGCAGTAATCCAGTAAACTGAGCCTCCCAATGAGGAAATGGGCAGAATTAATGCATAACACATAGCTGTGCAAAAGCCATACTTGCCACCTCTCCAAATTGTGCATAGGTCCCACCTGGAATAGAGCAACTCTATCCAAAACTAAAGATGGAAAATCCCCCAAACCAAGGGGCCATATAACCCAGAACCACCTAGTCTTGTTAGAGTTGAGTTGAAGCCTGTTCCCCATCCAGCTCTCCATAGCCTCCAGACATTGAGACAAGACCTCCATGACATCATTTGAATGATCTGGGGTACAGATATAAATGTAGCCATCATCAAAATACTCATGATGCTTCACCCCGAATCTTAACATGACTTCACCCAATGAAACCATGTTAACATTAAATAGGAGAGGAGAGAATACAGAATCCTACTCTCCAAAGCAGGGGCTATGAGTTGGATATCTCCACCCTCATAACATCAACTGGAACCAGTTTCTGCAAGAAATATTTATAGTTCATGTTATTTCAGCAAGCTGATAGTTGTGGGGGAATGTAAGCTCATAAGCCTGTATAATTCCTAAACTCAATAAACTATTTTGCATGACTTGTTAAATTATTATATTGTTTGGTCTTCTGTGGTATGTGAACTCAGATCTTGAGATCATTATAATTAAAATCATTCTAAATTGTTTATTTATCCTAACCATGGCTCTTCCTGTTAACTGAACATAGCTATGCAGACATACACACTGTCTAAATTTAAAACTCTATTATTGCCCCCAGAAAAGCCAAATCCCCACTTGCATATAACCACAGCACAGTGATTTTTTGAATACAGCAACTCCCATATGATGTTGCCTTCATCTTGTTCCAGACCATGAATGAAGCAGACTTAAGTTCTCCATTGCTATGTTGTCTCTTTTCCTTATTGTTCAAAAGCAACCTTAAGGTACATAAAATCTGTTTATGTTTCTTCATCCTAGCATTTGAAGTGGTCACGTAGAAGCTCTTAAAGTATCATCTTCAGTGGAGATCTGTTTGGGAAGAGGTGGGATAGGTTCCCTAACAAACTATTGTGCTATTCCATCATAATCAGGGTGCATCCCATGGAAGGAGGAGTTAAGAATACCAGGAATGTATGCCAAAAGTATATATAATCCCAGCTGCCCAGCTGAAGTTAGCAGCTATCTATATTAGGCAACAGTGTATAGAAAGTGGTGAGAGCAGATGATCATTTTAGTAACAATGGAAAAGTCATCATTTCACACTGTGTGGGAAAAGGCAGTGGAAAAATTAGTCCTGTATATTACTCCAAACCCTTCATGAAGAGACAATATATTGATAATATATTGCCAGATGATGGTCAGCTCAGGTTTGATGGCACTTAGCATGATACTGAGGGAGAATTTAGGATTTATTGCTGTTCAGGTAGCCCTTGACGTACAACAATTCATTTACTGACTGTTCAAAGTTACCATAGCACTGAAAAAAGCAACCTATGACCGTTTTTCACACGTATGACTGTTGTAGCATCTCCTTGGCCACATGTTCAATATTTAGATGCTTGGAAATTGGTTCATACTTATGAAGGTTGCAGTATCCCAGGGTCATGTTTTGCAACCTTCTGACAAGCAAAGTCAATGGGGAAGCCAGATTCAGTTAACTACTGTGTTACTAATTTAACAACTGCAGTGATTCACTTAACAACTGTGGCAAGAAAGGTCGTAAAATGGGACAAAACTCAATAACATTTTGCTTAGCAACAGAAATTTTGAGCTCAATTGTGGTAGTAAATCAAGGACTACCTGTACTAATAGTGTTTATGTCATGACTAAGCTCACATGCCACAGAAGAGCAAACAATATAACAATTTAACAAGTCCTTGGGGCATCTAATTACTTTTTCCATATAGAAAAAGAAAATCTGAAGCTTAAAATTATGGTGGAAACATATAATATAAGAAGCATGAGCATGGGACAGTTTAACACAGTGAAAGATGAAACAAATATACAAGTAAATTTTCAATTTACTTTTCAATCAGAAGATTGTTTACTGCTCAGGGCATAAAAAAACTCTCATTACCTACTACAGGAATAGATGGAGTAGTTATGCAAATATGGGAAGCAGTAGAAAACTTAATAAAAATTCTAACCAAACTATGCCAGCAAATTTGGAAAAAGACATAGTGGCCAACAAATTGCAAGAAGTCAGTCTACATACTAATGCCAAAGAAAAGAGACTTAATGGAATGGGCCAACTGCACTAGAATATCCTTAATTTCACTTGCTAGAAAAATATTGTTTAGGATCATCCAATATGGGAAATACCAGATGTTCAAGTTGGCATTACAAAAAGGCTGAGGAACAACAGACGTTATTACTGATACTTGCGGGATATTTGAGAAAACTAGATAATTAAAAACAAAAATAAAAGCATGTGATTCATTGATTGAAGGGCTTTCAATTGTATCAAGAATGATGAGCTGTGGAATGTGTTTAGAAGCACAGGGTTCCCAGAACATTTCCTTCTCCTCATGTGAAACTTTCAATAGTCTGCACTGTGCTGATGATATTATTCTGAAATGCAAATGATACACAGTATCAGTAGGTCTCTCAGAGGAAAATATGGCACAATGACTTCAGAAGTTCTGTTAAGTTGGCCCAATTTTAACTTTTAAAATCTCATCACAGCAGTAACTGGGATATGTTAGATGGGATAAGAAAACACTTATCTGAGTTATCATTTGGCAATAAATGAAAGCCATGTGCAAATTTCAGATGGTTTTTAAGATGTACGCTTGCACATCCTCATCTGAACACTATTATTGACACATAAAGGAGCTATTGGGCAAAGTAATTTTTAATGTCTTCATTCATTTTTAAATCCCTTTTATTGGTTATATTCAACATTACAAAAAAAATGAACAGTATAAAAACACAAAAGAAAAAGTTTTAAAAAATACTAAAAATAATCTTTTTTTGTAATGTAGACAGTGCTTTTTTTGTAAAAGAAAAAGGTACCGGAACTCACACACGTCATACAACCCGCCTTGCCTACCCTATAAGGTTCCATCCAAAAAAGGTGCCGGAACTCCATTCTGAGCGTTCTATGAGAAAAAAAGCCCTGAATGTAGAAATAAAATAATAAACATTTCAAAATAATGAGGGAGATGTTTTGGCTTTTCCTAAAAACAGCATTTATAAATTTTAGATAGAAGCTTTAAAAATTGAAAGCATTAAAGAATATTTAAAGTTTTTAGCAGCTGACCAATATTTTTAATCTATTGGTTTTGCAAAGTCAACATAATACTTCCTGCTTATAAATGCTTGGAATTTCATAACCATAATGAGTAGTAAATGGCAACTGTATTTGCCTCCTTCTTTAAAAAAATAATCAGTTTTAATATGTGTATTGGCAGAAACGAACCAAGATTCATGAGGAATTGTTTTGAACATAGAACTTGTGGTCTAAATTGATGGGAGAATGACATAAAAATGAATCATTTGAACCAGTTGTGAAATTCCAAAGAATAGCATTTACTCTAATCCAGAGACAAATTCAAATATATGTAACTTTACCATGCTACTTCTATATCACTTTTTAAATATAACACAGGAAGAAATTGCTCATATTTTATTTCATTACATATATACATTTCAGTCAGATCCTGAACACATTTGTCATACTCTGACTAACTCATGGCAGTTCTGATGTACACTTTATAAGCATTTAAATTAAAGAACAAAGTACACTTTTAGTCAGAATTATCACAGAACAGGTAACAAATATTAATACTAAGAAAGTGTGTACTTTCCAACAGAAAAGAAAAATAAAGAAGGAACAAGCTCAGCCACTACTGTTAAATTCAAGTCCCATTGGGATGCAAATAATTTGGAAAATGTGATTAAATGCTTACCATCTAAAATAATGCAGTGCTTTCCAGGTCTTGTAGAACCACCTTATTGATATCTCTCTGCTGATAGAATGTTATTCAGTCCAGTTAATAGTTCTATCAATGCAGGGAAAAACAGCTGATCTCTATTGATTGTCCCACCCTCTCCACAGGATTCTGTAGAATTGCCCAAACGTTTGGAGCATATTTGTGGAAGATTATAGGCAATTACAGAAAACCACTTCTCATCATTTTGTGTTGATATAATCTCCATTATCAACAGTGAAGATCAGCAAACATGGTTTTCTATTGCTGGCTAGACATTTTGGCACATCTGTCTGCTATTTTTTGTTCCAGATACAAACTTTCTCCATCCTCCCATAGAATCCTAATGCATATTTGCCCCAATTTCTGAATTGGGGTAATGAAATCTGAATTTCTGGTATCTTATTATATTTATGATCTATGGTTCTCATAAATGAAATTTCCTAGAAATATTTAGTACCAGTGGAAGCTCTCCTCCCAGAGAAAATAGTTTCTTCACATGGGAATTTTTATTGTGATGGATCATATGCTTTCCCTATAGAGATGTACATACATTCTTTACTTGACTGAAAACTATATATAGTCTTTGATTACCCAAAAATTAAATTCTCAAAAGGAGGTAACATTACATTAAAAACTAATCTGATTTAATTTAAATTTACATTTAACTAAACATAAACTAATTTAATTCATGTTATAGAGTATTCTTTATTTCTTCTTTAGTCAGAAACTTTAGAAAGGGCTTTGGGGAAGATGCTTGTACACTTTCAAATTAAACAAATTGTTTAGTTTATGAATAGTGGATTATTAAATGTAACTTAACTTTACAGGGAGATCTTGTAAATTCTCATTCATCCAAGTTCCCATTTTAGATAGTTTCTTGCTTTTTCAAGTAGATTTGGAAAGCCTTCTTCCTCTTAAAGAAGACAATATAATCTTTAAATTTAAACCAAGTTATCCTAACAAATTCTTAGATTATATTTTTTTAAACATGAAAAATGTCCATAATTTTCTATCCATAATATGCTGGCTAGACTAAATCTAGAAATGATCTGCATGCAAACCAGTAACACATGTAAAAGAATCGGTCTCTTGATCCTATTTCTTCTTTTCAAAAAAGCAAAGTGATTTAAAGAATGTTACTGTCAAGACCCCTGATATTGGAATGTACTTGTATATACTTTGGAATTCCTGTATAGAGACACATAAAGATGTATTTGGCCTGAAGAGAGATTTCTATAATTTCAATAAGCTGAATAAAAATATTATTAATTTTGAATGTACTAATAATTTCCAGAGTTATTGCTTTCTTTAACCTTCATCCATCCATTTTTTTTCTTAGCTTATTTATTAGCTTATTATCTCCAGAAAGAAAAACAACAAAGTCCAGTTGCCTTGTGAAAAAGAACCTTTGGAATAATTATGACCTGGATGACGTCTGAGAATCTCTATAGACACTTATTAGCTCCAGATTTCCCATAAAAGATTAATTCTTCCTGTCCTTCAACGCCATCTATTATTATTAATGGGCTAATACACTGAAAACCTTAAGTCAATAGTGTAGCCTGTCTGGTTCCTAATTGTTCCTTATTTCTTCAGTTTAAGGAATGCATTTTAGCCTACATAGAGGGTTCTTGGCTTCATAATCTGAATGCAAAAGAATGTTCAGGCATAACAATGACAACCCTCCAGATCTTGTCTGGGATGTATAGTTCTAGTCTGGAGAGCCATCAGTTGCCCCTCTTAATATAGATGTGCTAGGATGCTAGAAGTCAGTTTTATATTCAATTTTTCAAAAATATTTTTACAATTTGCCTTTTACCAATCTCATGACCTCAACACCAAGAAAATTTAGAACTCAATAATAGTTTGATCATATCATGAGAATCTCTCTGTCTCTCTTCTTACCTCTTTCACACTCCCAAAATGGTAATCTATGATGTAGTGGGCTACATCTGATGAAAATTAGTAGAATTCAAACACATTTTCCCTAACTCTGCTCCACCCATTACTGTATTCTTAAATATTGTTTCCTTAGTATGGTAAAAGTATAGCGTTTTTGTTTGTCTTTTTGGAGAACTGTTCAGATAAGACCAGTTTTTATAGTCTGCCTCCTATTGGGCAAATTGCCCAGAAAAGGTGGGATATTTCCTATGATGATATAGGGATATATAAGCTTGTAAGCCGCCCTGAGTCTTCGGAGAAGGGCGGGATATAAATGGAATTAAAATAAATAAATAAATAAATAAATAAATAAATAAATAAATAAATAAATAAATAAATAAATAAATAAAATAAATAAATATAGAGTTTCAATCCATGCCTTCTGTGCGATGATACTGCATAGAGCTAATTAATGCTTGATGTACACAAAATATTCTAGCCATTCACAATACAACTGTTTTTGTTATCACTACTCTTCCTTAATATCCTTTTCCTAGGACACATCAGCCATCTATGAAATAGCAGAAGGAGAGGATATAGTGATAGAGATTATTCAGGCTACTGATTTATAACACCCCCATCCAGAACTTTGCTAGATAAAACTGATTCATATTAATGTTATATCACTACACTGATGGCTAGATGCTGGTATAAATCACTGGTGTAGATAGCTTCTGAGTCCCAGACAATGACATTAGATTTATATCTAAAAAGCTGCATCTCTATAGGTGTAACTCCATTTCTGAGAAAGTCACACTTTATTCCCATCAAAATTCTTACAATCAAGAAAAGGGTAGTGTGGAAGATGAAAATATTGGCTATTGTTCTTTTATGCAAGGTTTAGGCCCAGATAAACTAAATCAGACCTCATGAACAAAGTATTGAACCAAAATTTGTGCTATGCTTAATTTTGCAGTTTGCAATTGTATTTTATTTAATATGATTTTGCTAAGCTTGCTTGTTTCAAATATATTTAGAATATAAGGACTGGAACAGTAAGAAATAGGGAATCGAAAGTAGCTAATGGATGTATGTTCCAAAGTACTTGGGTATATGTGGAAAGTTTATGTTCAGCAGAAGGTCAGCAGGAGGTCAGTAAAAAGTCAGAAAAAGTCAGAAAAAGTCAGCGGACCATCTGACTACAGCCTTAGAATGAGAAAGTGTATAAAGGGTTGGGACTGGACCTGATTGATTTGCCATTGGCCTATAGCTGTCCTTTTGGAATTTGCTATAACCATATGGTCCTCATTGCAATGGAATGTTAGTAATGTTATGTTATTATGCTTGCTATGTTCCAAAATCATTAGCAAAATAAACCTCTGAATCTTAAAGTAAGAATTATTGTTTTGTGTTGCTGTCTCTTGTCTTTTCCACTGGGGTTTTCTACAACAGTAGTTTTACCCCATTCTGATACTAGAAACTATCAGATTTTGAGATGTGGCTTGCTCTGTTCAAAGGTTTCTAGATCTTTTATTATTCTAGATAACTATTGAGACATGTCTACTAAATAGTTTGGGGGAAAAATGGTTTCTGAGGTTGAAATTTTAGCAATATTAACTATTAGTCTCTAAGTGGAATGTATCTGTATTAAAGAACGAGGGATTGTTTTATGTGGATGGGGTTGTATGCATATTAGTTTTAATTGAGCCCTCTTTTATACTTTTTCTTACCAGAAGAGGCCAGTGGAAGCTAGTCAAAAGACAATGGAACACTAAATAAAACTTGCCAAATAATAAAATATGTAATTGCATTGTCTGAATCTTGTTTTCAGTTTGGACTGCAATTTCTCATCTGGTTTTATTAGAAATGCATTTCTGGGTTAAATGAAGCACTGAAAAGAGGTTTTGGAAAACAGATTTCAGACTGCTGAAAGAACATTTAAGGCTCACCTCCAAATTAAAAATATCTGATTTGTATAAAAGAGTTTTGTGGGAGAGAATTTGGAAACTGAGAGTAGTAAGTGCCTATAGACTATTTCAGAAAATATTAATAGGAATAAAAATTAATAGGAAATATGGAAATATTCTTTGGTTTTAACAAAATATTTATTTTAAGCTAGATTTTTTTAATGTAATGCATTAATATTGTTTCAAAATATATGAACTGCCATATATGAGAAAACATGTTAGCTGAGCATATGTGAAAATCTTTTGGCCATATATGAAGGAATATTTCTTGTTTGTTTTTATGTTCAGTGGTATCTAGAAGGATGCACTTTGGAATAAGTGGGTATAGGTTTGAGGTTTCTGTGTGTGTTTGTGTGTGTGTGTGTGTGTGTGTGTGTGTTTGTGTGTTTGAATCAATGTTGACTCCTGTCAGTTGTCTGGACAAGTCTCTGCAGCTTTTCTTGCCAAGATTTCAGAAGTGATTTGCATTGCCTCTTTTCTAGGGCTGAGTGAATGACTAATCAAAGATTACCCAGCTAGCTTTTTATCTAAGGCAGGACTAGAACTCACAGTTTCTGTTTTATAGCCTGGTGCTTTCACTTCTACACTAAACAGGCTCTTCGTTTTGGGATATGAAAGGATAATTCATTTTTGTTTTAGTTGCTGTTTTTAAATGCTGGAGACATTTAAAATAGTCAGAAAATTTTTACATAATTACCTTAATGCAATTTAACTGACCAAAAGTCAGTAATATTTTGGCTTCTCTATCCTTTACATAGCAGTGAAATGTGGTTTTTAGACTTTCCTCTTCAAAGAAAAAAGAAAGGTCTGTAAGAGAAGATCTTATTATAGAAATTTTAGAAATACCAACATGAAACAACCACTTGAAGTATCTTGGAATAAAAACAACAGACTAAAATAATCAATCCCTTTTCCCTAAATAAGGAATACTGTTTCATTTTTTAGAAATATGATATTCATGTCTTCTTACTTATTACATGTAGATTTTCCCAATTATTTTAAAAGTCTATGAATTTTAACAATTATTTGTATGCCCACCTCTTCAAAAGTAAGTTATGGTTAATTATTTATATTATTTAAATTTATTTATAGGGCCAGCGATCTCACTAATGCAGTTGTGAACATCAAAGAAAGCAGAGAGCATACCAGATAGATGGTATGTCACCTTAAGATGTTGCGGGAATTGAAGTAGGATGCTCTTAAATGTGGGAAAGGAAAGGTTTTTCCCTTACCTGAAAAGAAGGAACTAATTTTAGGACCAGTTAGGAAAGAAATTGAGCGGAGTGTGGAGATTTGCTAAAAACTGATGATATTGCTATAACACCAGATTTCATGGACAAACTAACTGAAATTGGAAGTATGATAGGACACACACTCACATTGCTAATGTAGTTTAGCAATCTTTCCATTGAAAGACAAATGCAGTCTAATCAGCAAACAAAAGGACTCATTATAATATTAGTAAAATATTCACTATTTTTTTCTGATCTCCTGGGAGCAGTTTGTCACTATTTTTTAACTTAGGAACAGAGGATATAATACTTTTATGTATTCTATGCCTACGCAGGCCTTCTTTTAGTATCTGTGGGGTAAAAACGTAAAAACGGCAGAGATCCTTCCTGTGAATAGTCAAATAACTTTTTATTGTTCCAGATTTACAACTCTGCCCTTAGTGTGTGTGATGCAGGCTTCTGTTGGGAACACAGCATATACTCAACTGTGTTTTCTCCCATATAGGAGCTGAAGAGTGCTCAGTGTTGAGGAGCTACCATAATAGGAGGACATGCCTTGGTGTTTTGATGATAGGAACTCCAATGTTCACCTTGCCCAAGTGAGCTAAACTATAGATAATCCAATACCTTGGTAGGCCAAAATGAAAGGCTCTCTGCACATTGAACTTCTTCAAGTATGCTAACAATTAGCTCTGAAGCGGTTAAATTATGCAACTGAATATATTCATACGGACTGAATTGAGAGAACTCTTTAGGAATGCTAAGAATGTATTGTGTGTATGGTGATGGTTTAACCTTTCTTCAAAGAAGCAGAACAGAATGGTGGGGGTCCTGGAATGACAAAAGAGAGAAGCAGATGTCTGGAACATAAATTACATTATATCATTCCATGTTGTTATGAAAGAAAATTGCTATCTTACCTCCATTTTTTCAAAATTTGGCAAAATATTTTATTGAACTGAAGTTTTACTTACTGTACATAGTTTTACTTATTTGCTTCAAAATAGTACATGAAAATATAGATCTCTCTGTGGCTTTCTTCTTTGAGTTGCTTTTTTAAAAGTTACCATTCTCCACAGTACTAAAGGTAAGACGAGCCCTATGGGATCAGGGCAAAGCCCATCCTAATCCAGCATTTTGTTTCTCATACCAGATGACTCTGGAAGCTCACAGCAGGAGATTAAAACATGCTCTTCTCCTGATAGTCTACACTTTGGAATGGCTGCTGCCTTCAAAGTAATAGTCATTGGTAGACCTGCCTCCCATGAATTAAGCCCGCCCTCTTTAAATCCATCCTTGTTCACTGCATTCACTATTGTTTTATGGCATTGAGTCATGTATTATGTGAAACAGCCCATTCATTTATGTGTTTTAAATCTCCTTCACCTCATTCACTTTTTTGCTAAGTCCCAGACTGTGGTAGAGATAGTTTGAAACTGCGTATGACAGAATTTTCATATACATTCTAAGTTCTTGTTACCTGCCTCTTCCTTTACTTCCTATAATTTGACCTACAGAGACATTTTCTTTCTTGCTATAACACACGGTCTACCGATTCTGTAGAGTCCTCAGCGTCTTTGTAATTGAATTGCCCTTCCTTGTTAACCTTTGCTTTCCTGTGTTTTGCTGAATCCCTTGTTTAATTTTGTTTTTATGTACATTGCCTATCTTAATAAACTTAGATTCTGGGCCCTTTCCAATTTCTCAGTCTAGTAAAACTGAACAATAATTGCTTCTCACACAGAGAAGCATCTGCAAATCCTTCAAGTTCTTGAGCAGCTATTTTCTCTGCTTACATAATGGTTATGATTGGTTGACCAGCACCTGCAACCTCAGTGTCAAAAATTAAATGCAGTGCAAGTTCTGAGTAGAATTTGATACAGTGATACAAAATATTGTTTGCAGAGACATATGCGTGGAAACATTTCAGTCTGCATTTCTGGAATTTTAAGCCTTATTTGCTTTGGATAAGGCAGAATCAAGTATCAAATTCTGACATTGCACAAGAACTCGTTCAACACCTATGGCTATTCATTGGTTTTCTGGTAAAAATTCTGAGTTCTCAGTAAATATTCTGCTGAATCAATGGTATTGCTGCCAATATAGTGAAAACAAAAAGCTATGGCTCCTAAGTTGATTGATCTCACATAGATATTCATGCATTTGCAATTCATTGTTACCAGATTGATGGCCTTAAACTATGCCATGGCATTTCAGACAAACACCACTATGGTGTTGCTCATTAATGTTTGTTATTGCCTTCAATATACTGTAGCATGCAAAGTAGCAAACATAGCCTCTCCTTTTTTATTGGGTTGGTTTTTTTTTTCTTTTGTAATCTTTCCCTACATTCATTGGGATCATTGAAAGCAAGCAAAGAAAGCCTCAAGATTAGAGACTGGCAAGGATATTCAGATATCTTTGCAGTTACAGTCTGTTGGTTAGGGACTCTTAGGCAAAGAACCAGTGGCTGGTTAGTTCTTTGTTCTCCTTGCTTCAATTCCATAGGCTATGGCAAAGCATTCTGGAATGAACTGTAAAATCATTTAAAATAATCCAGCAGAGGAAAGATCTGTCTTCTGTATTAATTAACAGGTCCAAGAGTAAATTTTTAAAAAAAGTTTTAAAAGATACATGAGGTACTCTCAGGATTCAGTCTGCTCTATCTTATTCAGATTAATGAAGCACCATTCAGACAATTAGCAATTATATGAATGGCTTGTAAAAACAAAGGAATGAGTGTAAAGATGAAGTACAATAATCCTTTCTTCCAAATTACTGTTATGGTCTTGATTTAGACTGAGATATTATACCTGATTTTTCCACTGGAGGAAAAGAAGTCAATATAAATTTTTCTCCTGATGCAAATAACAAGCACAGTGGGGCTGGATCAAGATTAAGTCCACAGTGGGGAGTAAGGGTTAAAACCATCTAACCATCAGATCTAATGGAGTTGAAAGGTGTGGGGGTAATATATCAGCAGCACCTGAAAGTTACATCATTCCCATTCTGGTCTAGAGCTTGTTTCTAGATTATACCGATTCATAATTTATTAGTTATAGGCTATGGAAGGAAGACATTTGTCCATCCAGATGTTGCTGAGTGCAACTACCAGCATTGCTTACTATAGTTGTATTTTTTGAGACTGATAGGAGTTATAGTCCAGCAAACCTGGCAACAGGCTGCCAATTGGCTGCTATATTGGTTAAGAAGTCAGAGTCCATATTCTTCCTGTGTAAATTAGAAAAAAAACCACAATATAAAAATAGAATAAAACCAATATTAGTTCATTTTGTTTTGAAACTGGCATTTTGTGATGATGAAAAAGATTTACTGAAGTTCAGATTTCCTTAAGGCTAAAAAGATTGTCTTTTAATTAAAGATTAAAGTGGGGGCATTTGATCATGTTAGCCTAAAATTAATCTGGAAGTAATCCAAATGGGCTTAACTGTTTCTTTCTGCACGAATGTAATAATTGATATTGTCTTATTTAAGAATAAGTAGATCTAAGTGACATAATAGAGACAATGTGTGGAATCAGGCTAAATATGACAGCTGAAATCATTTCTACACAGAGACCTGAAACTCTATGAAAGAATGGCTCTAGTCCAGTGACACAAGATTTTAAAATGTATCAACTGCAAACCACAACAGGTTGTTTTGCAAGTATACAAGGTTCTAGAACACATAGCAAAGTCACAATAATTTAGGCATCATTGAGATATAACTTGTTACAGAGTGAAAGAGAAGAGGATTTAAATTTTTCCTGGCAGCTTATTTTTTCCCCAGGAGTTCCAATAAAAGATAATTATGGCAGACTTCTGACAGTCAGGTGGAACCCTTTGGCAATCACTCCACCTTAGTTCCTAGTCCATTGCCCATGACTTTGCTTTCAAACCAAAATTTAGGAAAATCAAAAGGATAGTACTTTGGGATTTTCTACTCAAAGCCCAGAAATACAGAACTTAACTATCCTTTGTTAGTTCCGAAATGTAAGAGGTTGCTATTTAATCAGATAGTTATATACTTGAGGAAGGTTTTAATGAGAAATTCTTTTATAAAACCAACTAAGACATATCGGTCTGTCTATCTATAATTTATTATCTATATCAACTAAAGGAGTGTATTGAGAAACAGAAAATACAGAGGACACAACAGAATACATCAACAGAATTCTTAAAATCAATACAATCAGCCTAGCCAACTAGTTATTTGCTAGTGACTTGAATAAGGTCTGGAGTTTCAGAAGATGTTAGATGCAAAGAAGATGGATAGAAAGAGTTACTTTAGGTTTCCTTGTTTGATGTTTGTGAGCTTCTTTCTTTTTCAATCTCTCTTGTCTTCTTTTTTCTTCTCATCCTTTTTTCCCTTCAATATTTCTTAGTTTTATAGAAAGTGATACCCAGCCTTTGTAGAGACTGACTTGTCTGTGTACTCCAATAGAATATTGTGAGACAGTTCAACAAATTAGTAAAATCTGTAGGAGTTAAATCCACCTTCCTAATTGATCTTGATGAAATTAATTGCAACCAAGACTATCTAGTAGGTATTGGGAAACTTGGGGGCTTTTTAGGGCCACTATTTTATAATTAATACTTCCTCTTTCTCCTTTGTTAGGATTTAATAACCATAACCCTCTTTTATTTTGAAAATGAATACTGCTTACACTTACTTAATTATCCAAATAGTCCTCTGTTTATTCGAAATATCTTGATATATATTGATTATGTCTTTCCTAGTACAATTGTTTCCTTTCCTGCTTGTTCAATACTAGAGATTCAGAATGAAATTGTATATTGCTGTAATTGATAATGCAGGATCTAATCTGGCTTGGTGACATCCTGGGACACATATATTTGCCTTGATTGATAAAGTCTAAGTTATCCAATGGAAATTGACAAAACTTTTTGCTACTCTATTTTTAGGTGGAGTAAATTCACACAAAGAGGAGATTTGTATTTTTGAGAGTGGATTTTCTCATCTGTGTATATCCACACAGAGTTTGTATTTGATGATGCTCCGGTGACAGTGTAAATTTTCCAATATGATACAAATCTGACTTTTTAACTATATAGTGTATATACTAAAATAACATGGCCATCTTGTCTGTTGGGAGAATGACTATTTTAATGGAATTATTTTTGAAATTGATAGGTATGTGAAAAAACGTATTTTGGACCCACCTGCCATTTCAGGCCAAGAGAAATGTAAGGTAGAATTAATTCATGGCTTTTAAGAGCTTAGCCATCTGAACAGAAGGCCGTAGGAATGACTGACGAGCTTCCTGAATTGTATTTAATGACTGCATGGCAGAGAAACTCTTTGCAGTTTTATGGAATAATTTTACAGACCGATACTCAACATATACACAGAGTGAGTGAGAGAGAGAAAATTTAAAAGCTGAGAAGTAATTAAATGTGACAGTGAAAGAAAATTCTGGACAGTTTTTCTCCTTCATCTGGTGTTGTTTCAGGTCACAGAGGTCCTGTAAATAGCCCAGTCATGGCTAATTCCTCAGCAGGCTTAGCATGTGGTTTGAGTTTGCAAAATGATTCAGAAGCATGCTGTGAGATAGCTACTGATAACAAGCAGATGTGAAGTGTGCTTTTTTTAAAAAGAGGCAGGAAAGTGCAGTAGTTGGGTCTGATTTGAGTAGGCATGGTATAATTCCCAGTTATAGCTGTTTGGGGCACTTAGGTAAGCATTAGGATAAAGGAAGCATATTAAAAAAACCTCCCTTTTTCTAAAGATGTACAGATTCAAAAATGTATAAATATGAGTTTGCTTTTGTCCAATCTCATAAAGTTTTGAAAGGGCATTTTATTTCATGCAAAAAGTTGGTCCTTCCCTATCTATTGAAGCATTTTAACATTATATGTTATCAAGAGGAATTAAATATGAAAAAGAATTAAATTCCATAATTCAGTATATTTTAAAAGGCGGAAATTCCTTTCCATTCTCATCAAACTTTCAAAACATTTTTTTGTAATTTTACTTAAGCAAACTTCCTCAGTTATGCTGACCAAAGAGTTTTTACTTTTTACATTTGTGCTGTGCTGTCTCACAAAATACTGTTGATTAACATCCTTTAAACTGCAACGTCTCCACCCATTGTGTTTTTCACGTTGGGAACTACTAAATAAATATTCAGAAAATGCAGGGACTGTTTAATTAAACATCCCTAAATTATTCTTTGATAATTATTTTGGACTGCCATGTAGTCATGGCATATAATAAATTTGCTGGTCAAGAATGAATTTAGAAATAAGGGGTTTAGGGACAAGTAGATCTCCAACTTGATAAATTCTATTTTTGCATAATTATCACATTTCCTTTTTTATGAGTTGCTTCTTTAAAAATACGTTCCATGTTGCACAACACATGCAAACTCAGTAAATATCCTCATCTAAAGCCTGTTCTTCTGTCAGTATACTTAATGTTAATGTTTATGTTGCTATTTTTATTACCATTTGTGATTGGTAACCACTTTACAGCCGCCTATTCATTCTTGCCAACCAGGAAGATAGGAAATGAGGTGGTAAGTGGACTGTAGTCCAAACCTGTGGGGACCTCTAGTAGACTCTTGGTAGACTCTTAGAGACCACCAGTGATCTGTCAACCTGTCAATCACATTATAAGAGTCTTGATATAAAAGGTCAATGTTGTAATAATTCTTTAACAGCATGTTGTCAGTGCTACCAAGTAGATCACATTAGGAAATCAATTCCAAATGACTTTGGCTGTAAGTTAATGCTTAAAATCGATCCTAGATGCAAAGTAGCATTTATTTTCTATTTATTTTTATTTATTTTCTAGACAATGGGTTGTTTATACTCTATCAGGTAGAAAAGAAATTGTGTGTGATTCTGCAGTACTAGAAATGATTTACTAGAAAGTACATTTTAAACTCTAAGCAAATATGCCTTGCTGCAACAGGAAACCAGTACTCATTGTGTACTGGTTTACAACTTGGGAAATGCTGGTTTACAACTTGTTTGCATTGTTCTATAACCTGAAAGTTTGGTATGGTTAGGCAAAACCAAAAAATACTATGAAAAATAAGTGTGATCAGAAAGTTTACCCAATAATTTCTAGTATGAGAATAAAACCCTGATTGCATCTGAAGTACATGAAATATAATATTCAACAATATAATAAATATTAGTCAATAAATCTAATAACCTCCAAAAGTACAATCAATTTTGAATTTTTTCTTCCACCTTCTCTTGAGATTGCTTCTCAACTAGTCTCCTCCCAGTGAGAAGATAATTTTTTGAAAAGCTGATGTTGTAGAAGACATGTGTTACTTTATGGTACCCCTCCCTCCCAAAATAGGAGAAGTTTCATGGCACTATTTCCAACTAACACATTTTATTTTATTTTATTTTAAATTGTTACTGTGTTTAAAATAATAAAAAAACAAAAGGAACAAAACACAAAGTTTCATAATTGTCTGTCTGTCTATCTATATCTAATCTTTCATTCACAACTAATACTTTTTTACATTGCTCAAGCCACTCTATTCACCTGATGAAGTGAATTGCAGCTTATCAATTCTTATGCCTTTAAATAACATTTGTGAGAGGAAGAGAACGGGGAGTAATTCCAGATCTTCTATTTCCATCCATGAAGTGAGGAGTTTAATTCACAAGCATCTGAGGTTAGGCAGCCAAAAGCAGAGTTCCTTCTACCGTAGCCTTTTGTACATGGCAAAAGGCTTTTGTACATCGCCTTTTATATGCGATCAATGGTCAGTCATCTTTTTTCCTTATATTGAATTTGAGACATCTAGCTAAATACACACATATCACTGGGAAGATATGTGTGCTCCAAGTCATGGTCACTGAAATTATTAAATGGTTTTATTGGCAAAGATTAATTGGAGTGTTTAATGCTGTCACTATAACAGCCAATTGTTGGGTGGAATTTGGAGGGAATGTTATTTTTATACATATTGCTACAATATGGGTCTATTTATATATTCACATTTGAAATAATTGTTATAGTTCAAGTGGTATTGTAATACACATAGTATGAGGAGGACTCTGATCACATGATCATTTTCTAATTTCCAGATATTAACTCTTGAGGGGCAATGTGTGAGCTGGCCAGAGTTATGTTTAAGATGGGCAGCCATTCAAACCTTTTAATTTAATTTAATTTAATTTAATAATATTTGTATACCGCCCTTCTCCCTGAGGACTCAGGGCGGTTCACAGGGCAGAATAAAATACTAAATACAAACGTTAAAAAGAGATTAAATAGTTGCCCATATTAAAACAGTTAAAATAGAATTCTAAAACACCAAGTTAAAAACTAAACCACCAAAAATAAAAACCCCCACCAATCCCCATCAGGCTAGGCCGGCTTGTACAAACAGAAAGGTCTTGAGATCGCGACGAAAGGAGCGAAGATCGGGCGCCATCCGGAGCTCTACCGGTAGCTGGTTCCACAGCTCCGGAGCGCCCACAGAGAAGGATCTCCCCCTGGGGGCCACCAATCGACATTCTCTGATCGGTGGCACCCTGAGGAGGCCCTCTCTGTGGGAACGCACAGGGCGCAGGGAGCTTGATGCCGGCAGCAGATGTTCCCTAAGGTACTCCGGCCCCATGCCATGGAGTGCTTTGAACACCGTTACCAGTACCTTGAATCTCACCCGGAAGACAACTGGCAACCAATGCAGCTCACGGAGCAGCGGTGTAACGTGGGAGTATCGGGAGACTCCCAACACAACTCTCGCGGCTGCATTCTGTACCAGTTGGAGCTTCCGGGTGGTCCTCAAGGGCAGCCCCATGTAGAGAGCGTTGCAGTAGTCCAGACGAGAGGACACGAGCGCATGAGTGACCGTGCACAAATCATCCCGGCTAAGATAGGGCCGCAACTGGCGCACCAGGCGAACCTGGGCGAAGGCCCCCCTAGTCACAGCTCCTACATGGTCTTCCAAGGTGAGCCGTGAATCTAGGAGGACTCCCAAGTTGCGAGCCCTATCTACGGGGGGTAATAGTTCACCCCCCATAGCTAGAGGTGGAATATCCGAATAAACCCGGGATGAAGGTATGCAAAGCCACTCAGTCTTGTCGGGGTTGAGTTGAAGTCTGTTCCTCCCCATCCAGACCCGAACCGCCTCCAGGCACCGGGACATCACGTTGAGGGCATCACTGGGGTGGTTTGGGGTCGAAAGGAAAAGTTGGGTATCATCAGCGTACTGATGATACCCAACTCCAAAGCCACGAATGATCTCACCCAGCGGCTTCATGTAGATGTTGAACAGGAGAGGCGAGAGGACCGACCCCTGAGGAACTCCACAAATGAGAGACCTCGCGGTCGACCTCTGCCCTCCTGCCAACACCGACTGCGAACGTCCCTGGAGATAGGAGGAGAACCACTGTAAAACTGTGCCTCCCACTCCCAGTCCCCTGAGACGCCGCAGCAAGATACCATGGTCGATGGTATCGAAAGCCGCCGAGAGGTCTAATAGGACTAGAACAGAGGAATATCCCCTGTCCCGAGCCCTCCAGAGATCATTCACCAGCGCGACCAATGCCGTCTCCGTGCTGTGCCCGGGCCTGAAACCCGATTGGTATGGGTCTAGATAATCCGCTTCATCCAGGACCAGAGGGAGCTGATGCGCCACCACACTCTCAACAACCTTCGCAAGAAAGCGAAGGTTGGAGACAGGACGAAATTTGAAAACTTCTCTTTTTTGCAATAGATTTAAAATGAAATCTATTTTCACAGAGGACTGTTTCCTTAAAATAGGAGAGAAAAAGTGGAATATAAAATTCTTAAGTATTGATTTCTTTAAAAAGATACATCCGGAGTTCTGGCTGATAGAAATTTCTCTGGAGGAAAGAGAAGCTGGAGGATGCTACTTGCGCTCCCTGTTCCTTGCAAGGAGTCTTCAGGAATTTACTTTCTTGTGGCTTATCTGTAAATGATTATGGTTCAGTTTATTTGTTTGTTTGTTTGTTTATTTATTTATTTATAAATAATTGAATTTCTATACCACCCTTCTCCCGAAGGACTCAGGGCGGTGAGTTAGCTTGAGAGCTAAAGGATATACAATGCACCCTAAACTGCTGTGGGGCATTCATGAAAATTGAATTGGCAAAGGCCTCATGTTCTTAATCACTTTATGATTTAATTGCTTTACAGTCAAAAATAGATATTCCTAATGGCATTGAAATCAAAAACTCTTGGTGAGTGGCTTCTTTTTGAAATTTGGTAAGAGGAGAGGAGGGAAAGGTCTGAAGAATTTGGTAAAAGCATTACCAAAAGCAATTTGGTAGCACTGATGATGTTACCTAGTTTGGTAATAAAGCATCTGTAAGGAAAACCACTAAGCCTTGAGACCACCAACCATCCCGCAATTTGGTAAAAAAATGACTGCAGCAGTTAAAAAGGAAATGGAGGGATTTGCAAGGGTGAAAAAAGATCTGAAAGAAGAACTTAAGAAAACTGAAGAATCCATTAAATCTGTCTCAGACTTAAAAACAAATTTTGAATAGAAGTTTTGGAAAGTAAGACAGAGGTTATAAATAGAGAAACAGAGGAGGATGTGGACAATTTGACATTATTGGATGAGAGAAAAGGGGTTTTGCTTAAGATTTAGAGCAATTCCAGAAAAACACATGGAGAGTCTATTAGAGAAAAGACTTGTTAAGTCTCTGTAATTTTCTGGATTGGGAGGAATGTGATACTGATATAGAAATTGATAAGGTCTGTCAGAGCATGCACAGTCTTATTGCACTGAGGTATCCCAGGAGTAAATACAGTAAACTGGTTTGTATTAAATGGTGGTTTATATTACACACTATCTACAAATATACACAGGGAACAAAATATATACATGTGGTAATACAGCAAACTCCAATACATAGCAATTACAGCAGGAAACAGACAAGAGAGAAAGACTCCAGCAAAGCCTTCCCTTTTATACTCAGACTCTTAAAGGGATACACACACCTGCTGAGTCATTCCTATCATTGCATCATCCACCTTACATTACATCATTACATAAGCTGCTTAGGCTTTAAATCATTATCCCAACATGTTTTACAAAATTAAGGATCCCCTGTTCCAAGGGATGTCCTCATGCACTTTGGCAAGAAAAAGGCCAAGTTGTAAAGCAGCATTTTAATAGTTCACTGAGGATTGATGTTACAGCTGCAACTGTACTTAAGAAAATCCCAGTTAGAATATTGCACAGTAGTTTTTTTCTGATAAATGTAAATAGAATAACATTTCATTTAGGTGGGACAAGTTGGAAGGGGTAATTTTTACTTTTAAACAACATCGATTTAGGTTATAGAAGAACTGGAGGAGGCACAATGGGAAATGACAGTGATAGATGAAACTAAACAAATGACAGAACAGATACAAGACACTGATGAGGATTCCACATTGGACACTGCACTATTTAACAACAATCAATAACAGTTAATTTCTATGCTTTCATAATCAACATACCTACTAGAAATACCTTTCCTTGGTCTTCTCTTCTCCCAATATATTCTCCTTTTACCAATATTGAGCAGATTTAGTTCTTAGTATTTTCAATACATACAAAGTTGAATATAAACATTTTTCTAGTATTTAACAATGACATCAATATGTAACATCTTTTCTAATCAGCTTATTTTACAGTTGCATTTGCAAAAAATCATCTTATGTAAATTGCTATAAATCCTGTTTTCAGAAGTCTTATTTAAGCTTAGTTTCCCCTCAATATTCAAAACATTTCTTGTCATTTATAATTTTCTCAAAATTGATTACATTTAAATATCCAAAACATTTCATACATTTAAATCATCCCAATATTTTTACATTTCCCATATCATTAAAAAATACTATACTACTTATAAATCACATCTCTCTTACTATAAAACCCTTAATAGCCAAACTTTTACTATTCTTTTAACCATATTCAGACAAATGTTTGGTCATATGATACTGCATCTGTTAAGTCAAGTCATCTCTCTTGAGACTTGCTCTTGCCTGTTCTTATTTAAGCTTAGTATACCTTCAGTATTCAGAATATTTCTTATCAGTTATAATTTTCTCCAAGTTGATTACATTTGAATATCCAAAATATTTTGTTCATTTAAATCATCCCGTTATTTTTACATTTCCCATATCATAAAAAATACTATACGACTTAGGAATCACATCTCTCTTACTATAGAACCCACTCATATCCAGAATTTAACTGTTCTTTTAACCATATTCAAAGAAGTATTTAGTCATGTAGTACTCCATCTGGTAGGTCAAATCATCTCTCTTGAGTCTGGCTCTCACCTTCTTCTTTTGCTTAGCAGCTTTCCAAGTCGGTGTATTCAGCTTGCCAAGGAATTCTTCCTGTATTTTTATAGATATTGTTAAGTATGGGAAAGACAAATTGAGTAAAGTGCTTTTGAGGAGGAATTTCACCCATTTATATTTGCTAAGAAGCTTCTACTTTCCTTCTCCCTTGACTTCTGTTTTCATTTTTTGTCTCTCAAACTCTAGTGGTTCTCCTGACAGCTGTATTGTCCATTTTATTAAGTCTTCTTTCTTATCTTCAGGTTTGTTTTGAAGCTCTGAAAGATAAAGTGTTTTCCATTTCCAATATTATTGCGAAATCTTGCAGATTTTTCTTTGTTTTTGTTAAGCTGTAATTTTCTTCATTTGTGGCCTCAATCTTTAGATCACTTTCCTCTGGTTTTTGTTCTATTATCTGATTTATTTATTCATTCTTTGTCACCATTTTCTGAGAATTTTAATTGTGTTCATTTATATCATCAAAATTATTTTTAATCTCATTATGATTTGAAGCAATTGTCATTTGGATTAGTTGCAGCATAGCATACATTTTCTCCTGGAAAGTATTTGTCTTGTCTTGAGGTATTACTCGTACAGATCTCTGATGTTCCAGACTGGGGATTTTAGAAAAGAATATTGCATGTGGTTTCTTACCACTTTTAGTTGTATATGCAACCTCCATTTTCATCAAACCAACCAGTCTTAAATTCAAACACTATAGTCTTATATGTTTCTTATCTTTATGAACAGTCCAAAATGTTCAACCATTTAAAAACAATTCCTAAAATAGCCAAAAAGTCAATGTTTTTCTTTCTCTGCAAATGATTCTTAAACTTAAATATCACAGCTCAGTAAGTATTTATAATCCAAGAAGGTCAGCAGTTTTCATAGCAATTGTGTTTCTCATTCTGCAATAGATAGCCCAGTGTATTTGTTTTCCTCTATTCTCAGCTGTTCTCTGTTGAGCTAAGAATCATTGAGGATCAAAGGGATGAATTGTGCTCTGTTTGTGGGCATCTTGCCAATTTCTGAGGCAGGGAAGCTGTAGTTCTATACTTTGTTCCACCACTATATATCAGTAGCTATATTGAAATGAAAAGCTTATTTTCTTATAATTTCATCAATATTCTTTTAAATGGAAAATCTTAACAATTTTCATAGTTTTCAGTTTTATACAAATTATAGCTTTACATTAGTCCGTTTCAAGGTATTTTTGTCCCCCATAAAAATTAAATCGCCGCTTCTATCTATGGAAGGGTGGAGTTATAGTCCCCTTCCTTCTCACTTTTAGAGGATTTTTGGCTTCTTGGGGATCTTTTCCAGGAAATAAGTTTCAAAATAGAGAAGATCAATATTTTCACCCAGCTCCAACACGCTGTTCACAGTTGTTCTTAGTTGGTGCTTTTGGACTTCGGATGCCAGTAGCTTGGGCTAGTCACCGGAGTGCAGCTAGCCTTTCTCCTGTCAGGTTGGAGGGCTTCCCCCAGATCAAATGGATTTACTACTGTCTTTCCGTGATCAATGGAGCCTTCTTTGTCTCCTCTCCGGGGTGACTTTAGACCCATTTAGTGTCCCCAGGCAGGGCAAAACCAGCTGTACGGTGCGGAGCTCCGCAATCCCTCAGCTGTCTCACGACGCAAAACCAGAAGTCTGAAGATGAGATTTTAAAGCCTTTACAACAAAAGATGAATATAGTTTTGCAGAATAGAAAGATTCCTGTTAATATAACATTAATACTAAAGATGGACAAGATTTTATTTTAACAAGAGACCATCAACCAATATTGTTATTGAATAAAGGTTAGAAACCGTTTACCACGATTTTGGCTGAAAGGCTTAAAATAATTTTATGGGATTTACTCATGAAGATCAATGTGGATTTTTGTCTAAACTATAACTATAAGATAACATTAGAAATATTTTGAATATTCCAGAATACTTAGAACATAATGAAAAACAAACTGCACTGATATTCTTATAAATTAGGTGCATTTGTCGAAGATTTGGTGTTAATTTTAGAAAATCCACTAGAAGGTGTTGAAGCATTATTGGAACATTAAATGACTTGGGTATATTGGCAGGTTTTAAGATAAATAATCAAAGGACAAATTTGTGTTTGTCTCTTGTATTCTCTTTTTTTTAATAGATGCTGAATTCCTGTTAATTTTCTTTTAATTGTAAGTCGCCCAGAGTCACTGTGGGGTCAAACAGCCTCAAAATTGAAATATTAAATTAAATGACAGAAAGAATTTTAGGTGACTATTTAGGGAGAATTTCCCTCTAAGTTTAGAATGTAAATTAATTAGAGGTAAAGTTAAAGTCACAATGATTGACTTTTTATGGGTCATAATAGATTGACCTGTTATTTGGAAAAGTCCACATTCTGAGAGAACAGAAAAACCGTAAAATGCCAGGGTAAGCATCATGAAATGTGGATGAAGAAAAGGTGTATAATATTTTTTGTTATGTGGCCATGCCTGTTACACCCTTTCTGATAGCTGTGCCACAGCCATTTGTTTGAATGAAATGAGTTAAACATATCTAGTATTCAGCAATACTTTGGGCAAACACCAACACATGTTTATATTTCTGTTTCTAAGGAAAATGTTTGTATGCTAATGATATGAATAAGATTTTAGTTTAAAAAAGCCAACAACTTAATACAATAAGTCTAGTAAGCAAAATTTAAATCTGTTAAAATATATTATTCGTCATGAAATCTTTGATGGCAGAAGAACAGTAATTTATGTCATAAGCACAGGGTTTTTTTCATGAAAAGGTGCTGGGTTTCATCCATGTATCTCTCATTACAAGAGTATTTTCAGGGTGTGTTAAAAAAAAATCAAGATGACAGCTGCAGTACTGTTGTTTTGGGTATTTGTGTTGTGTGTGTGATGCACCTTTAAAAATGGGTGGTGTTTCTACTGCATCATTGTGACCATCATTTTGACGTGTTTGGTCATATCCTGTGGACTCCTATGATTCTATTAATTAATGAAGTTTGCTTTTCAATAATACAGTATTGGTATTTTTAAAAATAAAAAAAGCTGGTATAGCAAAAGCTCATCTTTCAAACTTTTTTTGGTCTCAAAAACCTACCTCTTTCTATATGTACTGGGAAGATGTGTGAATTTGCTAATTGTTGTGTATTTACTTCACTTTCTTTGCTTGTAATTACTTTTTAAAAAGTCTTTATAAGACATTCAGACTAATTCAGCAAGTAGAAGACAATGAGGAAAATAAGCTCCAGCAATTAAAGTCTTAGTCCATTTTATGGCCAGATATATTGCTGAAACAAATTTGCCAGAAAATGAACCTAAAGCACTTTTCAGGTTCCTTCACTTCGAATATGCACAGAAAAAAAATCTTCCTTGTTTGCATGTATTTATTTTCCCCTTTTGCACCTGTCTTCTTTTTCTTGTCAGTTAAAATATTGTATTTTGTCATTAATCACAGCATGACATTGTTCCATTTAATTACAGGTCCATGGCTATTGAAGTGTGTAATTCAAATTTTTAACAATTCATTCTGAATCTCCGAGCCTGCCGTGAGCAAAAACAAAGCCATAAACTAAGTGATTGGGTTATAAAAACAATTGAGAGATTATAATCAAGCTGAATAATGAGGATTCTTTACCCCTTTATGAAAAAGCTTGTTGGCTAGATTGAAGTTGAAAAAATATCCTGAAAAAAGCAGTGGCAAGCTTCCATACAGTTGCCAAGAAAACTGCTTGGCTGTTTCCTTAATAGTCACCAGGAGCTGCACTCTGCTCAGGACAATCTTTTTTTTTATTGAAAAGTTTTGTAAAAGTTACAATATTATCCCATCCCCACCCCACCCCTAAACCCCCCCTCCCCCTCCCCCACTTCCCAAAGCTGATTACAGGGTTACAAATATATAATAATCATAATCTAACTAACATTAACCAACTATCTAAATAATCAAATACATAATGCACTTTAACTCCCCTATAACATAATTACAAGCAATCTAAAAGTATCCAAATTATACTAATACAATAGTAATACCGTATAATGAAAACTAATAATAAAAAAGAAAAGAGAAAGGAAAATTTCCATTATAATAAATTATAACAATCTAAAATTTACTCATAAGCTAAATGGAACTTTTTAGTCCCATATTTTTTCTGAATATAATCTATCCATCTTCTCCAAACCGAAATGTATCTTTCTTGTGAATGATCCTTCAGATAAGCAGAAATCTTAGCCATTTCTGCTAAATTTGACACTTTAAGTGTCCATTCCTCTATAGTAGGCAGGCAGTCCTTCTTCCAATATTGCCCTACCAATAACCTTGCAGCTGTTATCAAATTCAACATCAAGTTGATTTCTTTAGTATCACAATCTGTAATAACACCCAATAAAAATAATTGTGGGGTAAACTTTATCTTTCTCTTAAAAAATCTTTTGAATGTTCCACCAAATTTTAATCCAAAAAGCTTTTATATTTCTACAAGTTCACCAAATATGAAAATAAGTAGCGTCCAAACTACAACATCTCCAACATTTGGGCTGTAAATTGGAATACACACAAGACAGCTTTTTAGGATCCAAATGCCATCTATAAAACATTTTATAAAAATTTTCTCTTAAATTTTGGGCTTGAGTAAATTTTACATTTCTAACCCAAATTACCTCCCATACATCCAATGGGGTCAGTTCTTGAATATTTTGAGCCCACTTTACCATGCAATCTTTCACTAATTCCATTTCCGAATCCAATTCTATTAAAGCATTATAAATTCTCTTTATATGCGCTTGAGTTTGATCTTTAATCTGTTTTACAAAATTTTCATCCATCAGTGTCAAACCAACCTTCTGATCTAACTTCCACCTAGCTTGCAGTTGAGTATACTGGAACCAAGACTGTACAATATTTTCTTGTTTTAACTCAGCTAACGACCTTAATTGCCAATCATTCCCTACCATTCTAAGTAATTCCTTATAAGAAATCGTATCCAAATTCACACCCATAGATACACCCTCTATTGCATGTCCAGGAATCCCCCAAATTGGTATTTTATAATTCAACTTATAATAATACTTTTTCCAAACATGCAATAAAGCACTTCTTAAAATATGAGATTTAAATACCTTGTCAACTTTTTTGTTATATATTAAATATGCATGCCACCCATATAATAAATCCCATCCCTCAAGATAGAGTATTCTTTTATTTGTTAAATTAAGCCAATCACTAACCAATGTTAAAACCATTGCATCATAATATAATTTCAAATTAGGCACCTTAAGTCCTCCTCTTTCCCGAGCGTCTTGTAAAATCTTAAGTTTAACTCTCGGGTTTTTCCCCGCCCAAATAAATTTATTAATACCCTTCTGCCATTCATCCAAATTAGCGTCCTTTTTCAAAATAGGTATCATTTGAAACAAAAAGAGAAACTTTGGTAAAACATTCATTTTAACAGCTGCAATTTTCCCCAACAAAGATAATTGTAATTTTTTCCAATTATTTAAATCCTTTTGTGCTTTTAACCATAACATCTTATAATTATTCTTATATAATTTAACATTAGAAGCTGTAATATATACTCCCAAATATTTAACCTTTTTCACTATTTCATAACCTGTCAATTTTACTAACATTTCCTTTTCATTCATGGTCATATTTTTAGATAATATTTTGGTCTTATTATTATTTACCTTAAAACCAGAAATTTTCCCATATTGAGTTATAATTTCCATCAAGTCTATAACCGATTGAGTCAGTTGAGATAATGTAACAACCAAGTCATCCGCAAATGCTCTTAACCTATAATCATTCTGCTTTATCTTTATTCCCTTAGTTTGATTGATTCCCAAATTTTAATCAATAAAATCTCCAATGTTAAAACAAACAATAATGGTGACAGGGGACATCCCTGTCTTGTCCCTGCTCAGGACAATCTTTACTTGTTTTGTGTACGTTGCATACAATCAAAAATATTTCCTTTGTTGAAACCCTTTGTTGAGAATAATGAAGGCTGTTGTGGATTCTTTGTTATGTTTGATGCTAAAGAAGGGATTAATGAAGACACATATCTCATGATTTCATGATTCTGTGAGAGATATTTCTCTTTTCTTTGAAGGGAAAAATTAGAACTAATACTTTCACATGTCCTATAGAAATTCAGAGACCTAAATGGCTATGCTGTGCAGAAAATTCATTCATTCATTCACAATTATTAGCTGCTCACATCCAGGAAGGTTCTATAGCAGTGATGGCAAACCTTTTAGAGACCGAGTGTCCAAAACCTGCCCCCACTCATCCCCCCTCCACAGGGCCACCCACCACCTCCATGTCCCGCTGCAGCAGATTGCCCAGGCAGCCCAGCCGCACTATGGCGGTATGCCCTCCACCTGTGCCCCACAGCATCATTTGCACGCGACAGGGCGTGAGGGCGGAGTCTTGTCCCCGCTGGCTGCCATGTCCTTGACTGTGCTGTTCCACATGGGCCACGCTCGGGGGCAACTCTCCTCCGAAGGTGCTGCTGGTGAGAAGGGGGCTACGGGGGGAGCCGGGGCTGGGGTGATGGCACGCGTGCCCACAGAGAGGGCTCTGAGTGCCGCCTCTGGCATGCGTGCCATAGGTTCACCACCACTCTTCTATAGTAATTAACTTTTGCTAAGGAGCTCTTGGTAGTGTGGTTTTTCCTCTGGCTTTAGCAGAATGTCTACAAAATAGAAAGTCTATTCTTCATGCTCTACACCCTAGAGATTTTGTAAAAGCTTTCTCTCTGTCTGTCTCTGTTTCTTTCTCTCAGATTTTCAGATAACATACCATTTCATATTGATGGGCCCCATTTCAAAAGTACTTTAGATAATTTTACTTCAGTTTTTCTTTTGTGGAAAACAAGAATAGATTTTTCACCCAAGATAATAAAAAAAATAGCTTGGTGGAAAACTCTTAGCAATTATTTAGTAAGAAAAAAAGACAGAGGATGACATTCAAAGATGCAAATAAAGGCTCTTGGAATTACTGATGAGTTTTACAAAAAAAAAGGCAAAAATATTTTTTTCATTCCTCAGTAGTAAAACTGTTTATCTGCAGTCTCCCTACCCCCAAAAAATCTGCAGATGGAGACCCCCATTTGAGAACAAAGTCTCCAGTCACTGGAATGTAATCCAAGAAAAACAAATACTACAAAGGCTAGTAACAGGCAGATGCCTTTCGAGCTGGTTTTTTTGTGACCATCTTGGCTCCTGGAGAAAGGGGGTCCCCAAAACATATGTATCAGCTGGATATACCCTTTGTACTAAGTCTCAGTCTGTTTAGCCAGATGTCTTCCCAACAGGGACAAAGAAAAAACAGACCTTGCATTATAATAAGCCAGGAAACAGAAAAGTGTGTCTAGTGAAAGAAGGCTCATTGTATCCCATCTGATATTTATTAAGGGTTGTTTAAGTCAGCAGGGAGAAATGTGCAGCATCCGGAAATGACCCGGACTCTCTGGTATGTTCAACCGGTGACAAAGGTTTCGAAGCAGCTCATCATTAAAGATGTGTGCTCAGATTACATAAGGAAGGACCCAAACCAAACTAATATGAACAGATAAAAGTGCAATTAAGATTAAACTCGGTTTTGCATAATTTAGAATACGGTCACTTCAAGAGCATAGAATAGTCTTACGAACTTTTAATCTACTAATGAACACTGGGAAATTCACTGTACAGCTTTTCCCACCTAACAAAAAGCAGTCAGGGACTAAAGCCCTCCCCAGTTTCACTTATATTGCATTCATTTTAGTTACATTTACAGAGACGATTCAGGCCTGAGATATTTAGACTGTAAGGAGGGCACAAAGTGCCCTGTTGCAATTTATTTGTGCCCTTCTTACAGTCAGATATTGTCTCATACTTTTTGTTGTTACAGATCATGCCAGACAAATCTTATTACATTCTTTGACCAAGTGACAAAATTAGTGGACCAGAGGAACGCTGTAGATATAATTTACTTGGACTTCAGTAAGACATTTGATAAAGTAGATCACAACCTACTACTTGATAAGATAGAAAAATGTGGGTTAGATAGCATTACCACCAGATGGATTCGTAGCTGGCTGACAGGCCGTACTCAGCGTGTGGTCCTCAATGGAACCGCATCTACATGGAAGGAAGTGTGTAGTGGGGTGCCCCAGGGCTCTGTTCTGGGCCCAGTGCTCTTCAATATCTTCATTAATGATTTGGATGAGGGGATAGATGGGGAACTCATCAAATTTGCAGACGACACCAAGCTGGCAGGAATAGCCAATACTCCAGAAGATAGGCTTAAGATACAGAAGGATCTGGACAGACTCGAACACTGGGCACTATCTAACAAAATGAAATTCAATGGTGAAAAAAGTAAGGTTCTACATTTAGGCAGGAAAAATCAAATGCATAGGTATAGTATAGGTGGTACCTTGCTCAATAGTAGTAACTGTGAGAGGGATCTCGGAGTCTTAGTAGACAATCACTTCAATATGAGCCAGCAGTGTGCTGCAGCTGCCAAAAAAGCCAACACAGTGCTAGGCTGCATTAACAGAGGGATAGAATCAAGATCAAGTGAAGTACTAATACCACTTTACAATGCTTTGGTAAGGCCATACCTGGAATACTGCATCCAGTTTTGGTCACCACGATGTAAAAAAGATGTCGAGACTCTAGAAAGGGTACAGAGAAGAGCAACCAAGATGATTAGGGGGCTGGAGGCTAAAACATATAGGGAACGGTTGCTGGAATTGGGTATGTGTAGTTTAATGAAGAGAAGGGTGAGGGGTGACATGATAGCAGTGTTCCAATATCTCAGGGGCTACCACAAAGAAGAGGGAGTCAAGCTATTCTCCAAAGCACCTGAAAGCACAAGAAGCAACGGATGGAAACTAGTCAAGGAGAGAAGCAACCTAGAACTAAGGAGAAACTTCCTGACAGTTAGAACAATTAACCAGTGGAACAACCTGCCTCCAGAGGTGGTGAATGCTCCAACACTGGAGGTTTTTAAGAAGAGACTGGACAGCCATTTGCCTGAAATGGTATAGGGTTTCCTGCCTGAGCAGGGGGTTGGACTAGATGACCTCCAAGGTCCCTTCCAACTTTATATTATTATTATTATTATTACTTTTGTTTGCTCCTAATTTGGCCAAATTAGCATACATTCAATTTCTAGGATTCAATAATAATGTTTTTGGTTGATCAATTCTATATTTCTTTTACCTGTTAGGTAAGTAGTTATAGTTTGAATGCTTTAAGTAGAACAGAAACTTTTCTGAAAAGCACAATTCTAGGTAAAACCCACAGAATGCATGTTTCTTATTTCTAGTTGCTTGAATCAAAACTCTTATTAATAAGATTTTAAAAATGTGTGTGTGGTGTTTATGCATTTGGGAACCTGAATATTTTAATAGCAATGTAAAGGATAGTAATTTACCATACCTTCTTAGGTGAAGGAATAACTTTTGGTATGCAAAGCAACATGTTACTATCATTTAGGAATCCTGGTATGAACGCACACATGGTCCATACTTGAGGGAGATGGGCGGGCTAGAAACATGAAATATAAATAAATAAAATTACATGTATGCAACATATACATTGAACATTTTATATGAATAACTTATCTCTGTCTATCAATAGATATACTGATTGATTAACTGCTGAACTTGCATTGAATATAATGCATGACTGTCTCTTATCAGACCAATAAATTAACTTATTATGAGTAATCAGTAAACCACATTTAGTTTTAGCCTTATGCAGACTTGCAAATAAATATCTTCAGATTAAATATAAAGAGGAATCTAAATTCTTAATTTTATTTTATAGGTATTCAAGAAGGAACACAATGCACCAAGTGTAAAAGTAACTGGGCACTGAAATTTTCTATCATACTTTTGTATATATTATGTGCCTTGCTAGTAATAACAGTAGCCGTCTTGGGATACAAAGGTAAGTTCCATATCTATAATAATAGCTGCATATTGAGTCAAAAAAAAATTGACCACAAAAAAGCAATTAATTAACTCAGTGTGATTTCAGAATATGTCAGAGATGAAAGCAAATGGTAATCATCCTTATTATTTTCCATGGTAGCCTATCAGTTAATTCCTCATCCTAAATAATTACTTAAATAGGGTAAGATTACCAATCTCAGATTATTAAATTATAAAAATGGAAGAAACCCTTAAAGATTAGGACAAACAAAGATAGTTGCTCTTTGCCATGATCTATTTCTTTTTTTTTTATTGAAAAGTTTTAACATACAATTTTCCTTTAAAAACCCCCCTCCCCCTCCCTTCTCCCTCCCCCCCTACCTCTCCCCCCTCCCCCCTCCCCCCCCGACTTCCCAGAGCTAAATACAAGGTATATAAAAAAAACCCAATCATAAACAACCATATACTAACAACTATAAACTCTAAAATCCATCACTCTCTAGCTTATATAGGATAAAACAAACCTTAGTAATATTGAATATATATAAAAAACTAAAAGAAAAAAAGAAAGAAGACTCACTCAAATGCTACATAAAACTTCTTAAACCATGATCTATTTCATACTTCCGTCTTTTATAATATTACTGTATTTAGGGAACAGGTGTGTAACAGACGCTTAGTAATTCAGTTAAATTTCACTGACTGTTCTTCAAATACAGCTTATTAATTGATTTCAGTTTAAGGACTGGATGGATACACAAACAACTTGAATAATATTTAAACATCAATAGTAATGGGAAATTTGAATGTGTCACCTGCATTTATTATCTACCTGTTGAAATGCAGGTAAACAGCATGTTACCTTTCTTTATTAGAGATCCCAGTTCCCACAGAATTGGGAAGAGCAGGATTTGCATTGTACTTGTGGCATTCTGGCCAAAATGTCAAAACTGATAATTTCCATATTACAGATAGTCCTCAATTTAACAATTACTTGTTTAGCAACTGCTTAAAGTGGCACTGAAAAAAATTATTTATGACACCACCTTGCATTTATGACTGTTGCAGCATATCCACAGTCACGTGATCAAAATTTGGGTACTTGGAACTGGCATGTACTTACAATGGTTGCAAGTCCTGGAGTGTGTCATGTGATCACCCTCTGCCACTTTCCTAGTCAGCTTCCAACAAGCAAAATCAATGGGGGAATAGCTGGGTTCATTTAACAACCACATGATTCTCTGAACAACTGTAATGATTTGCTTAACAACCATGGCAATAAAAAATTATAAACAATTATAAGCAACTCATTTAACAACCACCTTGCTTAGCAACTGAAATTCTGATCCCAATTGTGATCATAAACTGAGGACAACCTATATTAGTTAGGGATGGTGCATTTGATATCAGTACAAAGACTGATAATCTTTATCTATCTTAGTTAAAAGCATTATGTAAACTTCTGAATAACTAAAGCCACACTAGTGGTTTAAAAAGGAAAATAAATATATTGTATATTGTGAGTCTAAAAGAAAGAGAAAGGATGTATTGGATATGACTGAAGGAGGTTTGAGCTTATGAAAGCTCATTATAAATACATGAATAAATGAAAGAACTAAAACAAAAGTCAGAAAGTATGCAATAGCATTATGAAAATAGTTATGGGAAAGTGAAAATGATATATTGATCATAGATACATGTTAGAGCTCCAGTAAATGATAATAAATAATGATTTTTAAAAAGAGAGAGATTATTAGTTTTTAAGAAAAGACTGGACAACCATTTGTCTAAAATGGTATTGGGTTTCTGCCTGAATTTTCTGTCTCTTCCAACTTTTTAATTGTTGTTATTGTTTCTGGGAAAAGTGCATAATGTTATGAATGAATGAATGTGATTCAGGAAAAAATATTCTGCTAGTTGACATGAATTGGGACAAGATGTGTGAGTACAGAATGTGTGCTAAATACAGCTGGACTGAATATGAAAGTGAATGGAATGAAATAAGGGTGTTGAATAACATAATGAATGAGTTGCAAGTAATATATGTAGAAAGAATGAATGGATCAAGAATGAAAGGAAAGACCAAAGAAGTATGGTTGGATGAAATTAATGGAGTCTTGAAAAAGTGAAAGGTGAGAAGTTTAAAGAACAAAAAGCAGTGCAGAAAGCAGCTTATAGCAAATATAGAAAGGTATAGAGAAAGTGTTGGTGTTAAGATAGTTTTAGCAATGTTTCCTTTTGTTTCTCTTATTTTATGCCATTACGTTTCTTTGGCTTAGCATCCCTTACCCGTTTACTTTATTTTGCAATAGTTTAACTGAAATGTAATAATGTGAAAGATATCCATGTACATATGTTTAAAAACATCACAAGATCATCGTTTTCTTCTCATTTAATACTCAACGTTAATACTGGCTCCAGTGTCATTGTTGCCTTGCCAGAAGGTAACATTTTGTATTCCTTCTTAATTAAATGTCTTATCCATAAAATGTATAAGACATTCAACACTATATAGCGCAATAATAATTATGTAAATTATTCTTGTGCAAAATTATTTGAATTCCTATAGTTTATCTAAAGCCTTTATGAGCTATGGTTAGTGGTACAATGGCCTTTAATGGTCTTAAATGCCATTAGAATCTGGCATAAAATATTTGCTAAAGTATGAAAAGATATTTTAACTTTCCAAAGCACTATTTCACTATGATATTGTGTGCTCTCAGAAATTTCTTAGCCTATTTTGTAAGAAACAAAAACTTTCCCCAGGAATGACTTTCCATTTAATATTTGGCTCCTCCCCTGGATTGACTTTTGATTGTAAATTTGTTATTTTGTTTGTTTATTTATTTATTTATTATTTATTTATTTATTTATTTATTATTTATTTATTTATTTTATTATATTTGTATACCGCCCTTCTCCCGAAGGACTCAGGGCGGTGAACAGGGCACATATAAAAATACAGAGTACAAAAATTAAAAAAAGAATTAAATAGGAGCCCGAGCTAAAACAATAGAATAATATAAAAATCCACAATAAAACCCCAACACATCCCCCATCAGGCCAGGCTGGCTTGTTCAAATAGATGGGTCTTCAGACCGCGTCGGAAGGAGCGAAGGTCAGGTGCCATCCGGAGCTTAACCGGCAGCTGATTCCATAAAGCCGGGGCGCCCACAGAGAAGGCCCTCCCCCTGGGGGCCACCAGCCGACATTTTCTGACCGGAGGCACCCTGAGGAGGCCCTCTCTCTGGGAACGCACAGGGCGGAGGGAAGTTGATGCCGGCAGCAGGTGATCCCTGAGGTACTCCGGACCCATGCCATGTAGGGCCTTGAAAACCATTACCAAAACCTTGAATTATATGGGTAGTGCTTGACTTATGACCATAACTGAGCCCAGTAATTATGGTCATAATTGTGATGGTCATAAAACAGATCATCACATGACAGACCCCAAATTCCTTTTTTTGAAAGGTCTTTAAACAAACATGGCAGTCATAAAATGAACCTGGTGGTCATAAATCAAACATAATGGTCAAAATGTGATGATCGATAAGCAAATGTACTGTTTGCTATGGGGATTTTTTTTGTCACAAACTGGAGGTAAATGCTGGTTCCCAGCAAAAATATTGTAAATTGCAGACACATAACTGGGGTTTGCTGCAAATATTATAATTGCAGGCTGGTTGCCGAGCACTCAAATTGTGGTCCTCAAACTATGAGAGGCAGTGCCAGCCACCAGAATTTCAAAGGCAGGTCAGAAGTACATAGTAAATAAAGGGCTACCTGTACAACATTTGCCAAATTCTGTCTTATTAAATAAAAACAAAAAGCCCTATATTCCATGAGGTTTTAAGTATGCCTAACAGATAGCTTTACAGTCATCTCATTGTGACTTTTTTTTGCCTTTTTCTATCACATCTTCATCCAAATGCAGTTGTTTAGGGTTTATTTTTATTGAGCCACTTTGTATTGTGTACTTTCATGATTCTAAAAAGTGCCAAAAGTGCCGGCATCAAGCTCCCTTCGTCCAGTGCGCTCCCACAGGGAGGGTCTTCTCAGGGTGCCACCGGTAAGAGATTGCCGGCAGACGACACCCAGGGATAGGGCCTTCTCAGTGGGTGCGCCTGCCCTTTGGAACCAGCTGCCAGTGGAGCTGAGGACTGCCCCCAACCTCCGTTCATTCCGCCGGGACCTGAAGACCTGGCTCTTCGAGCTCTCTGGCCCAGGCTGAGAATTCTAATTTTAGCTTTAATCTTAATTTTAACTGGGGTTTTACTTATGCAGGGACGAATATAATTTTTTAAATCTGTTTTTAAGTTTTGTATCTTTGTTTTTAAATTCACCATGTAAACCGCCCTGAGTCCTTCGGGAAAGGGCGGTATATAAATGTGATAAAATAAAATAAAATAAAATAAATATTTCTAACAATTGAAACCAGGTGTTCTGTGAACACTTGCTCCATCCTTCTGTTCCCCTGTGGGCCAGAGGAAAGCTTCCAAGGCCTATTGAGTCCCTTGTGGGTGGCAGCAGTGGCAACATGCTTATGAACTGAAAAGCCAAACAAACCTGATAATTCTGATAATTTGCAACTTTTTAAAAGAAAAAAAGCCCTACATATTAAGTATCCAAGGTTTTTATATCAGTTCTATTTTTAAGAGATTTAGTGAAAGTACATAAGAGAAAAGTGCTCCTGTCATATAGGTGGTATGAGTAAACCTATAATGTCTTCCTAGGTCAAATTTGCTGCATTCCCTCTTTGTGTATCTCACTAAAATTATGAATAAACATATACTTTATGTTTATATAAAATATAAACAGGCTTTAATGTGTATCCCTTGTTTTATTGCTAGTTTTAATCTAGCATACTTGCCTTTTGCTGCTGCCTGATTTTTGTCTAGTTCTGTTTTTTGGTTTCTTTTAAAAAAATATTATTGATCATGTTACATGGTTTTATTTTGTTGCATGCTATTTTGGTAGCATCATTTAAAAAATAGCACATAATAAATTTATATTGTCATTGATAATATTGTTATTATCATCAACAATCTCATAGTTATTTTTAAGTGCTGGTGCCAGTGGGAAGATTACCCTGGTATCTTTAGGGCCTATATTAACATAGTTTGGAATGGAGAGCCTTAATTTTCATTTCATAGACCATTGTATTACATCTTTCAATCTTTTATCAAAATTGATCAATGCTAAAACATTGTTTTCTTCTGTTCTAGTTGTAGAAAAAATGGACAATGTTTCTGATGACATGGAAGATTCACGTCAACGATGCAGTAAAAAATTTTTAGAAGTGAAGGATGATTTAAAGAAACTGGGTAATTAATATGAATGAACTGGTTAAGTAAATGGTAAAGTTATTATGCCTTCATCACAACATACTAAAATTGGAACCAGTAGTAATTGTTTTTATAGTAGCTGGTTATAGATTCCTTAAAAGATTAGTTTAATTTGTTAATGGTTCATCTTTAAGCTTTCAAACTCTTAATCCTGCACTTTTTACAGTACCATACTGAATAAATCCATATACAAATTATGTATTTACTCACTATAAAGCCAACTAAAGTATGTGTTAAGTCTATTAAAGCTAAGATTAATCTCTTGGGTAAATGGGATATTGGCAAACACAGTTTTCACCCTTTTGAAAACATACAATAAGACAGATTTCTTCTTGTCTGAGACCATGGTGAGCTTCTGAGAGTGAAAACAGATGATACTGATCTAGGTTTACTGGTGGTCTTTCAATAAAAGAGAATTCATATGCTTTTTGTATGCCTTTAATTTTCTATGTTCTCCAGTATGATAGATGGAAAATCCATGAATGGGTTAACTCTGTCTTCCTGCCTTGCCACGCCTCTCCTGGGCCAGGACACCTCCCAGTCACGACTTAGTCTGTGCCCAAAATAGATGTGGTAATTTTGGCTCCCAGAATCTTGCTGAGTCATCTCTCGTATATATATATTTTTCCCCTTTGTGGATTCTTCACTTAGATAGCATTCACTGTAGTTCTTCTCAGGATTGGAGTTTGCCCTTATCTTTCTCTCAGAAGCCCCAGGCTGTTCTTTTGTGGCACGCTAGTTGCGGGCGCCACTTTGAATTTCAGCTTACCAGCAGCTGGCCGGGAGGAGGCTCTTTATCAGAAAGCCTCCGCTGCCTTTTTAAGAGTGCCGATAGCATCAGAGGCACGTGAAGACTCTCAGCACTGCCTGCCTTCTCTCCTGAATTAAGGGGGAAGGACAGGTTGCTTCTTTTTTCACTACCAGCAGTAGCGGCCGCCATTTTGGGTGCCACGATCGCATTGCTTTTACTCTGAAAAGGCTTGTGCAGTCTTCTTTGCTAGCTTCTGAGAAGGGGAGGGTAGATTTCAGCCCCCCCCCCAAAAAAACCCACAGACTTCAAAAGGGCTTACCTTGCCTTCCAGCTCAGGGAAGTTGGTCCCCTGAGTCTCTGGTCAGTCACAGGGGTCCTTTTTCAGACTCCTCCTCTCCCAATCATTGCAGAGGGTTCTGAGTTCAGATCCCTTCTGACTGTAACACAATCATTGTTTGCCTTGCCCGAAACCTTTCAAAGTGGATGGTCAAGTACAGGAGGCTTCAACTGTAGCTCTAGGCCTCAACCTAGCTGTCTCATTGTCCATTCCAACAGAAGATGTGTGCTGGCTATGCCATTCTTGGCCTCGCCGCCACCCACAGAGGCAGAGGTAATACTTGTTGCACCACACTGGCCAAGACGGCCGTGGTTTGCCGACCTCGTGAGTCTGTCAATCTCTCCCCCATGGAGGATTCCTCCAGATCGCATTTCACTCAGCCAGGGAGCTCTGCATCATCCAGAACCCCAGTGGCTCCAGTTGACCGCCTGGCACTTGAACAGCGGCTCCTGACACATGATTCTTATTCATCAGAGGTAATTACGATGATTCAGGCCTCCAGATGGCCTACAACAAACAGGATCTATGACTCCACTTGGAAGAGTTTCTGTAGTTGGTGTGATAAGAACCAGTTAGATCTTTTGGCTATTACTATCCCAAGGATCTTGGACTATTTATTGGAGGGGCTTAACAAGGGCTTGGCACCCAATACCATCCACTGACAAGTAGCAGCTCTCTCCACCGTATTTACTTGGGGCAATTCAGAGGCATTGGCTCAATATCCTATGGTACGCTCATTTCTCAAAGGAGCGACCAACACCAAACCTCCAGTGGTTCACTGGTATCCCTCTTGGGATTTGTCACGGGTCTTGCAGGCTCTTACCTCTCCTCCATTTGAACCCATCAGGACCTGTACTCTGCGGTTCTTGACAATTAAGATGGCCTTCTTGATAGCCGTCACGTTGGCTAGACGCATTTCTGAATTGGCAGCTCTCTATGTCAGACAGGACTTATGCGTTTTTCATGCTGGCAGGTGGTCCTTCGATTAGATCCCTCCTTTATTCCTAAGGTCAATACCTTGTTTCATAGAGCGCAGGAAGTCATTTTGCCGGATTTTTGTCCTCATCCATCTTATGCCTTGGAACAGCAATGGCACACTCTGGACGTCCGCAGGGCTTTATGCCACTATATTAAGTGGATAGCGTCTTTTCGCAAGTCCAAAGCGCTCTTTGTTTCCTTTCAACCCTCTACTGTGGGGCGGAAGGTTTCTGCCTCCACTATAGGCAGGTGGATCAGGGCTTGTATTACAGGGGCGTACCAATCTCATTCCCTGTCAGTTCCCAGGCATATCACTGCTCACTCCACTCGTAGTGCTGCAACTTCGGTGGCTTGGGCGACACAGGCGTCCATTGAGGACATTTGTAGGGCGGTGACGTAGTCCTCGCCTTCCCCTTTCGTGAGGCATTATAAACAGGATAGGTTTGCCTTCGCAGAGGCCTCATTTGGCTGGAGAGTGCTGTAACAGGTAGTGCCACAGGGTGGGACACAGGCCCAGACTGATTCCCTCCCATAGGGACAGGGCAGGTTTGGTATGTCCCATTCGTGGATTCTCCATCTATCATGCTGGCGAAGGGGCGTTGTCTTACCTGAACACCTTTTCTCAGCATGATGATGGAGAATCCACACCCACCCCTTAGTGTCCGTCAGGTCCTGTCAGGGGTATGGGAGCCAACACGTCGGACTGTCGTCATTTGCTTCGCCTTTGTCGTGACTGGGAGGTGTCCTGGCCCAGGAGAGGTGTGGCAAGTTTGATTGACTTAGTCTAATTGGGCAGGAAGACAGAGATAACCCATTTGTGGATTCTCCATCATCATGCTGGGAAAAGGCATTCAGGTAAGACAACGCCCCTTTCAGTGACCCTTCCACCAGCCTTGTAAATAGAAATTAGTTTGTATTAATTCAGAGTTTCCCAACACAAACTGATGTTCATTAGCAATTCCCCAAATAAGTTTGTTTATGTATTGGCTTATCCTTCTGTTTGTATAATGAAGTAAACTCTGTTAAACTGTTCTTCTAATAAGTAACAAATGTGAACATTTATCACTTTCCTGCATCTTTCAGATTATCAAGCTGAAGAGAAAGCCATGAACACAAACACAGAGTTTTCAAGTTTCAAAGCCGATATCCTAGCCCTCCGCCAGCAACTTCATGAGATTTCAGAGAAAACCACAAAGAACAAAGATACACTGGAAAAGTTACAAGAATCTGGTAGCATGTTAAATAACTGGCAAAATCAAATGAATAGTGTTTTGGACAGCAACTCTTTCATTATGAGCAATATCAACAAAACTCTGCAAGCTTACAATGGCTACATCAATGATCTCCAACAAGACACAAGTAACATTCAAACAAGCTTGCAAAGCCAAATGGACTCACATAATGTTGTCATATTGAATCTAAATAATCTTAACCAGACACAGGTTCAGCAAAGAAGTCTTATCAGTGCTTTGCAGAGATCTGTGGATGACACAAGTCAGACTATCCAAAGAATCAAAAATGACTTTCAAAACCTTCAGCAGGTTGCCCTCCAAGCACAGAAAGATACCGACTGGCTTAAAGAGAAAGTGCAGAATTTGCAAGTATTAGCAGCTAATAATTCAGTTACGGCCAAAGCTAATAATGATACACTTGAGGATATGAGCAGTCAGTTAAATTCATTCAGTGCACAGATGGAGAATATCACTACTATTGCTCAAGCCAATGAACAAAGTTTGAAGGGTCTCCAAGAACACTACAAAGAATATGAAAACAGAACATCTGCCAAATTTAACCAGCAAGAAGACCGATTTTATAGCTTTGAGACAGATATGGTCAACATTATTAGTAATATTAGCTACACTGCCCACCACTTACGGACACTAACCAGCAATCTTAATGATGTCAGGACAACGTGCACAGATACTCTTAGTAAGCATACAGATGAGCTGACTTTTATGAACAACACATTAGCAAATATTCGTTTTGATGCTACTACTTTAAGGATGCAGCAGGATGTGATGCGGACACGATTAGATATTGAAATAGCCAATTTATCAGTAATAATGGAAGAAATGAAGCTAGTAGATTCTAAACATGGCCAGCTGATTAAAAATTTCACAATATTGCAAGGTAAGTACTGGATGACTTTTCCCAAATAGATATTTATATTGATTTTCAAATTGTCAAGGGTACCTCAGATTTCCAGCTCCATGTGGATTTCAGCATTGTAGGAAAATAAATATGGTGACTACATCATGTCCTGGCTTTCTGTAAAGTTGGGGGCGGAGAAGGGAATAGAAGGGTAGGAAGAAATAGTAGGTCAACATTTTAGATTTATTAGAGCTACACTTTTCTCATACCAGTAATAATATTTTAATCTTTTTATGTCTCCCAGGGTCACTGTTGTGAGATATGTGGCCATATATATTGTTTAAATAAATAAAATTTTAAAACATCAAGCAAAATATTCATAATAGTCACATAACCCCTAAAACAGTTATAAATCCCACATATCACATTTACCATTGTATTTTATTATTGCTGTTTATAGATTTTAGACTGACTTAGAGGTGGCTTTATTTTTTTAATATTACCTTTACAGGTGGCTCTGTGCCTCATAATTCATTAATGTAAATGTGTTAATCTCAAAATCATAATTTTCAGAACATTGTACACAACACATCTTTGATTAACCAGGCACATAAATTTTATTTACAGACAGTATAAATAATACTTGAATTTATTCCTAAAGGGCCAAGTTTGAAGATCCCTGGTCTAGATCAGTGGTTCTCAGATTACTTCATTCCTGTATCTAAGAATCTGTGTCCTCAAACATATAACCAGACAATCTTCTATTTTTGAAAGCGGTAATATGTTTGCAAATCTTCTGCTACTATATGTAGCTACTATCTGTTTTGATATTCTTATGGACTTAAACATTGTAAAAATACTTTTGAACTAATAATGGTAAGATAATGAGCAAGCTCGTTGAGATTGAAGCAATATTTGCCAATCTGGAACATCTTTCTTTAAGCCAAAATAAAATAAAAAAGTAAAAATAATTAAATAATGAAAGGAAACAAACTAGCATAAATGTTGTTTTGTCCTCAGAGAGGCTGCTGCAACCTTGAGGGCTAAGAAACACTGAAAAATGCTGAGTTGCTCAAAACTTTCAGCTGCATACTAGCAATTCTGCCTTCCTTCTCTGCCCTATTTTCCTCTCTTGCATTTTTTCATGATTTTGGAAGGGAAATGTGTGTCATAAACTACTGTGGTACTGGGATACCACTTGTTGAGAAACACTGCTATAGACACAAGCTATTTGTTGTATAATTTAAATACAGATTATGTGAAAATGTATTATTAACATAGTAGGGTTATCGCTGGTTGGGGTTTTATTTTATTTTTGCTATTCTTAAGTTCATATTCCTCTATCTGACTTCTTTTGGAGCTAATTTCTAAAACATAATAATAAATGAATGAACTCGTATCACTTGTTTAAGATGCCAATTTCTAGTAAGGAGAACAATACTGTATTGTATTAGTTGTTATAACATTATTCCACAAACAGCTCAATTTAAAAAAAATAACTGTAAGGTAAAATTGGTCCATTATATGTCTGGTTTGTTGTGACCTTTTGGTTTGCTGATTATGCTGAAGTATCTTAAAATCATAGATGAAAATTGTTATTTAGGTGATCAAGTCTGTCCACTCCTCCAAGCAGGAATCCAAATTAAAGTATCTATGGCAGATATTTATTTATTTGTTAGATTTCTATTTTCTCCACAACAATATGCTGAGGTATTGAGCTGAGTGAATGGCTCCAAAGAACTTGGGTTTTACTCAGTCCTAACCCAACATCTTAACAACTACCCATGTGGCATCTCCCCTATAGGTATGTTCAAGAAGAATTAAATAGTGTTTGGTCTCTTCTTGTGTATACATAGTGAATGATAGTCCACTACATCTCTGGAAACCTGGTTCCACTATCAAATCATTCTTATTGTTAGTAATCAATATCAGCGTTTTTTTAATTTGCATCCATTATTTCATATAGGGCTCTCCAGAACAAATGAGAATAATTTAGTATCCTAAACGTTTGTAATATCCTATCCGAAGAGTGCTGTCATATTCCCGCTCAATCTTTTCTCATCAAGGCCAAACATTCTTAGCTCCTTCAATCTCTTTTTTATAATACTTGGTTTCTAATCTCTGGCTGTCCAATTCATTTGAATCCTTTTTAAAGTGCGGACAAAATACTCTAGTGGGACTGCCAAAGGAAAGAAAAGGAAGTAATGTTTCCCATGATTTGAAAACTATACTTTACTTGATACAGCCTAAAATTGCATTTTCTTATTTTCATTCATTATTTTTATTATTATTATTATTATTATTATTATTATTATTATTATTATTATTATTATTATTATTATTATTATTATTATTATTATTATTATTATTATTATTATTATTATTATTATTATTATGTCATACTAAGAGTGCAATCAGCTATTATTCCAGGTTCTTTTCCAGTACTGGTAAGCTAGCTATTCCCCATCCTGTAGTTCAGCATTTGAATTCTTTTTCTGAATGCATAACTTTAAATTTGTCTCCCTTAAATTGCATCCTATTATTTTCAGCCTATCTTTCTAACCTATTATTTTGAATTTTATTTTACTCTTCCAGGGAAATACAGTATGTGCCATCTACAAATATTTTAAATGTTCCATTTATCTCCTCATCTAGATAATAAAAATGCTGAACACTTATTCCATTAATGAATCGTCATGAACTATTATTTACAACTCCGTTTTATTCACTTAATACTTATACCTTCCACCCAGTCTACACCCAACTAAACTTGCATTCTTGGTGGATTAGACTCAGATGCTCTTGCTTTGGTGTTACCATCAGTGATTTATGTTACAAGCTGGAAGGTGGAATAATTTTATCTTATTAACAGACCTCTTCTTTCTTAGTCTCCCTATAATAAATGATCATTGCATTAGGCCACAACTAGTTAGGCAGAATTTCCTGACATAGCCTAGTCCACATTTTTTTTTATTTATTTATTTTATTACATTTACATCCCGCCCTTCTCCGAAGACTCAGGGCGGCTTACAAGCTTACTTGTGTTGTACCTTAGCCATGTTAACAATAACTTTTTCCTTTAGCCCAGCTACTAAAAAGGATTTTACAGTGCTTGTGCTGGCCTCTGACACATGGGGAGAGCTTTAATGAAAAGTTTGAAACTACTCCTAGAGTGGAATTTTTGCCATTATACTGGAAAGCATACTGAAATATACAGTATGAAGGCTTTATATTAAATCACCAAAGTGTTAAAAGGAAAGTACTCTCTCTCAGCCCAACAGGGTGGTCATTGTGGGAAAAATAGAAGGAGTATTAGGTATGTTCATCACTTAGAGTTATTTATAAAAATAATAAAGGTGGGTAAAATGAAATAAATAAAACAAATAAAATAGGAAATACACATCACATCATCCTTTCTGGATTTCATATATATTGTCTATATACTGGAAAAGAAATGAAAATATCTTAGATTTCTAAAGTTTTCATTACTATTTTTCACTACCCTATAATCATGTATATATTGCATTATGCATATGTCATAAATAGAATATGTCACTATCTGAAAAACAGCCCAATGTTGTGAAGACACTTAGCAAAACCTTTTCTACTTGTAAATGGAACTTTTTTTTACAACTTCATGAAAATGAGATAATTTTTATAGTCAGCTTTCAAAAACTGAGTTTCCTCAGTTTCATGAAATTGAGATTTCTCTCTTTTTGAGATCTCTAGATATCTTTATCAGCAAGAGAACATGAAGATATAAAAATTTTTAAAGCTTTTCCAATAGTTTTAATAGTTTTTTATTTTACCTAATAATTTTTTCCTTGAACATGAATTTTATAAGTTTCACCACTTTTTAAACTTTCTTCTGTAAATATGTCTCTCGTAACTTGGAAAGTTAATCGAATTTGCTTTGTTTAACTTGTGACTGTAATGAATAGAAAAGCAAGGAAAAATTAAAATATGGCCATTGAATCACCCTCATACTTGTTTCAAATAAAAATATAAATAAGAAGAGAGATTGATAAAATTATGGACATTCTTTGATGTAACACTGAATCATGTAAAGAAATTAAACAACCTAAACAAATTTGGCCAATTTCCGTAATCTTTTAAGGAAGCTGTAAACATCTATTTAAAATAAAATCTTTTAATTTTAGTTTTCTGTTGACTTGTCTTGTGATAAAGACACACTTACAGATTCAGTTTTCTTGAGTTCTTTGGAGGAGCCCAGTTATTTTTAAAAATATTTAGACATTGATTTAAATCTAAAGTAGAAATATGTTTTTAGTACTAAGAACTGTTTGTTATTTTATTACATTAGATTATTTCATTATTCTTCTGACCTTCTTCACGTATTCATGTTGTTGTAGGTCCTCCAGGTCCAAGAGGGTCCAAAGGTGACAGAGGACCCCAAGGTCCAATTGGACTTACTGGGCCCAAGGGTCAAAAAGGAGACAAAGGTGAACCAGGACCTCCAGGACCTCAAGGTGAAAAGGGACCAAGCGGCCCACCTGGGCCACCAGGTGAACAAGGTGACAAAGGCTCCAGAGGTTCACCTGGATCTAAAGGCCAGAGAGGTTCAACTGGGAAGACTGGGCTACCTGGTCCTAGTGGAGATCCAGGGTTCCCTGGACCACCTGGCAAAGATGGACTCCCAGGTCCACAAGGCCCACCTGGAGCCCCAGGTTTTCAAGGAATTCCTGGTCAACCAGGTGCACCTGGTGCTCGTGGACTGCCTGGTTTTCCAGGTGTACCTGGACTACGTGGTCTTCCAGGCGAGCCTGGTCCTCCTGGACTACCAGGTCCGGCAATAGCTATGGCGCTACAAAGTGAGACTAATGGTAAGCTGTTGACATACCTACTATCTGTCTGTATGCTTCACTGTATATTTATTACCAATATATAAAAGTATGGTTTGAAACTATGTTGACTATTGGATTGGATTGTACTCTGTGTACGTATTGCAATGGAAGTTTGTAGCCTTTATCTGTTCAAGTCTCCAACTAGCTTGAAATGAACATCATAGTCCTTAAATCTATGGTTTCTAAGAAAGAACAGAAAAGCAATTCTTCCTTTTTTCCTCAGAATTCCTCACAATCTGTTTCAGAGTGGTTAGTGCATCTAATCTATCACATTACACAAGAGAAATGGTCTGAGCCCATGAAGCACATTTTTTTCTTTCTCACCTTCTAAATCTAAAGCTTCTCTCTATAGTGTTAAGAAAACAATGTAATTTTGAACCTGAAAAAATTGGAAGTTCAAACTGACCAATTCCTCTTCCCCATCTTTTAATTTCTTTCTCTTCCTTCAACTGATATCTACATTCGGTGATATCTAAAGTTCATTGAACAGGCTTTCTTTTCTTTTTTTCTTTTCTAATTCACAAAATGATTCCTACATTACTGTAGAACCCACATACATATATGCAGGACAAATAATTGTCCCTTGTAATAATGGGAAAACAAAGTTACATGGAAAAAATGGGCAAAACATGGTATATCTCCATTATTCCTGTTAAAACCTGATAATTATGTAGGATTGTTCAAATCTCTTTGTTAATATTTGTTTCAGAATGGTATTAGAAGAAGAGTTTTGATACATGAAAAAAATGTGGATGCTTTTCAAAATTTATCCTGCAATTATATTGTTAAACTGAGCCTTATTTTTCTTTGTGATAAACTAGAAATGATTTGAAGGCCAATTTGATAGAAAAGGATGGCTGCAACTATAAATAATGGAAATTCTATTTCAACAATATTCTGAATAGATCAGACATGTCAAACACAAGGCCCGGGGGCCGGATCTGGCCCGCGAAGTGGTTTCATGTGGCCCGCAAAGCCATCCTGGAAACAGTGAGGGAATGGCCCCCACTGCTTTGGCCCTGGCCCAGAGACCCTCCTTCTGCCAGAGACCCTCAGATCTCTCCCACTCCTGCCCAGGCCCCCATAGGCACCCTTGATGCGAACGATGTAGAGCTGGCCATGCCCACCCAATAGGCCATACGCACTCTAGCCATGCCCACCCAGTAGGCCACGCCCACCCTGGCCATACCCACCCGGCCCCTTGAGAGCAACTGCAATGCTGATGCGGCCCTCAATGAAATTGAGTTTGACACCCCTGGAATAGATAATTACTTTTTTACATTGCTTGGCTCCTAAGGGTGTTATTCAAAACTATATCTAGTAAGGTTCTGAGTGCTTCAAGAGTAAGTCGGAAGTTCTCTTGGGTTTCACACAACCATGGTGGCCCCCTGATGCTTATTTAAAGCAGGTGCATCTTTTCTCATGCTTCTGTGTGGGTTTTGGGGGGGAAAAGATGCTGTGGTTTCAATAGTGGCACTGATTTTAATGGACGTTTGATTCTTAAAACAGAGGTACCTTTTTTCAGTCCCTACTAAAGCCCAGGAAAAAACCAGCCTGCCTTAACATATAGCAGGGTGCTGTTTTGTGCCCCGAGGTCTGAAATATTTCTTTCAAATCATTTTCAAAGGGTGCAGGGCCCAAATTTCTGAGGGAGGATTAAGTTTCACTTCTCATGAGGATTTATTGCAAGTGTTTTCACGTTACAGGTTGTCCTGTTTACTGGAAGAACTTTTCAGGCAACTGTTACTACTTTTCAAACGAAAGAGCCATTTTTGAAGATGCAAAGCTTTTCTGCCAAGAGAAATCATCTCATTTGGTTTTCATCAATAGCAAAGAGGAACAGGTATAGAATCCTGTCTAGCATGCCGTTAGATTTAAATAGTAAAAAAGAGCATTACTTCCAGCCAGGGCAGTTGAAAATGATTGGAATTGAGTAGGTTAGACACGACAGACAGAAAGCATTTTATATGCTGCAGAATCCAATCTGGGTCGGTCACTGGAACCAGAGGTTTAGTCTTCCGAGCTTTCGCACTCGTGCTGGAGTCCATCTTCAGTGAACTTGTCTCTCAACAAGTGTTGTGTGACTAAAGAAGATTAAACTCTGGTACCGATGACCGACCCAGATTGGATCCTGCAACATTATCATGGGACACGTATATTTGCCTTTGTTCATTTTATAGCCATTAAGGTCTCGTAAATATAAACATCTGACTAAAGATAATCAGGAAGGATGATCAGGGGATTGCAGTCTTACTATAAAAAGTCAGCAAAAAATACGAGTAGTCCTTGTTTAGCAACTGCCTCATTTTGTTTGCAATTACGATGGTGATAAAAATGTAGCCTTGTTACCAGTCCTTGCATTTACTTGCTGTAAAGCGAAGGAAAGCTGAAGTAAGGTTGTAAGCTCACTTGCAGTTTCACTAGCAACTATTTTGCTCAACAACTGAATTGCTGCTCCCACTTGAGGATTACCTGTATTTGCATGGAAGACCAACCATCACTTGTTACAGGAGCTCCTGATGCTTTTACCTAGGTTGAATATTCTGCTGAAAATCTATGTTGATTTTTCTTTCTTGAAATGGAGCTGTCAGATGCTGCCAGTTTGTTCAGAGCAATCCATGAGAAGAAGAGGGTCGATCACCCTTTCTTACTCCACTGATATTGTGACACTTATGCCTGCCCCTCCCCCCCCCAAAAAATGTTTTTCTTTTCTAAAGCAAAATGCAAGCTAGAGGTGAGGGCAGGACTGGAAAAGGAATGCATACCCTTATTACCGTCCACTTTGTCATGTTAATAGCTGACATTCCCACATGGCTATGCTTCACTACATGACAAAACAAAGTTGAAAGCAATCTAAGCAATATGTAGTTTGATCCTATGAAGACAAAAGATTGTCTCAAGTGACATCTTAAGCTCAGTGTGTGTGTTCAACTGTAAACTAGTGCTATGGTTGAGAAGAATATTTTCAGCCCCAGAAATAGAAATAGGGACCTTCCAAAAGGTCTTGCTGGAAATAAGGCAGAGGATGTCATTCCATATGAGATGACTGTTGTAATTTCTAAATGCTTTTGTGGGGAACATGTTGGATTTTGATTTAAGTCGTGTTTCCCATTCAGCTTCCAAATTCCCTTCTCCCTAGCCTCAGAGCCCCAAACTGTTTATTTATTTATTTGAAATAGTTCTTATTAGGCATCTTCAAATCTGATTCCAGGGAAACTACAGCCGCATCAATATCGAGATTATGCTACAATGAGCCACTGTAAAGATAATAAAAGACAGCATTTTGTATTGAGGCAGACAAATCTAAATGCTTGGTCAGCACTTACTGAGATGATGCTCTTGTGGCAGCAAACAGGAGAAAGGAATGAGAGAGGTTCTTTAATTATCCCTTTTCATTCTGGCAGCAGAGTACGCCACATGTCAAATAGACCCCGTGGAAGCAACTTTTCTCACAATCTACTTTGCGCCATTTCCATTGCTAGAGAGGAAAGAAAAAAGTCCATCTCTTCATCTCATATGCCAGGGGTAGGCAACCTTGGCTCTTTTATGACTCGTGGACTTCAACTCCCAGAATTCCTGAGCCATGGAATTCTGGGAGTTGAAGTCCATGAGTCATAAAAGAGCCAAGGTTGCCTACCCCTGTCATATGCCATATTACTGTTATCAGTGCACCTTCTTTAACCAGAAAATTGGTTGGGAAAAAGAAATTCTTGGTGGATAGTGAAAAGGAGATTGGACCGAGATTGGGAGCATGAAAGGAAGTCTGTGTTGGAGGGATGCTCAGATCAAATGGACAGCCATTTGTCTGAAATGGTATAGGGTTTCCTGCCTGAGCAGGGGTTGGACTAGATGACCTCCAAGGTCCCTTCCAACTTTACTACTACTACTACTACTACTACTACTACTACTAAGTGAGATACACCTAGAAATAGTTCCAAGTTGCTTCTGCCCATAAGCTCATGTTTATGCTCAGTCACATTTTTCAAGAGGCTAGAGTAGTTTAGGGAGTCAAAACTCTGGGAAGTGAAATAATGTGACGATTCTTTCTTCTGTACACAGCAATGGTTGAAAATGCAAGTTATTGCAAAAGGCAGTTTCTGGATTGGTCTCACCGACTCAGTGAAGGAAGATGAGTGGCGATGGCTGGATGGCACTCTACCAGAATACATGTGAGTGCAGGAAGGATGTTCGCTGCTTTCTGCTGTAACTGTTTCTTAGCATCTGCCAATAAGAAATGGTGTGACAACCTTATAAAGGGCACTCACTGGCTTTTAGATTCAGATTAACAGTTCTTTGATTTCAAAAAGCTTATTGCCAGAAAAAAAAACCTGAATAACCAATAAAAGAAGAGGCTTAAGATGCTCAGAGAATGTCGACTGGTGGCCCCCAGGGGGAGATCCTTCTCTGTGGGCGCCCCGGAGCTATGGAATCAGCTACCGGTTGAGCTCCGGACGGCGCCCGACCTCCGCTCCTTTCGCCGCGAGCTAAAAACATACTTTTTTGAACAAGCTGGCCTGGCCTGATGAGGGGATGGGGGGGGGGGTTGTTATTGTTATTTTATTAGGTTTTAAAGATGTATTTTAGTATGTGGGCATTTATTTAATCTTGTTTTAACTTTTGTAATCTGTATTTTTATTCTTGCCCTGTTCACCGCCCTGAGTCCTTCGGGAGAAGGGCGGTATAGAAATATTATTAAATTAAATTAAATTAAATTATTACAGAGTTAATAGCAAACTAGGTGGCAGAAACCACAGGCTTTTTAAAAACAATTTTTATATAAACGTATGTGGGTGGAGTGGGGACAACAAATAAAGAAAGAGAAAGGGTCAGTTTTACTTGGCTGATTACAAAAAATAAGACTTCTGTATTGCATCAATTGTATATCATTGCTGGAACCACACTTGTATCTTCATTTGTCATTGAAGCTTAATATCAGCCAAATTCTTTTGAACTGGAATCAGGATATACACTGGATCAGCACTAGATCAAGTAGACTAAGATCTGCCATTCCCACTGAATGAAATTATTACTTTTTCCTTCAATCTCTCAGTTTGGCTGCTGTTGAGCATTGGAGCTTACGTTAATGAAATATTACTGGTATCTTTGGCTAAGTCCTTCTTATCATGACGAAATCTCCACATTTGTAACTTAAACCATTGCATCTTTAAGGACCTTACGAAATCTTTAAGTGATTGTTCCTAATCCACCCAAAGGGTAATTTACTAGGAGAGTGGTGCATTCCCAAATAAATGCAAAGGCTACAGAAATCTGAAGAATCACTAAATGGCAATAAAGAGATTGAGAGATTGAGAGATTGAGATTGAGTCCAGATCTGATAGCTCTAATTATACAAATTTATCTTTATTATAAGATAGTTTTTGTAAGATAGGATTTTTTACTGTGGGCACAATGGCACACATCAAAAATGAAATTTAGTTGCCCGCTGTCAAAGTGAACACATACATGACACACACAATATATGATTGTTGATGTGTTTTGAGTTTATTATATGATAATATTAGGTATTTCTCTCTAAATAATGTATAACAAGAAACTATTCTTTTTGTTTTGATTTGGAGATGCATATATAAATCCAATAGGAAGTTGTATTTATATCTTAGTAACTCATCTGCAGCTATAGATGAAACAAATACAGCCTCATTGACAGATTACACTCTGTACATGTGTCTATGTGCAGTCCACAACCAGAACAGAATATTTAATCTAATTTTAGACTTTTCAACTTTGGCAGTTTCTCCAATCGATTCCCATCTCTAAGCCCAGCTGTTTTCCATTTCCAGGAAAAGTCATGCATTATTTGTTAAGGAGTAAGATTTATGCTTTAGGAGAGATTGTTTTATTTTTGTTTTCTTTTTACTACTATTAATCTCCTCTTTCTCATTGTCATATGATGGTTTGGTTATGAAATGATCATTTGTTTGTTTGTTTTATTGCAAGAAACTGGAGTGCTGGACAGCCTGATAACTGGAAACATGGCCATGGGCCAGGGGAAGATTGTGCTGGATTAATTCATGCTGGGCTCTGGAATGACTTTCACTGTGAAGATGTTAATAGTTTTATTTGTGAACAAGATGTGGGAAAAGGTATGATAAACTTTGAACCAAACGTATTCACATTTATTGCAAAGACTTAAAGCAACCAAATTTCCACAGCTGGGACGAGGGAATTGAATGTCCTGCTCATATAGATAGAAGGTCTTGGAAAAGAACTGGGGATCAATCCTTATTAGCATCTGTGTATAAAAATTCTCCCTAGCTGCTTCTCTTATTCAGGCTACAGAGTTTTAAACTATTGGCAAGTATTTCAAGATTACACAGCTATTCTTACTAGATTACATACATTTGGCAATCCGTGTTCTAAAACATGCCCAGCTAACTCTGAAGAAAAGCACTGCAGTAATTTATTTTTTCCAGTTAATACCTAAAAGACAGTAATTTCAGAACTCAAATATGCAGTTTGAAAAGCTATAAGCAACAGGACCTAATGTTCCTGAAAATTTTTTAAAGACTATTTAGTGATGCATTTCCTTTCCCGTGAAATAAAGCAAAGTGGAATAAAAAAAACAACAACACATAATAGATCCATAATGACAGAAATACTGTTGTACTAAAAGTATTATTAAAAATCAAACTTGAAAGAGCAGCCCAAGATAGAGCACGTTACAATAATCAAAGACAATGGATGAAGAGTCAGATGTTATTACTCAGCTTCCCTCTTTCATTCATCCTTTCTGTACCTGTACATGAAAATGAAAACTTGAAAAATGAGGTACAATTCTACCTTCTGTGTTTTGTTATTATCAATTATATATAAATTGTTCATGTCTGACTCTTAAGTTAATATAACCACAAGAGTTTGAGGTAGAGGGTCTACCATAAAATTCATTGGATGCTTTGGACAAATTATTCTTCTTTTTTCCTCTCTCAGCCTAACCTTGTAAAGAAGGCTGGGGCTAGGATAAAGTGCTCATTTGAGCGTCTGGAGAAAAGGAAGTGAGAAATATACAGCAAACATAGGGCTCACTTGAATCCGCCTTCCTTATTTATTAAATTTATATGCTACCCATTTCACTGAATTTAAATTTCAGTTAGAATTTTCATGTGTTTTTAAATTTCAGCAACTTTTAATATCTGAAACATGTTGTCATTGCAACCAAAATGTATTCTGTAGTATATGACATCTAGAAAAATATTTCTTAGAAATCTATTTGTGTTTACTTGGTCCTACAAAGTAAATAACTTCTACAGTGAAGTAATGCAAGAAGAGTTAGTTCCCCTTACCTCTATGCCATCACTTCGGTCTTAGTCCGTTGGATCCCCTGCCTTGCCCCATCTTCAATTACCTTACCACGTGATTAACAGCACATCATTTCACTTTATAACTGGCCCTCTGAGATGATTAAGAAACTATACAATGCAAGTATAGGCTCCAACTGGTACAGAATGCAGCCGCGAGAGTTGTGTTGGGAGTTTCCCGATACTCCCATGTTACACCCCTGCTCCGCGAGCTGCATTGGCTCCCAGTTGTCTTCCGTGTGAGATTCAAGGTGCTGGTAATGACCTACAAAGCCCTTCATGGCATGGGTCCGGAATACCTCAGGGAGCACCTGCGGCCAGCATCAACTTCCCTCCGCCCAGTGCGCTCCCACAGAGAGGGCCTCAGGGTGGCCCCCAGGGGGAGGGCATCCTCTGTGGGCGCCCCGGATTTATGGAACCATCTTCCGGTTGAGCTCCGGATGGCGCCCGACCTTCGCTCCTTCCGGCGCAACCTAAAGACTTACCTGTTCGAACAAGCCGGCCTGGCCTGATGGGTGATGGGTTTGGGTTTTTATTGCTTTTTATTTATTTAACTTATTGTTATAGTTCTTGGGCATCTTGTTTAATCTCTTTTAATTTTTGTATTCTTGTCTTTTAACATGTATTGCCCTGTTCACCGCCCTGAGTCCTTCGGGAGAAGGGAGGTATACAAATAAAAGTATTATTATTATTATTAATTATGATGTGTTAAATAAAGACAAGTCTTTTCTCAGGTGGTATAGCAATCTTTCCAAAAAAACCCTCCAACATTTCATTATGTTAACAACAGTCAACACTTAGGTGATTTTTTTTTAGAACCAAAATTGTCTTTTAACCAGACTATGGAAGTGGAGGTGGGAAGGGATTACCTGTAGAGAAGAATCAGTGGATGGAAGGTTTTATTATTATTTTTTCTACTTCTGTGTTTCAAGAGTGAAACCGACTGCACTGCCCTTGTGGTTCATTGGCAATGGACACAAGATAGACTGGTGACCTTTCTTTCATCACCTCTATTAGTACAGGTGATCTTCACATTAAATATCTTCTTACCATTGTTGTATTAGCATTTTAACTGGATATGATACAGATACAGATTTGGAAAGCAGTACTTATCAATGCAACTTACAGCTCTGGTATTGGTTTCTGGATTTTAAAGCAAAGTTTTACCTTTGTAACACTTGTTACTTTCCCTTTCCCACTGCAGCTCAGCCACCAGCATTGTAATAAGTTGTGGGCCAAGAGACTGATATTTTCTTTGCAAAGAAATTCATCTGGGATTGAACCATCACCCAATCAAGAAAAGGAGCACTGAGAACTTTGATGAATAAACTTCATCAGCACAATTTGTCTTCCACATTTTCTAATTTTTCAGGGGCTTTACAACCTGTTGCACAAACATGTTGGTAGAAAATGCAATTGGACAAAACTACCTGTAGATCTCTTCACTGATTAAGCAGAAGATATGTTCTGGTAAGAACTAGAAAACAGCAAGCTGATTACTCTAGGAAGACAAAAGAATACAAAGCTACTGTGTAAACAAAGCAGCTACTTGTTAAATTCCCAAATATTGGCAATTTATATAAATATACATGTATAAATTTATATAAATTTTATATATAAATATATATAGTCCAGTTCTGATCAGTAATATAGAATATACTTTTTAAAGCTTTTAAAATTCTGTATTTTTGTACAAAATGTTGCCTCTTATATTGATTTATTTGCCTTTTTATATAAATATAGTAAATAGAAATTAAAAAAAATACCATTGATACTACTTATCATTCACTAGAAATAACTGTCTGGAATAAATTACCCAAGTTTAATAACTTTTAAATTTGATTTTAGATGGCAGTTGCAGTCTATTATACAAAAATATATACAAATTTATGATCCAAGGACAACATGCTTGTTTTTCTGAACTGGGTCCATTGATAAAACTCCAGGCAGATGAAAGTCTAGCAATAGATCTGAAGGAAGGAATGACATTGACCAGTGAAGTACATACTTTACATATTGTATAGAAAATTCCTGATTCAGTCTTCCTGATTCTAATTAAAATAATCAAGTGGTCAGAGAGCTAAAAAAAAAAGGCTTTGCCAAGGGCCCTGGGAATTTTACTAGCTATAATGCAGGGCTTGGTGCTTAGCTGCTTAACATGACTTAATATAAAATATGTTTTATGTTCCTCTTATTTTTTCATGTGTAGGCAATTTCTATTGGTGTAATGGGCTTCCGACCATTGGGGACTAGTTTAAGACTAATAAATAAAGTTTTTAACCAAAGTAGATTTTTCTGATAGACGTGTGTAACTTGTTCTTAATACTTTTTTGGTACCAACCACTGGGGCAGGGGTGGGGTGACACGAACCAATAGATTTTGCCATTTCTTGGTTAGACTTTTTTCTGCTCCACTTCAAACCCCTCCAAATTGCAGCTTTTTCTTCCACATGGCAAAGAACTTGTCAGAAAATGGTTAACCATTCCATGGAGAGAGAGAGAAAGAGAGAGAGAGAGAGAGAGAGAGAGAGAGAGAGAGAGAGAGAGAGAGAGAGAGAGAGAGAGAGAGAGAGAGAGAGAGTTCAGTATATCTGCATGTAACATCTAATTTGGTAGATAAGCAGGCAAAAAATACTACAGTACTTTCTGTACTTCCACAGTGTTCTGTAATGGTTTATACTTAACATTTTGCTGTAGATCTGGACACAACTGGGTACCTATAAAGAATGCTGATAAACTCAGAATATCAAAACAATGACTACATTGAAGTAATTAACTTTTCCTCTGAAATGTTTTTCACATTAGGATAATTTGTTGCTGTGATTGGTGCTGTTCAGTTAAATAATGTACAAACCTTTTCTTTCTATCTCTAACATCCTTTTGTATGTCCCTCACTGGTACCAAGGCAAATTCTCAATTAGTTTGAAACTGGATATAGAGTGAGTTATTTATTTACTGAGACTTACGTGTTGCTCCTGTCATAAAGGACTCAGAGCCACTTAAACTCCAATGTCTAGCAAAATGGTTAAAAACATAAAATAGCCCATTATAATGTGCCACTAAAGGACAGTCAAAACAAAAGTGACAAATACCTCTGTTCAAAGACAAACAAATATTCATATCAGCCTCTCAGGCCCTTTAGAAGCACCAGGTCCTAATGACCCTTAAGAACCTGGCAGGGGTAGGGCTCTAATCTCCAGCATATGCAGTTTTAGAGAAGGGGAACAGTGACAGAGAAGATCTGCCCCTGTATTTCCCAATCACAACAATCCCTAGAAATCGACACTCAGAGCAATCGTGTTTTTTTAATTTGATACTTGGATTCGGTGATCTTCTGAGTCATACGTGACTTTAAAGGTGATATCTAGCATTTTGAAATGTGGCCAGTAATTGATTAGCAACGCAGCTCTCTAATTATGGGTATATAGGTATAGCATACATAAATCAAGTTTTGTCTGACATTACTTAAGTCATTACATTATAGACCAGCTGAAGCTTGTGATCTCCAAGTGCAGCCCAAGGTAGAGTACATTGCAACATTGCAGTAATAAAGGACATGGTAACAAAGCCCCTTAGCATAGCTTACTGACCCAGAAATTGCCATAAAAGGGACCCAAGCTGGAAGCCATCTGCTCTTTGAGCAGGAACTGTGGATATAAATAGTTCTGTAGATTATGAGTCAATTCTGCATGCTGGAGTTCTATCCTGGCCAGAAACAAAAATGGAAACTCAAATGAATTTGGTTGGCTTCTGTACCCAGAGCCGTACTGAATGTCCTGCTAGTCCTGAACCTGAGCCAGGTTATAACAGGATTTCCAAAATGGGATGAAATTGTAATGCATTGGGTTTTATATATGTTGTGTTTGCTGGAGTTGCACTGTTTGCTAATTGTTTGAATTCAGTTGCTAATGCTTGTTCACGTGTATACTTGTAACGGTTGCTAGCTGGCCCAGACTGGTTGTCTCCAGCCGGCTAAGTAGGTTAACATAATGAGGTTAGTTGCAGTCAACAGTGGAGAACTAGATGTCAACTTCTCTACTCCCCAATTGGAATAGCAATAAGGCTTTGAGGAAAGAGGATACTACCACTCTCCTCAAAGAAAGATTCACCACTGCTTGTCCCAAGTTCCACTGATTACTAGCCTGACTCAACCTCCTGTTACATGCCTGAAATCTTTCACTAATCAGGTGAGGCAGGAATACAAAACCTAGATGGTTTCAAAGAATCTTGTTTACTTACTTAGGACCAGCAGGCTCAAACTCATTTCAGATAATTTGAAAGTTGACTTCTTATAGAACTTGCTGTTTGTGTATGTATAACAACAGTATATAGAAAAATATTAAAACATAAAAAAGAACAAAGCAATGCACCTACATCAAGGTAAATTGTACATATAAGGGCTTCCTGTGCATATGCATAATATGTATGAAGATTCTGCATAACAGTTTCAAAAAAGAAATCATATTTCATGTTAATTGTTTATGAATGATCTACGTATTTGCATAGACAGATGACCTGATACGTGTGGCTTTTTCATTTTTCCAAGTAGCTATTTGTTATTTTGAGTTCTGATGTCAATCTTGGGTCCATTAGAGATTTCAAAATAGCCATTTTGGGAGGGGAAAGGTCAAAAGAAAAAAGAAGCTTGACCAATACAATTGAGAGATTGCTGAATTCACATATGTCAACAGATTTCAAATGCTCTCAGAAGGCCTCATTCGTTCTCGTGTGTAACCTGCACTTTCATAATCACCTTTCCCCAGGCACCATCTGCATCAGTTTAGCCACTCCATGCAACTGATTTAGTGAAAGCTTGTGCCTTTTAATAAAATTTGATAGAAAAGGTGTTACTGGACTCCTCCTGAATCTACATTCTGAGGTCTTAGGAGTGGGAAGAACAATCATAAAAAAGTTAGAACAGCACTGGAAAAAGTGATTTATGACCGTTTTTCACATGAATGTTGCATCATCTCCATGATCATGTGATCAAAATTAAAATGCTTGACAACTGACTCATTTATGACTGCTGCAGCGTCCCAGGATCATGTGATCTCCTTTTGTGACCTTCTGACAAGCAAAGTCAATGGGGAAACCAGATTCATTTAACAACCGTGTTACTAACAACTGCAGTGATTCACTTAACAATTGTGACAAGAAAAGTTGTAAAAGTTCCAAGCCAAACCACTATTTCATTTTGAAGTCCTCTGCCTGAATGGCTTCTATTGTTCTCACTTCTCCCAACTTAAACTGACATGGCATGCAAACATTGCAGTTTAGCAGCAGCAGTAGCAACCATGCTTTTCTTCCCAATATTGTTGAGGAATGTGATTGCTATGACATTTCATACTTGCCCCCTCCTGCTGAAAAATATTCTCTTAATAAGGCTTTGAAGGTTACAATTATTTTCAGATAGAAAAAAAGCTGTCAGCCCTTATGGGCAGAGAATTTTTAAACAGGTTTACATCCTCTGAAAAGTTTGTCTATGCAAAATTGTTTTTCTTCTTAACTTTTGCCATTTTTAAATCTGTAAGTAACTCTTCCCAGAAGAAGCTTCATAAGAAAAGTAAAGGTTGTTAATCTACTAGGGACCGGCAGAGAAGAAGCATCTTTTTCCCCCTATACCAGGCAGCTTTGGTGTTATGCTACACAGAAAGGAAAGTTAAAATATGCTGTCTCATGGCTGGCAGCCACTTCACTCTCTGCCTGGAATGTTTTATCACCATGGCTATATTTAGCATATATGACTGTACCTAATTACAAAGTAATGGGCGAAATATATTAATTGTGTGCATCTGGAATATGCAAAGAGTTCCATGATGTTCATGGAAAATATTCAGCTAAGTGTTTTGCAGTAAAAAAAATTAATAATAACACCTCACAGTTTGAAAGCAATGTGTTATGAATCTAATGACTTTTTCCTGTCAGAGGCAGCTTGCTGAGGGAAAGCAGTTTGTCTTGGAAACCAGTCAAATTTGTCTTAGTCATTTCCCACCTACACACATTTTTATAATAATGTACAACTAGCTTTAAAATTGCAGTTTGCCTGTACAGGTAGACCTCGATGTACGATCACAGTCAGGACCATAATTTCCACCGCTAAGGAAGGTGGCTGTTAAATGAGTCAAACTGGATTTTATGATTATTATTATTTTTTGTAGCTGTTAAATGAATCACAAGGTTATTAGGAGCTGTGGTAGCACAGTGGTTAGAATGTAGGCTAATTCTGCCCACTGCCAGGAGTTTGATCTTGATGGCTCAAGGTTGACTCAGCCTTCCATCCTTCTGAGGTCAATAAAATGAGGATCCAGATTGTTGGGGGAAATATGCTGACTCTGTAAACTGCTTAGAGAGGGCTGTAAAACACTGTGAAGCTGTATATAAGTCTAAGTGCTATTGCTATTGCTACTTCATTCACTAGCTTTGTTATCACATGATCCTGCGATGCTGCAACTGTTGTTAATACATGCCAGTTGCCAAGCACCTGAATTTTGAACACGTGACTGTGGGGATTATAAGAAATGTTTTAAAAGAATAGTGCTATATTATTTATATTCTAAGAAACAAGTTAATGATAATTTCTCATTTGCTAATGTACTGTACTTCTTTTGAAGCTGTGCTTCTCTTCCTAATACTCAAACTGCCTTAACTGTTGCTTAGAAAATATGGCTCTTTTTATTTTATTTTAAAAAAAAACTTGGTTAATCTTATGAGTTACTGAATAATTAATTTATCAGGCAATTAGATCATCATGAAAAAAACAATATATGCTAGAGATGGCATTCTTTCCCCCTTTATAATATATATTACCTATATTCCATATATATTCCAAAGTAGACCATAAACTTTCCTATATGGTGTCAGCATTTCATATCTGAACATGAATACATGAAAGTTCTGACTTGAAATGCTTTTAATCTGTGTTCACACGTTTTTTATTACTTTATTTTTAAAGCAGTCATTAATTGGATCCTCACCAAGTTGCAAGACTGGTGTCTAAAACAACTAAAAGCTTGAGAGCCAGTGAAATGCAGTGGGTCATGTATCAGACTAGGAAAGGAATGACCTAGGTTCTAATCTTCCTCTTCCTCCATAGAAACTCACTTTGGACTAGTCACTTTCTCAGCCAATTCCCCCCATACTGGTGTGTGGGAACAGGCTACCCTTCCACCTTGACTTCCTGAGAGAGAAGAAGTATACAGTAGATGTAAATAACTATCATAGTATCTATAATGGCACTGGAAGTCAATTTAGGATTTTTGAAAATTAATATTAAGTGCTAACTGTTTTTGTGTACTGATGGCTGCATATTATCTTCATTTTATTAAAACAAACATGGGACATACCTCAGAGAAATAACATTATACATTTTTCCTGGCTCCTGAAATAAAGTAGCTACCTATGGTGTTTGTAGTATTATTGGGCTCTGATCCTGTTACTGATCAGCTTGGGAATAATGAGTCTTTAAATCATGCAGCATGTTTCTGGCAATGCAGTTGAACAAATTTCACTAACTATGGCAAATAAGTATTTGGAAAATCAACACTTTGCTTTTTTGAGCAGGGTCCAAATATATAGTTGACCTAACAACAACAATAAAACATAAGGATATTTATTCTAGTGTTACTGAGAACACTGTGTTTGTTTTTGTTTATGTAGTGACTAGAATGAAGCACAAAAATGCTTTAAACTAAGTAATGAGGGAGTGGGGGGGGGTCGTCATTTTTTCTATGCCTGAAAGGAAATGACTTAAAGGGTTTTAGGAATCTGTTTGTAATTTCGCAATGATTTGGCTTGCCAATTTCTATGATAAATAACTTGAAGACATTCTGTCTTAAAAAACAACGTTTTTACTTGCCTAAATGTTCCATTTGTGCAATCATTATATAAACTGAAATTTGCTAGTGTGGCAATAATAATACGTATAGGAATGTTGCTTATAATACTTACATTGGTTCTCTAGTCATTTTTGAGGGGAAGTTGTTTTGCTGATATACATTTAGTCATGAATTTGCTTTTCAGTAATCTTGTAGTATTGTCCCGCGACACATTTTAATAGTTCATTCTGTCTTAACAGTTCATTCAGTTCTGGACAATCAGTCTCAGGCAACCATATTTACTAAAAAGTCAGACCCCCTGAATTCTTAAGGTGTGAAATCTTGGCCTTTAAAAATAAATACTGTCTACCAAGATGGCTTATTGCCAACCTGGCCTTTCATGTCTTCCAATGGTGCTCCTATTAGCACTGTAATGGAACATATCTTGCTGCCGGTCATTCTAGCCTTATCATCCATCTAATAATAAATGTATGCAATGAGATGGGTCTAATATAAATTAAATAAATAAATATAGGAGCTTAAAACTCAATCTCTTCCCCATCATCACCATCTACTGCAGACATGTCAAACACAAGGCCCGGGGACCAGATCCGGCCCGCAAAGTGGTTTCATGTGGCCCGTGAAGCCATCCTGGAAACAGTGAGGGAACGGCCCCCACTGCCTTGGCCCCGGCCCAGAGACCCTGGCCTATCGTGGGGTGCCTCCCATCCTATTGCTAAGGAAGCTTTGGATACAAAGCCAGGTCTCCTCACATGGAGGGGGAATGGGCCTCCCTCTTGATTTTGCCCTCGTACCCATCATGAGCAACCTGGCTAAGGAGAGCAAGCACAGCAGCAGCAGCCTTGAGGAGGAGGTAAATGCAGCTGGGCATCCCCTTGGGGAAGTGGGGCTGGGCTTAGTGCCAGGGGTACTTGAGGGCTGGGCTAGGCATTTGACCTCCACGCCACCATCCAGCCCCCCTCCCCCACATGGCTTGAGAGGAACAGTGAGGCTCCTCTGGTGGACCATGCCTTGGCACTTCCCTGGTCCCATCTCCTTCTGCCAGAGACCCTCAGATCTGTCCAACTCCTACCCAGGCCCCCATAGGCACCCTTGACACAAATGATGTAGAGCTAGCCATGCCCACCCAGTAGGCCATACGCACTCTAGCCATGCCCACCCAGTAGGCCATGCCCACCCAGGCCATACCCACCCGGCCCCCTGAGGGCAACTGCAATGCTGATGCGGCCCTCAATGAAATTGAGTTTGACACCCCTGATCTACTGGAACTACCCTGTAGGCGAACTATCGCAGAAGTCTGCTCCCCATCCTTCCTAGCCTTCAGGCAGGTCAGGAATGATGGTATTGGAGACTACTGAAAGAGTAAGCAGTACAAGGAAGGTCCGACACCCCATAATGTTCTTGCCATAAATCATCACTAGTGCAATTTTGTCTCCATTCCCGATGATGAATTTTTTTCTAATACCAATATGAGAAGCTTTTTCTCATCACTATATTGTGCAACTTAATCAATGGGTGGCTTCTTCGATTCTAAAACATGGCTTATGCTTCAATTGCTCAAAACGTGTCTTTGGAAATATGCACAACCCTGTATGCTAGTCACTTTAGAAATACCCAATAATCAGGCAATCTGATCAGTGAACGGGAGAAAGTTAAAAACATAGATTCTTGAATGCAGGGTCCTAACAGAAAGAAATGAAGTAAAAATTTCTAGGTTTCAGCAAATAAAATACATGAAGTAATCAATGGTTTGACTTTAAAAAATATGACTGGTTTTGATTAGGTGTATATGGTTACTCTTTGATTTTGTCACTGATAATCTAAGCAGGAAATTAAAAAAAACTGAAACATAAACATTAAGTTTGATGGCTGGCAAAATATGTTTACTGTCAGTTTACTGTCATAAATACAGGAATAAAGATCATTTCCTAAAAAGCATATAGACTAGATATAACTGACTAAAAGTATTGTAGCAGGGGACAAAGCTGTCTCCATTATTATTTATTACTCATTAAATTTTTATGTCACCCATCTCCAGTGCTTTTTTTGTAAAAGAAAAAGGTGCCGGAACTCACACATGTCATACAACCCGCCTTGCCTACCCTACAAGGTTCCATCCAAAAAAGGTGCCGGCACTCCGTTCTGAGCGTTCTATGACAAAAAAAGCCCTGCCCATCTCCCCTATAAAGTGTCATATTCATGTTCTCTTTCATATCCTTGACTTAAATGTTCAATTAAAAATGTAATGAAATACTTCTGGTTTGAAAATAGTGTTTTACTACTGGAAACAACACTATTTACAATGTTTTCTATTTGCTGGTGCTGTCATTCTCTTCTCCTTTAACCAAGCTAAGCATAAAAAGTTTTAAAGTTGTTTTTAGTAAGTTTGGCAAAGTAAAATTGTGTGTAATAATTCAGCGTTTGGATTTTCATAAAGTTTTTCCATGCAAGCATTTCTAGCGGTGCCTTCAAATTTAAAACACTTATTACCCGAGAGATGTTCTTTCCTGTTGATCACACATAAATAGCAGAAAATGATTCAAGAAATGAGCAGGGAATGAAAAGATTACAGTAGCTAGCTTCCATTAACTGAATTAGTCTTGTCTGTATGAGCTCATTTTAAAATGGAATACTAATAATGAAAAATAAGTTCTAAAATATAGGAGGAGACATATGGTTAGTCGATTTGCATATGATTTTCTTTCAAATTAATACAGGAAAACAGTATGAGTATCATTGCTAAGAAAGAATTAACAATAATACAGTTGCTGTTTAAAATAGCCCTGGCATTTTCCCCTCCCCCAATTTTCTGAATGTATTGGTTACATTTACCTGCTGTTACCAACACAAACTGATTTGTGTAGAAGTTGCAGTTGAAATGCCTTAAGCACCAGTGATCTATGTAAGCTGGAAAACAAAATAGACAAACAACACAAGTTTATTTTCTGTGTTAGCTCTGACACCTACTGGCACAATAATACTATACAGCATCTCTACTAGACATAACCAAATTAAACAAAACAGTCTTATTCCAGGTAGTGGGAAAATAAATAAAAGGCAAATATCTTTGAAGACAAATATTCCAACACTCGTTTCATTTTGCTATCAAAAATCAAGTTGATTTTTCCCTCACCAGACAATGGGACCACTCATTAAAATGTTTTTGCATATAAATTTAAGTGCATTTGTTTTGCCTTTCCACAAGACATTTAAAAACCACTGTAATGCAGTATTCAGTCCTCAAATTACTGTGAAGAAGAGAGAACTGCTTCTGTAGAACAGTAGAATCTTGCTCAGTATTTCTATAAATCAATGAAAATGAAATTTAATTTTCAGAATAATTTTGACCAGCACTCTGACTTTGACAATTCCTAGTACTTCCAGTCAAGACATTCCTCTTCCTTCCTCCCTCCCTCCTTCACCCTCTCCTCCCCTTCCCTCCTTGGAGAATAAGTGGGACACAGTGAGAAAACATCATGGGTTACCAACAATAGAGTGGGTCTGACACTTCTCCTATAACTAACAGTTCTTGAACAAAGCTGTAGAATTGCACAATTAATATCCTTGTTTGGAAGCATTCAAAACTTTCAGCTATATGAATAGGCAAAATGAGGAATGGAGTTACTTATAAGCACACATTTTTAATATAAGGAGAAGGAAAATGGCCCTGAACTTGCTCTAAATATGATTAGGGAGGGAGGAATGTATGAAAGAACTCACATGATAAAAAGCCTTGCCAAGAACTTGTAAGATAAAAGCCTGCTTATTTAATACACAAGTGTAAGTAAATATTTTTCTCATGACATCTTATAAAGAAACAGCAATGTCTTAGAAATTCTTTTTCAGAAATGACTAGTTAAAAATATTCATTTAGATCCAGGTCCTGTGTTGAAATAATCCTGATTCTGATACCATTAATCACAATAACTGGCATCAGTGCACAGCCAGGGATTCTCAACTTAAAAGCATTAAGTTGATGCTTAATCAAGATCTCAGTGCCAAACTGTATTTAATCTCAGTCATGCCAAGCAAGTGCCCATTTAAATCACTTGCATGTAGGATAGATAAGATTAGATTAGGTCTTATTGGGTAGAATAAACCAGTTCATTGCATTCCTATACTTTTGACTATTATTCTTACGCTGAAGTGTACGTATTATTTCTTCCTGTTGTACCACATGCAACTCCTGTCTTCCCATTTGCTGTGCACCCAGAAAAGGATGTTTTCAGTGTATGTGCACATATCTATTCCCAGTTACAGCATTGAAGAATTCATTAATAAAATTGAAATGAATACAATATTAACAACACAAAATATTTTCTAAAATGTTTACATTATTTCATGATTAATGATAGATAGATAGATAGATAGATAGATAGATAGATAGATAGATAGATAGATAGATAGGGCCTGGAGCACTACAGAAGCCTCCACTGTGATTCTTTCTCAGTCCCTTCCTACACTGCTAATTTTCTGCAATAGAGCCAGAATAATAACTAGCCCTCTTCCCTTCTGTCTGCATCTTGAAATGGTAGAGGCATATAAGCCAGTTTATGTCTTTATGTTAACTTGCATATACCAGCAGGAGGGAATACACATCGCAAGAATCATTTAAATTTGTTATTTTACTATCATCACTTTTCCTTTTGCATTATTTTAGATAATTACTTTGTATTCTGGGAGATTTCTTGGGTTGATGAGTGGAGTAGAAATGGTTTTAAATTAATAATAAATCAATTAGGTGCCTATACAGCAGGGACGTCAAACTGCTGGCCCGTGGGCCGGTTGCATCATGTGGAGGCCGCGCCCACCTCAGCTCTGGCAATGGGAAAAAAGTCACGATATGTCATGATGCGTCATGTGACGCGGCGAGTTTGACACCCATGTTCTAGAGAAAGCAATTTTAAGCATGCTATTAGCATCCAGACATCATGGAGCACAATGAGATGTTGCTGAATAACCACACAAAAGCTATGTTTTTAGAACAGAAATTTTATTGGAAGGGTTATCAGATTTAAAGGTTAGGATTTCATACTTGTATAGATATTATTTTTACCATGACTGTAAATATATCCTGGATGGGGAAAAACAGACTTCAGCTCAATCCTGGGAAGACAAAGTGACTTTGAGTTTTAGGGAGCTCTGTATTCAAGGATTTTCCAGTTTTAGTTCTGGAGGAGTTGCACTATCACAAATGGAACCAGTGTGCAACCTGATGGTCCTCCTGGCCTTGCAACTCTTATTCAATGAGTGGGCAGGAGGATTTTTGCATAACTTTGCTTGTCTATCAGTTGCACCGTTTCCTACATGGGGGGGACTATGCCTACAGTCCCTCATGACATAATCCTATCCCAAGTGGATTAGTGGGATATGGGGCTGCCCTTGAAAAGCATCCAGAACTTCAGCAGAAACAGAATGCAGTGGTATGAGCAGTTATGATACATTTTGGTGCACCTTGAGCTACCCTGGCCACAGGGAGACATATGAGGGTGCAATTGAAGGTGCTGGGTCTTCCTTATAAATAATTTCATGGCATAAGATCAGATTATTTATGGCACTGCTCTCTGTCCATCCCTTTAGATCCAGCAGGAGAAGACTGCTAAGGGCTCCATCAGTTAAAGAATCTCATCTTGTGGGACCCGGGAAATGACCCTTTCTTGTCGCTGTGTGCGCTGCTCCACTAGATTGATCCCAATCTGCCCCCTTTTCAGAAGGCTCTCAAGACATGAGTGTGTTCCTGGGGAATGAGAGTTGGGGTGCGCTGGAGCAGGTGATATGGTTATTATTTGTTTATACTGGTTTGGCTCCTTGATTGTTGCTTATGTTTTTGTATAATGTTTTTATATTACTTTGAAATGTTATAAGCCACCCAGAGTTGCTATTGTGAGATAGGTAGCTATAAATCAAATCAAATTAATCAATCAAACCTGGTGTATGCTAATTGTATTGGCTTTGTGCAACTGCTTTTTGTCTTATACATAAAACTGGCCACAAATTTTCAGAAAACGCAATAAACCTTTACGTGTTTTTTATTATTAGCTCAAAGCCTCGATTTAGATAAAAAAACTAATAAATATATTTTAACTTACTTCTACGAATAACTCCAGAAATAGGCAGACCTGCTGGAGAGAAAAAGACTATCTGTTAAAGCAGAGATTCTTAACTTTAGCAACTTGAAGATGCCTGGACTTCAAATCCCAGAATTCCCCAGCCAAGCACGGTCTGGTTTAAAACACCGACCGCTTCCGCTGCAGAGGACCCAGTGTATGTCGGGACAACGAGTGAATAGAATCCACTCCGAGCGCCGTGGGATGACGTCAGTAGAAAGAGTCACCGGTTGAGTCTGTCAGGAGCAAGTATGTCGCCGCCGACGCTCTTTAGCTTGCCGGAGGCGCGGTTGCGTTTCATGGTAAGTGGCGAGGGACGGCGGAGGGGGGAGGGGCTGCAGTCGGATGGGGTGAGAGACCTCCCGATTGGATTTCAGATAGGGTGCGTTTAACGGTGGGCCCTTTGCGTCCTTTGCGTGCTTCTCTGCCGGGTTCCTCCTGGCGTCGGTTGCTTTCTCATCCTCGTTCAGCGTTTAGAATGGAGATATTTTTTTTCTCGCGCGCGGACCGCGCTCACCTGAGAGAAATCAACGGGTCCAGAGTTAAAGCCCCAGCAAAAGGGGCGTAAAAAGCAAACTTCTTAACTACCTGCACACACCTGCACACACCCCGGTTAGTGGGCTTTGCTCTTTAACACGAAGGCGCTTGCAACTTTAACCTCCTTGACTTGAAACAAGCGGGTCTGGACTGACTACGTATTTTAATTAGGTTTTTTTTACTGGGTTTTAAATGGTCATGTTATCATTGTATCTACTAGTTTCATTCTTTATAAATTTTCATTCTTATGTTTGTTCTTTTTTTAATTGTTATTGTTGTGAGCCGCCCGGAGTCCTTAGGGCGGCATATAAATTTAAGTAAGTAAGTAAGTAAGTAAGTAAATAAAAAATAAATAAATTGTTCCCATGATTTTGGCAGAATAGTTTTACAACAGTCTGTAGCACATTTATATTTGATCAGTTTTGCAAAAGTTGAGTTGCAGGTTGATACCTATCGGGTGTAGTTACGTTACTTCAGAAAATTAAAATGGTGAGTAGGGATCCCAAAGGATTCATTGCCAATTTGAGATTTTATTTATTTTATTTTTATTTTTATTCCATTTATATCCCACCCTTCTCCGAAGACTCAGGGCGGCTTACAAGCTTAGCAGTAGCCTTCATTCTATGTATATGCCTGCTTATTAGGGCTTTCACACACACCCCAAGCGGCATTATTACAAAGTCAGCTTAATTGCCCCCAACAATCTGGGTCCTCATTTTACCTACCTCGGAAGGATGGAAGGCTGAGTCAACCTTGAGCCTGGTGGGACTCGAACCTGCACTAATTGCAGGCAGCTGGTGTTACTTAAGGAGGCATTAGCCCACTGCTCCACCAAGGGGTGGGGTGTATTCATTCCTGTTCAGCCTAGCTAAGCTTTGCGTCCCATCACAAGGTGCCCTTCCATATTGGAAGTGGTGGGTAGAATAGACATGAAGGTGCAACATCAATCAGCTCAGCATGACATCCCCAAGAAGTAGTTGATAGAGCTGCTCTTGGAAGTTGGGGAAGGTAAGACCGGGTAAGAACACCTTGGTCTTGGCTGCCTCACCTTGTGCAGTGATCAGTTGCAACACAGAGGTCATAAAAAGAGAGCCCCAGCCCTGGAATGAAGTTTTGATAAGTGTTCAGCTTTTGATATACAAGCCATCCTTGTACACACAACTGGACTGATGACAGATTGCATTCCTGTTCTGCTTGGACATGCTGAGAACCTTCATTTATTATTTCACTGTATGATAGAGGTTCTAAAGCCCTAATAAGCAGGCATATACATAGAATGAAGGCTACTGCTAAGCTTGTAAGCCGCCCTGAGTCTTCGGAGAAGGGCGGGATATAAATGGAATTAAAATAAAAAATAAAATAAATAAAACCGTGTTGTTTTGATTCTGTAAAATAATAAATGAAGGCTCTTGGCTTGTCCAAGCAGAACAGGAGTTTAGTTTGTCATCACTTTTGTTGGCTATAATCCAGTCTATGTACTAAAAGGTTCAAAGATTACCTACAGAAAATAGTATATAGATGTGTAGATACTATTGGTATCTAGATGCTGACCTATAGAAAAATGGGACACTTTCCATAGTTTGAGGTGTCGTAGGTCCTAGGAGAGCAGTATTTATGCCATCTTGAATTATATTTTAAAATGTAATTTTGATGTAGATTTTCTAAACACATATTGCTTTAATATCTGATACTAAATGAGTTATTTTCATTTTTATCCTAGAACTCTACTCGAGATGCACTCAAAAACAAAACCATTAAGCCTTTATTGAACGCATTCAGTCAGATACCTGGAAGGTAAATTTCAATTTGATTTGTTATTATAACAAAAATATATATAGTATTTTATTGAAATTGAAAGTTTTGGCAAAACAATCTTAATTTTATATATTTCTAGTGAAAATGAAAAAAAGTTAACACTGGACCAAGCTTTCCGAGTTGCTCTAGAAGAAGAAATTGTGAGTAGTTTTTGATTAACTGTGTATGTGAAGGTTAATTTGAATATCTTGAGTGATATCATTCTAAACTCTATATAATTTTTCAGTTTATGAAAGAAAACTTCCAGAAGTATGGATGTGGTCTGGTCTCAAGACAAGGTTAAATGTCTAGAACACTTCAAATTATGTGTAGTTCAAGAGATCTACTTCTGCAGCTTTTGAATTAACTCTGAAACAGCATGACCATGAGGAAGTTGAGCGCTGTACAGAGGAGGAACAATGCATTTTGTTCCTGAATCAATGAGTTTTATGCATTTATATTAGTTACAGTACTTAAATTCTATTAGATTATATTGTGTCAACCCAATGAAGCAATTTAACATTGCTTCACTTGTGACTTTTCCATTTCTTTAATCAAGGTGAAAACATCTCTAAATCCATATGTTTATACATGGAGGTGTCCTGGCTTCAGAATATTTAGTTGCACAGATTGTATGGCACAAAGAAACACTGTTCATACATGTTATTTACCTTGCATGACATTAGAGTTGGAGTCAAGGATGCTATACAAGTAGACTTTGTGTAGTAACTGCCTCAGGCAGCGACAATTTGAAGTTATGACTGTGATGAAAAAGTAAATTTGTGACCAATGCCTGCATTTATGATCTTCGCAGTGTCTTGTGTCTCAGGCACATGTTTGCCATTACAGTCACTATGTGTTGTCTTGTGCCTGACCTATTATTTTTTTTCTTTTCTCCACTCACAGAGTGGAGAGAATGCCTAAATAAGCAATCTCTTTTTTTTCATAGCATTTCCCTAACAAGCTCAGCTCTGTGACCTTAATTAGCTGGCTGGCAGCTACTAGTTGTAATTGACAAAACCTTAATTTCACACTTTCCTCTTTTTTTCCTTCCTAAATGCCAGTGTGCTAGGTAAACAGCTAGCATAGTACATTCCTTTCAATGTGTATTTTCTATTACGTGTCTGGTTAATCTCTTATCTCTTTCCAATGAAAGGAAATACAAAATACAAACATTATTTCCCATCTTGTAATTATCTCAAATCTGGGGTGAGCATTTCACAGGGGAAGTGGAGTGGGGGAAAGGGGCTATAAGATTTGCCCTTTTATCCGTCTTTCTCCTGAGCTGAGTTCTGGAAATTTTCTCTACTGTTTGAAGTTATATGATTTAGAGTCATAAGTTTCTGTCATGTCAAGCAAAGGAAACTTGAGGTAAAATCATAAGCATAGTCACGATCATCTGATTTTTCACTTAGTAACCGAGTTTCTAGTCCCAGTTGTGCTTGCTAAACAAGGACTATCAGTATGTGATGAGCAAGATAAGTAATTAAACTGTTTGGTTCTTATCATTAATACCATTAATGGTATCATTAATGCCATTAAGAGTGGAATATTCATGAGACTTGTTATCAAAATCTAGCCTATACCCCAACATGACCCTAATATTTCTCACCACCTCCGCTCCTGGAAATAAAGCACTTTTTTCTATTATGTTTTTCCAAGAATTTGCAAGGACCACAAGGAAAATAGATAACTTTCTAATGCAGTCCATAAAAATAATGCACTGTATTCTGTTCCAAGTGTCATTTGATTCCACTCTTGATGATTATTTTTATAATCTTTTTAGATAAATAAAGCTTCTTGTGAAAATGTCCTGGCTATCATTTCACTTGTTATTAATGGGGTCATAGAAGGTGAGTCTGTTTTCCTTTGTAATTGCTTGAAATCAAATGTCATGACTAGAATGTGTATTAATTAAAGTGTTTCATATTATTTATATTACTTAACACATAGTATACATAAATATTGCATTATGTAAAATATCTTTACTAGTTCAGTTTATTTTGTAAGTCTAGTTGGAAGTAGTACTACTTCCACCTTTTGTCCAGTGCCAATTTGCTATATGTAATCTGTTATATATAATACTATACATTTGATTGTCACAACAGAGTCTTGTTGAAGAAAAGAGAAAACTGTCATGGGATTAGAATGATTATTATACTTGACAATACCACTGAATTAAAATCAAATTCTGAATTATTATTGGTAACTTTAGCAAGATTCTTGAAAAAAATCCCCATTGTTACTTTTTATAAAAAGAAATCATTTTGGCAGACATATAAACAGATTCTCTCCCATGAAGGTATTTGTACGGCATCAACCCCTTTTGTGCTCTTGGGAGATGTTTTGGATTGCCTCCCTTTGGATCAGTGTGACAAAATTTTCACCTTTGTAGAAAAAAATGTTACTACGTGGAAATCGGTAAGTATCATGGAATTCATTAAGTTTTTAAATTTCATTTTTGTAGTAAATTAATAAGTGAATAATTTGGATAGCATGCAGGAATTGTGTAAAACAAAGATGTATGCTTTTGGAATAATACAAACACTCTGTATTAAATGATTAATTATTTAATTGTGTCATTTGTCAATTGCAGGAAAAAGAAGTACAAATACTTAAAAACCAAGCCTTTCTGAGCAGTGGGTGGGATTCTGAAAAAAACGAGATAAAAGTTGGGAACTTTCATATGCTTTATTAAGTCCACTGGCCACAGATTACTTGTGAGTGCAGTGGGCGCACAGCTTCAACAACACTCCTAAATCCAACATTTTTTGGATGTTTCATCCCACAGTGGTTCCTTAGAGTGAATTTCATTAGTATTGTATATTTTACTAGCAAATAATTCAGAGAAATTCTTAAATAGTTGTAAGTGGACTATAACGATCTCTTAAAACTATGGTTCTAATTAAAAATATAACAAGATTTTTTTTGGTTTGTGGATTAAAACGTATTTGTAACTCGCTGTGTTACTTTATTTTAATCAGCTTTTTTAGATTAGTCTAAAATATTCAATTTAGTATTTAAAATCACAAATTATTTTTCAAAAACATCAAAGGACTATCTTCCCCAAAATATCAATGCTGGGAGTGTGAATTAGATATAAGTCTTACAAAGTGCTCATTTTCAGCGTAGTTATTCCTATTGGCAAAATGTAAAATACCTTACCCAGGGAGAACAAAATTCCTTATAAGAAAATAATTTGCCTTTGCATTTCTGGGGAGGTTGAATCAACAGAACATGTCCTTCTAAATTCTGTTTTCTGTTTTCTGAAGCATATTCTCTCATTATTTCTGATCTTATGATGTGTCATAAGATCAGAAGCTTTTTTGCTTGCCCATTCATACCCACAAATATGCAGACATAGAGACATAAAGAAAGCCAAATTTTGTATAATAGCTTTTTAGATTAAAAAAGAAAAACGCATAGTTGGCATAAGACTATTTTTAAGTCTTTTTGACTATGTTGGAATATATTTGTTCTGTGAGGTTAGGGTTGGGCTTATTTTATGATCATTCATACCACTGATATGTATGCATATGATTTGGTGATTGACCAAAAGAAAATTATTTGATTTGCCTGTTTTCAACCATTGTTTTGAGCTAATAATTTTTTGCCCATGATACCACAACATTGGAATAACCTCAGTGTGATGCATGTCAATTCCTGCTCTGTCTGTATTTTATTAAAATTAATTATCAATAAAAATACATTGGTTTATTTTTATTTAAAACATTTTAATGCATTTTATTTTTATTCTACTTTGAAATTACAGTTTGATTTGAAACTGAATATTTAGATATATTTTGTTTTGTGGTTTTGCATTTTTCTTTGAAGTGTTTTTGTTGCACACAGGCCTATTGTAAATATTTAATAAATATGAACATTTATTTTTGCTTGAAATATATATATATTTATAGCATGCATAGGACACTATTCACAATCCTACTCTAGTGTAATTAACTGCATCCTGTTTTTTAAATATCAACTAATTATATCATGTTGAATTTTATGTTATTTTTAGAACACATTTTACTCTGCGGGGAAAAATTATTTACTGAGAATGTGCAATGGTGAGTAGCCTTTTTCCTAACATTGCCAATGAAGATGCAGCCTTTAGTGTAATTTTCAATGCTGCTTATTAAAACTACTCATTTTCTACTATTGTTGATCAAGATCTAACAATATAATTCTGTAATGAATCATTACAGATAGTCCTTGATTTATGACAGTTTGTTTAGTGACCGTTCAAAGTTACAGTGTCCCTGACAGTTGCAGTGTCCCGGAGTCATGTGATCAGCTTTTGCAAACTTCTGACAAGCAAAGTCAATGGGGAAGCCAGATTCACTTAACAACTGTGTTACTAACTTAATGATAGTGATTCCCTTAACGAGAGATTGTTAAGATCGTAGAATGGAGCAAAACTCAATAAATTTATCACTTAGCATGAATTTTGGGTACAATTGTGATTGTAAGTTGAGGACTACCTATACTGATTTATTTAGCACATTTTGCTTGACATGTCTGCATTTTTATTTGAATAATAATTTGTCTGAAAAGGAGACAGAACTGTGTACATATGCAACTTAGTAACACCACATAATACAGGGGTGTCAAACTCAATTTCATTGAGGGCCGCATCAGCATTGCAGTTGCCCTCAAGGGGCTGGGTGGGTGTGGCCTGGGTGGGCGTGGCCTACTGGGTGGGCGTGGCTAGAGTGCGTATGGCCTACTGGGTGGGCATGGCCAGCTCTACATCGTTCGCATCAAGGGTGCCTATGGGGGCCTGGGCAGGAGTGGGACAGATCTGAGGGTCTCTGACAGAAGGAGGGTCTCTGGGCCAGGGCCAAGGCAGTGGGGGCCGTTCCCTCACTGTTTCCAGGATGGCTTCGCGGGCCACACGAAACCACTTCGCGGGCCAGATCTGGCCCCCGGGCCTTGTGTTTGACATGTCTGACATAATATATGGAAAATAAATAAAAAACAGAAGATTAAAGAGAATGCATGATTGTATTTGCGGAAAGTATTTACTGCTGTCTGTTTTGATACCAGAGTCTATCCCTATAACATTTTTAAAATGTGGAAACTTAAATAATTTTTTCTTTGATATCATTAAGATCTTTTAAGAAGACTGTCAAAATCACAAAATACAGTTTTTTGTGGAAGAATTCAGCTCTTCTTGGCCAGGTTATTCCCTCTTTCAGAAAAGTCAGGTAAGTTTCTTTTTTAAGTTACAGCATGAACAGCAATAGAATGAACAGATTAATCCATCACACATATTTCAAACCCAATTCAGTCCTAATTTTATAATATCATTTTATGTATGTAATCTATCATATTCATTTTCCCCCAAATTTTCTTAGATACCATTGTCTGCATTTTTTAAATTGAAATGTATGATTATTTATAAATTGCTCTGAAAACTATGATATTTGCAAATATAACTTCAGATTATTTTGCCTGATCAGATTTTTTCCCCTACAGGGCTTAACTTACAAAGTCAATTTAATTTGGAAAATATCACAGTTTTTAATACCAGTGAACAAGACAGCACCCTTGGACAGAAGGTTCTTTTTTTAAAATTCTCTGTTATGCACACACTGTGGAAAACTTGGAAAATTGTAAATATAATAAGTAGGCTGTAATTCTCTCAAAAGAAGGAGCATGAAGAGATTTTAGGCATAAAGCAGGGGTCCCCAACTCCCGGTCCATGAACAGGTACTGGGCCGCAGCATGCCAGTAAGCGGTTCACATAAACAAGCAAAGCCCCATCCACGGGATGCAGGCAGCACACAAAACCATGCCCCCTCCGCTCCCGTGGAAAAACCTCTCTCCACGTAACCAGTCCCTGGTGCCCAAAGGGTTGGGGACCTCTGGCATAAGGTATAATTGCAGTCTATTATTTAATTTATATTGCACCAAAATCATGAATTACGTCAGTTGCTTAAGGAACAAATTTTGGTGGAGAGGCAGAAGTGAAATCCCAGTTTGTGAAATCAATTTCAATGTCCATTTCAAAAATATTCATGGTCTGTTCAGTTTTAACGACCGCTGAAGTCTTTCGGCAGATTACTGATTATTTGTATTTCCAATTTTAAATAAGTATCATATAATTTGCTTCTTCCAGTATTAATAACTGCACAAAATGTTAGTGCTTTGTTTTGAATGAGTACAACACTTTTCTACTTATGCAGATGTAATGATAATTAGTTAAATTAATTCTGTGACTTTAGCATGCAGAGGAGAGAGAGGAAGGAATGGAAGTAGAAGAAGGTGAAATGGGAGATGATGAAGCTCCTACAAGTTGGTAAGAAAAGATAAATTTAAATTCCCAGTTACAAAATAAAAGAAAATATATGAAATCTATTGGAATTATTTCTGTTAAAAAGAATAACTATAACTTTTACGTTTGCTATAGATTACTATTTTTATGAAAGTCTAGTAATTACTAAAATCTTATTAAATTGGGGAAATTATTGGTTGTGGCTATGTTTATTGAGATCCAAAGGTGTTTATCCATTGAACAAATTCTCGTTTCTGTGTTTATGTAATATCAATAGGACAACAAATGTATGTATTTAAATAATAAATGTACCAAATTTATTTTCAGTAATAGCCAGAGATATTTATGAATGAATATATTGTAAATATTGGTTTGTCAGTTCCATTCCAATAGATTATAATCTGTACAGAAAATTTTGGTCACTTCAAGATTACTTCAGAAATCCTGTGCAATGCTATGAAAAGGTCTCATGGAAAACATTTCTTAAGGTATTGTGCTTATTGTATTTCATTTCCATTTGTGGGTATATACATATTACTTCTGGAATTCCAAGCAAAAGAATTATAGTTATTTTAACCCACTTTTTTATAACTCAAAAAGTTGAACATACCTAGTACTCCTCCCTCCTGTTTTCCCACAACTTTGAAGCGATTTGGGCTATAAGAAAAGAATTGGCCCAAAGTCACCCAGCAGCTTTTATGCCTAAATACAATGCCTACGAATAAACATTTTAGAATGCATTCAAGGAACTTTTAATTAAAAGTTGTAGACAACCCAGTGCAAATGATAATTTATTTGAGGGGATTTTATCTGTAATGGCTGTCTAGCCTTGTTTTTAATGTACTTGTGTATAAAAAGCATTCTTGGACAGTAGGTAATGGAAATAAAAGAGAGTTGACCAGCATCTTTTGCATCTCATCAAATCTCATTTCTGTTTTGAGGCTATAATTTGATTGTTCCATTTTATGTGATCTATTTTAAAAGTACTCAGAAGAAGTATTAACTGTCTTTGAGAGCTGCAAGTTGGATGACACTCAGGCATCAAGAAAAAAATTAGAAGAGCTGAAAACTGGAGGAGAGCATGTTTATTTTGCAAAATTTCTTACAAGTGAAAAGGTACATTTTTCCTGTCTCTAAAAGTAGATTTTACTGCAAGAGAAATTTTGTCTTAATCCTTCCCGCTGTAATGGCAAGAAAATAAGGATGGATTGTTATCTGATTGTCTTCTCACTGAACTCCCTGCACTTAATTTAATTTAATTTAATTTAATAACATTTATATACCGCCCTTCTCCCTGAGGACTCAGGGCGGTTCACAGGGCAGAATAAAATAGCAAATACAAACATTAAAAAGAGATTAAACAGTTGCCCTAGTTAAAAACAATAGAAGTACAATTCTAAAAACCCCAAGATAAAATTAAAAGACCAAAGATAAAACAACCCCCACCGATCCCCATCAGGCTAGGCCAGCTTGTACAAACAAAAATGTCTTGAGATCGCGACGAAAGGAGCGAAGATCGGGCGCCATCCGGAGCTCTACCGGTAGCTGATTCCACAGCTCCGGAGCGCCCACAGAGAAGGATCTCCCCCTGGGGGCCACCAATCGACATTCTCTGATCGGTGGCACCCTGAGGAGGCCCTCTCTGTGGGAACGCACAGGGCGCAGGGAGCTTGATGCCGGCAGCAGATGTTCCCTGAGGTACTCCGGCTTATCAGGGCTTTGTTACTTATCAGGGCTTTGTTATTTCTCTTGGCCAGTAGTCCCTCTGGGTTTCCCAGGAAATGCTGAAGAAGAAGAGCAGACCTTTGGAGCTGTGGGCTTTTCTGCTTGCACAGAGTAGATGGGTGAAAGAGAAATTGCTGGTGGTGTAGAACTTAGTTTCTACACTAGCAATGAAGAAATAAAAAGCTGGAATCTGCAGGAAGTCTTCATTTAGCAGTCATAGGCAGGAATTTCTGTTGCTTAACAATGTCGTCATCAGGCACAACATCATGTGATTGTGCCGCTTAGAAACAACAGTTCCGTTCTTAACAGTTGCCATCATTAAGCACAGTAAGTGCAACATTGTGTGGCCATCATTTGCAACCTGCAGGTTTCCCATTGACTTTGCTTGTGGGAAGATGGCAGGAAAGCTGGCAACTGAAAGAATGGCAATTGTGTGACTGTGGGACAGTGCAATGTTGTAGTTGCAAGCTGGTCGCTGAATGCGTGGATTGCAATCACATGGACACAGGGCAGCCACAGATATGAGGAGTGGTTATAAGTACCATTGTAGGTGTGAACTGTTGCTGAAGAAGTGATGGTTAAGAAAGGAACTTCTGTATTTTGATTGGATTTAATATTGCAAAGCAGAAGTCATCCTAGAAGGAAATTGTTATTTTATTTATTTTTATTACATTTATATCCCACCCTTCTCCGAAGAATCAGGGCGGCTTACAAGCTTAGCAGTAGCCTTCATTCTATGTATATGCCTGCTTGTTAGGGCTTTCACACACACCCCAAGCGGCATTATTACAAAGTCAGCTTATTGCCCCCAACAATCTGGGTCCTCATTTTACCTATCTCGGAAGGATGGAAGGCTGAGTCAACCTTGAGCCTGGTGGGATGCGAACCTGCACTAATTGCAGGCAGCTGGTGTTACTTAAGGAGGCATTAGCCCACTGCTCCACCAAGGCTCTTTTGGGTGAAGCATAAAAAAAAGATTTTTATTCAAAAACTACTTGATCCACTAGTTACAAAACGCACCTCTGACTAGATTAGTATGTGATTGGGATTAGGAATATTGATAAATGTGCTAACCAGGTGTGTCCCTGGAGTTATGCTTGCCTCACCCAGGTATTCAGCAGTGTGTACTTAGCTAAGGCTATTTCATTTCCCAGAAATAACATCGTAACTTTTTTTTCTACAAATAAGATTAATGAAGTGAGCTTCTTAACACAAGTATAAATCTGGCCTTTCATAATCAGTTAAAGAGACTTCACATTTGATTATTCTTTTAGAATCAAGATAGGAAAAGTTCCTTTTTTAAAAATTTAAGTTTCATATTTAATTTCAATATTTTATGTACGCACCCAATATTGATTCCAAAAACCAGTACACTGCAGCAAACGTCTTGTGTGATTTCACCCATTTTAATTGTACTTGCCCCATTAATTTCATTTTATTTACTTTTGTGTTATTAAAAACAGAAAACTGCAGAATGTCTGTGTGTTTATCTCTTTTTAATAGTTAATGGATTTACAGTTGAGTGACAGCAATTTTCGCCGCCATATCCTATTGCAGTATTTAATATTATTTCAGTACTTAAAAGGACAGGTAAAGTTTAAAAGGTAAGCTGGGAAAGTGTTTTAAATACATTTTAATATTTTTTTACTTTGATATATGATCCAACTCACTGCTATCATTGTCTGCTTGTATGAATCTGCTTCTAAATACTGTATGTTGGAAAGTATCTATGATCTATTTGAAATTTTAAATGGAAAGAAATTAAAGATAATACATAAACGGCTTTGATTATATTGCTTATTGATCTGTAATTACTGTATTTTATTTTTTTAGATTTTGCAATACTTCTTACTATGTTTTTGAAATAAGTATTTGCATTGCTTTTAAAGAAATCTGTATACATTTGACTCCTGGGCAGTCTGCTTATTGTTTTACTCTCTGAATATGATCTTGCATATTAAGGTCATTGATGTTCTTGGGTGGACGCAGAAATAAGATGTAAATTAATGTAGTAAATTAAAAGTGTAACTGAATGCAAGTGAGAGATAACTAGTTATAAAAATACAACCTTCCTTGCAGTTAAATTGCTGCAATAAAAAGATCTGGTGCTGGAAAAAGATTGGAGTGAACTAGCCTCATACAGGCTGGCATTTTATAGTAAGGATTATTTTGCTTTAAGAACTGGGAGAATCTGAAAAAGAGCATACATCTTCAGCCTAAAATTAATTATGTTCCATTAAAATCAGTGCGGTTAGTATTTTCTTAGTTTTGGTTGCATCAAGCATATTTTTTTGTTTTTCAGAGAGAAACAGAAGCTACTGGTATATAATTTTTTTTTAAAAAAAATTAATTCTCAGGCTTAGCAAAACTCCTCGTACAGATAAGACTGTAGTCCTATATGAATAGCAGGAAGGCAGCCAAATTCATTGATTCCTCCCTCATCCACACCCAAACCTCTTAAAACTACTTATAGTGTTGGGCTGGCTGCGATGCAGTAGAGAAATTTGTGAAATTTCTTGCTAATTCCCTCATGATAGTATTTGTATAGAACTCTGCTCAAGAGATGCTATTTCTGCTGCTGCTGCTTAAGAAAATTCTGGATCAAATGCACTGTGTATGTTTTGACTTATATTGGTATCTTATTTCCTAGTTCAAACTATATTCTGACTGACGAACAGTCCCTGTGGATTGAAGCTACCACAAAACTAGTTTACAAGGTCAGATTAATTAAACATCTTGTGCAACTAATTTTATGTTGGTGCCTTTAGGAATAAATTTTTCATAAATTTTATTTTGAACACGTTCCATGTCATATTCCAGCTTTGTTGCTGAGCATCACATTTTTGGCTGCTGTGCTACAACTTTAGATTTTTATGGCTTTTCTAATTACAGCTTCTATCAGAAAACCCACCTGATGGAGAAAGATTCTCCAAAATGGTAGAGGTAAGTGCTTTGTTCAAAATTTCAGTTAAATTAGACTTTTTATTTTTATTTTTTTATTTTTATTTCCTCTGTTCAGTTCTCAGAGACTGCCTAGACAAGACCCTACAATTTTTCTGGCAAGGTTTTTCAGACGTGATTTGCCATTGCCTCCTTCCTAGGACTGAGTCCAGGATCACCCAGCTGGCTTTGGGACTAGAACTCATGGTTTCCCAGTTTCAAGCCTGAAGCCTTAGCCGCTACACCAGACTGGCTCTCAAAGTTTAAATAAGCACCATCCATTTTAATTGGGCTCTATTATAGTAGCATGCTTTGAAGTTGTAGTTCCTCTAAAGTAAATCTGATCTCTTTGGCACCCGGCTCCTACTCACAGTAATCATTTAAAAATAAATTCATGCTTTTTAGATCCTCGAACTCAGTTCTTCTACTAGCTTCTTTTTTCATTCTGAATTTTAAAAATATCTTTATATATTTAATGATTTTAACATTTATTCTACGTTCAGTGGAGCACTTCTACCGTTCAGCATTATATGAAAGCTGCGTTTTGCTAACTCTCACTTTCTGCCTTTAATAATCTTTTTGTTACTGATATTTTTTGCTTTTACAGCATATATTAAACACAGAGGAAAATTGGAATTCATGGAAAAATGAGGGCTGCCCAAGCTTTGTGAAAGAAAGGTTGCGTATATAAACATTTCTTTTTAATCAACATTGCAGGTGGTTTTTGAGTTATGACCATTCATTAAGTGATTGTTCTAAGCTATGGTAGTGCTGAAGGAAGGCATTTATGACTGGTACCTCAAGTTACGGCTGTTTCAGCACCCCTGCAGCCATTTGATTGTGATCTGTTCACACTTACAACCAGTTTTAAACAGCCCATGATAACTTGAATGCCATTTGCCAGAAGTCCCGGCTGGCTTCCCACAAGCACAATCAATGGGAAAGCTGGCAAGGAAGGTCACAATCCACTTGGGGGGCAAGTCTCCTGCACCCATCCCAGAATTTCTTTACTCACTTGTACATACCATGCCCTCCTTTTCTCCTTTGTTCTTACACACCATGCACTCTCATTCCGCACTTTGCTCTCTTGCACCATACTTTCCTTCCCACTTTTGCTCACTTATACACACCCACCAGTACCCTTCTTCCTCCCTTCACTAGCTCACATGTGTTCCCCAGTGTCCTTCTTCCCAGGTGTCTCTGCTCCTGAACACACTTCATGCTCTCTTTCCTTAGCCTTTCAATGATCTAACACATGTACGCACCCACCAGTGCTCTCCTTCCCAGGCTTCCCTGCTTTGTTCTCACCCCACATTTTCTTTCCCCAGCTTTCCTGCCCTTGCACACAGACCCATTAATGCCCTTCTATCCAGACTTCTCTGTTCCCACACATACTCTGTGCCGGTTTCCCCAGGCTTCCGACAAGCAAAGGCAATGGGGAAAGCTGGATTTGCTTGACAGCTGTGGCAAAAAAGGTCATAAAATCACTTAACATCTACCTTGCTAGCAAAGGAAATTATGGTCCCAATTGTGTAAGTTGAAGACTATCTGGAATGGTTCTGTGGTCCTCTCTATGGCTCCCTTCCCCTTCAGACTGTTCCTTGGAAACCCACAGGCCTTGGGCCTACTCACCCCATGCCCATCATCCATTACACACTCCATACCTCATGTTGCGGACGGAGGGCACCCTTTTCATCCCTGGGTTGTGCAGTAGCCTCGCAGAAGCAGCCATCATTTTTAGCATACCTACAGTTACTTAAGACAGTCTGCACTGTCTTAACTGGCACATTCATGTGGGCATGTCAACATGGTGGCTACTTCTGCGAGGCTGCACCACAGCCTAGGGAAGAGGAGGGTACAGGGCCTGGTGGGGTGGAAATCAGACCTAAAATCTGCAGGGTCTCAAAGGGCAGGAAGCAAAGTACAAGTTTTGAAGACTGGGCCTATGCTAGGCCTCGAAAGGCCTCCTCCACCCATGAGGCACCCTGCTCCACTTAATGGCCCGCAGGCTCCATTACAGTCATATCTTGAGGACCACCTGTAACCCTACACTTATGGTAGTTCTTAACTCTGACATCTTGTTTTATAGACAGAGTGATTCCAAGCCAGTGAGACCTTTCCTGCGAAAGAGACCAGCTCCTGAAGATTTTCTAGGGAAAGGACCTAACAAAAAAATTCTAATGGGAAAGTATGTTCAGTCCTTTATTAATGCATTTCTACATTGTATTGTAAATTAAATGATGCAAAGTGATATTGCAAGGCTGGAAGTACTGCTTAAATTGTGAATGTTAACATCTGTTTTCCCACATAATTTAAAGGGGAAAAGCTGTGGAGAATTAAGATATGTACTTTACACATCAGAAGGGCTACGTAGGTGAGATAAGATTAAAATAGAAGTTCAAAACACTTGAGCAATAGTCCCTTATGTGGGAATTAGAGAGGTTACTTGTCTAGGCTGGGTATACACTCTCCTTGAAGGAAGGAAGCTGTTACTGTGTGAAGAGTCATGGCTGTTAATGGAGGCAGAAGTGGTTTCCATGGCAGGGAAGGTCTTTATCTATGGCAGGTGCATCAACTACAATAGTTCTTTGATATGGGTAATCTGGTCAACAACCCTATGCTAATATATTCAGGTTGGATCGTTTCAATAAACTGCACTAGCTTTACCCTTTAGGTTCACCCAGAAATTTGAAACTAATGCAAAATGTGGCTAAATTTATGAATGTGGTTCATCACCTGCTTTTGTTTGTCCTGCCTGGTATTCTTTGAAAATAATAGTAGGCTTTTAAAAATAAATACAGTAATAATAGTAGTAGTAGTAGTAATAAAATTTGTTTATATATATTTACATCAATTATTTGCTTTTTAATAAATTGTATTTGTTTTGGATTACTTTTCAGGATAAAAATCAGGATAGAAATGTATAAGTAAAATAAAAAGAAATCTTAACACAGATTTATTTTTATTTTACCTATTAGTAATTCTACATATTAGAATTACTTATTTTAAATCATATCTTATTTTAGAAACAGAAGAGCATTGAATTAAAAACTTGCCTGTGGTTCTAAGCTAGTTCTTATATGGAAAGTTTTGAATAACAACATTGTTGGTAATGTTAGTGGTATAAAGTCTATTTCATCTCTCATACCTCTGCATACAAACACATCCATAGACTTACGCCTTTTGTTGAAAAGTAATTGTTTTCAGAAATATTTGACATATGAATCACAAAACATAAGAAATAGCAATCTGCTTTATATTTTGGTTTGCAGTGAAGAATTAACTCGCCTCTGGAATTTATGTCCTGATAACATGGAAGCGTGTAAATCTGAGAGTCGGTGAGTAGTGTTTCCTAAACTAATATTCTAGTCACATTAATGCTACTGATATCTGGAGCTGGCCAGTGATTTTGCTAATCACGTTACAGCTTCTTGAAACTGATTCATAAATTGGGGGTCCTGCCAAATGAATAGATATGCCCTTTTACCACAATTGAGGTAAACAGGAAATCCCTTAATATCAATTATGTTCTTTTTGTTTTTATTTTGTGCCTATCTCCCCTTATTTATTGGGTCTTCAGTCCTTTGAGTGGCATTTGGATATCTGTCAAGATGGGATAATTGTAATTTTATCTTCCTTTTCCATGGATGAAACACGGAATATTATATGACGGGTAGTATCTCTTAATCTTTTGGATTCTGTCAAGATGTTGTTGATTAGATTTTTTAAAACAAATTGATGAATTAATCCCCATCTATATTTTTCATGGTGGTTGGGTTATTTATATATCAGCAAAAGTATGTTATAGAATTTATTTATTTATATCCTGTCTTTATTATATTTATAAATAACTCAAGATGGTAAATATAACTAAGATTTCCTCCTCCTATTTCCCCCAAAATAACAAGCCTGTGGGGTGAGTTGGGGAAATCATGATCTGGTTTGTAGCCTGGTACCTATGTGAAAATAGACAAATGGTAATTCAGTCAATCAATAAGTTTTTTTGCAACTTTTATATCATGTTTCATGACTTGCTAGATTAACGGTGGGGTATCTCTAGCCCACAGATCCTTATGCAAGGCATTTGCCCAACCTTCATGAGTTCCTTCTATGTGAAATGTTTTTGTTAGTGTTGGCATTTGAAATACCTGCATTTGTTATTACACTTCAGCTGTCCTGTAACTTTCTCCTTTAGGAAGACCTAGAGCAGGGGTGTCAAACTCGCAACTTCACGTGATGTGTTGCGACATATAGTGACTTTTTCCCCATCGCCGGAGCTGGGGTGGGCGTGGTTTCAGCATGACACATCCATCCCGCGGGCCGGCAGTTTAACACCTGTGACGTAGAGGAAGGCCAAAACCCAGGAAGGGTTAGATTCCAATTGCAGCTGGCAGACTCTGCTCTACGTCTATGTAGGATGAGGCAGGAAGTGATTGTTCATCATTTTCTTGCATACATTGCCGTTTTCCATCTAGGCCACTGGTAGGCAACCTCGGCTCTTTTATGACTCATGGACTTCAAGTCCATGAGTCATAAAAGAGCCGAGGTTGCCTACCCCTGATCTAGGCAAAGGCAAAAACCTGGCTCTTTGAGCTATCTGGTCTGGACTGAGGGGTTTAATGTTTTTAAATTGTGATTTAATTTTTGTGGCTAGACTTAATTTATTTTAATTTATTTTAATTTTATATTGGATTGTTTTTAAATTTTGCCTTGTAAACCGCCCTGAGTCCTTTGGGAATAGGGCGGTATATAAACCGAATAAATAAATAAATAAATAAATAAATAAATAAATAAATAAATAAATAAATAAATAAATAAAGAGACATTTCCCCTCTGATCTCCTAGCAGAGAAAACAGTGTTGGACAGAGCTTCTGTCCAGTAATGGGGCTTCCTGGAAATTGGATTGCTTCTCCAACTTGCACTAATCATACTCTAATGTAATTAACTCTGCTACGATTTGATAATTTAATCTGAATATTTTTTTAAAAATGAATGTATGTGCCATATGGTAGGCTACAAAGTAATGAGACGAATAATCTCAATAATTTACGGAATTGCTCATGCAAAGGATTTCTCACTCTGAACATAAAGAAGTTGAAGCAGAAAAATTAACTGTTTCATTGTTATTTTAGAGAGGGGGCAATATTTTAAGAAATATTTCTTCGTTCCAAATAAAGCACTTGCTTTCTATTTATTTCCTAGAGAATATATGCCAACCTTGGAAGAGTTTTTTGAAGAAGCTATAGAACAGGCAGATCCTGAAAACATGGTTGATAAAGAATTTAAGTACGTTTCACAAATCATTTTTTTTTCATAATTCTGCTTGTTCAGGTGTATATTCAAAACATATTTTGATGTAATAAGAAAATACTTTTTTCCTAATTATCAAATAGTCTAATTCTCATTTTGTAACATAGGGTTGTGAATAATTCTAACTATGGCTGGAGAGCATTAAGACTACTGGCAAGAAGAAGTCCTCACTTTTTTCAGCCAACCAATCAACAGTTTAAAAGTTTACCGGAATACCTTGAAAACATGGTCATTAAATTAGCAAAAGAATTACCTGTAAGTAATATTGTCTAATACATATAATTATTTTGAACATTCTATGCTTTACAATGAATGTTGTTTTAATTGAAATAATTAAAATATAAATATACAAAAATAAAATTTTATTTCTTTACATTTATGTCATGTAAAACTTTTTTCTACTATCTGTATTTATTGTGTATTAGAAGCAAAACAGTTCTGAGAAACTTTAAGAGCGTGTCCTTCTCTTTTTGTTACTGAAATATTTAATTTTGTGTCATGAAGTGATGCTGTAAATCTATCCATTCAGAAGCAAATTCCACTGAGTACAATGGGATTAACTTCCAGATTCAGAAATATTCCAGTCTCATTCCGTGATTAGTGATATAAATTTTTATAGTAAAATTAATAAATTCAGAACAGTGTAGTGACCATGATTAAGAAAGTCAATAAAACATATTCTGTTTAAGTTCTGCTGTTTCACCTTAACATTGTTCAACTTTGCTATTCATCTGATTCATCAAGTATATATTTTAATTTACTAGCTATCTATAAGAACCCCCCCAAAAAAAATTATATTAAGAGAAAAACTACATGAAGGCTTATGAATTTTGATTTGACTCACTACTCTGGAAAATGGAATACTTGAGGAAGTTCCTTTACCTTTTACTTTTTCTCCTCTACTTCATCTCCCCAAATCTATCCTATTCCAAATGATCAAATTTTATTGCTGGACATCTCTTTTCATCCACTATATATATGACATTTAAAGAATAAGAATATTGGGACCATGTTCTGCGATAGATATTTTTGCCTATAATTTCATTCATTTGCCCTACATATGGTCAAGTTTTGTTTGTGAATAGAAATCTTTGGAGAATAGTTTTTTTTAAATTTTGTTTCCTTAGATAATGGTGATAATCTTTTAAAGAGAGTATATATTTTGTACTTCACTGAAAGTCCCTCCTCCCCCCCCCTTCTTGTTCTTTCATGAAAAGATCCATATTTGGGGGAAAAGGGCAAAAAATGGAAAGAAATTTGTCTTGACAATGAAGTTTTGAATGAGTTGCAGCAAGTTTATTTGTATTACTTATTAAGTATTTGGGAATATTTTTAAAATGTTTTTATTGCAATGAGATATTATTTCTATCAACCTAACAATTTTGTACAATAGTTTTTTTGTATCCGAACTTCAGAAATGCAATTGAGCCTAGTTTGAAAAGAGATTTTAGTTTTTTATTCTTTATCCAGTGTTTGTGATGTTTTTACAAGTACTCCGCCTCTGTGAAAACAAAAATCCTAAATGTACAGTATATAATTTCCAAATGTTTTCAAAACTTCCTGTCATATGCTCAAGAGACCACCATGCAACAATTTTTTGACGAAACGCATACAGTGATACTCAATTCTCTCATTATAGCCTCCTTCTGAAGAAATTAAAACAGGCGAGGATGAAGATGAGGAAGACAATGATGCTTTATTAAAGGAAAACAATGAAAGTAAGGCTGGATTCCTGGGCTTCTCCCTGTTTCCTTTGACACCTATTGAAAAAAAAGGGAATATGTGAACAGAACATTCTCACTGAGTTCTTGTTTACTGCTCTGAGTTGCAATTCAGAATGAAGAGTCACATTTATGTATCTTGGAAGCAGAAAAGATATGTGTTGTGCTGCAGCTTCATAGCTTCTTTAGAGGATGGCCTCTCCGATTCACATTTCATCCAGCATTACTATTGGATAACCCGTGGCACATTCTCAAATCTTCATAATATTTTCTTCTTTGAAATGCTTTTCAGATTTAATATATAGGTAGTCCTCAACTCATGACCATAATTGGAACTGGAACCTCCATCACTAAACAATGCATTTAGTTGTTTGATATCTTTTTGTTTCTGTTGTTAAATGAATCATGGTGTCATTAAGCAAATATGGCTTATCCCATTGGTTTTGCTTATTGAAAGTCCCCTGGGAAGTCATAAATGGCTATCCCATGACGCTAGGATGCTGCAACCATCATAAATACATGTCAGTTGCCAATAACTGAATTTTGATAATGTGACTGTGGGGACACTGATGGTCAGAAGTATGAGGACTGCTCTTAAGTAATTTTTTATCATGGTTGTGATTTCGTAAGTCGAGGACTACCTGTAACTTCTTTCGATTACGTTTTTTAAAAAATCCCTTTGTCAGGACTTGAATCATCTTTGAAAATTAATTTCCACTTTAAGAAATCAGTAGTAAAATATTTAGCTCATCATAACATAGAGCAAATTATCATAGGAATACCTTCAAAGTTTCAATTTCTTTCTGCTTCCTAATCTGAGAACTTTAACATATGTTGTTTTTAAGCTGTTTATTCCTACTGCTGAAATTCATTTGCATGAGTCCTTTCTTCCCTATTTCACATATGATTGTTTCATATACAATTTATGTTCAGTTTTTAGTGACTGTATAAATGTAATCAATGTTTCATTAATGTTTCCTTATTCAAGATAGCATTGTTTTAAATTTTTCTTCAGTAGTTTAGCTGCATATTTGTTCTACTGCACTTTTAGATTTTGGCATTCTATATTTTCTTATTACTAATTTGATTAGCCATATTCTTTAGCTTAGTCCAACTGAAATTTTCCTCCTCTGCATCTCGGGTCCACTCACTTTTGAATAGAGCTGAGGTAATCAGGCTTGGTTTTCAGTACTGTCCCTTATCAGTTATGTATACTTTAGAAATGACTTCCCTCTCTACTGTTCAGTTTTAATTCTTTGTTACCGTATTTTCCGGCTTATAAGACAACTGGGTGTATAAGACGACCCCCTACATTTCCTGTTAAATTATAGGGTTTGGGCTATACTTGCCGTATAAGACTACCCCTCTTCCAACGCACACCAAATAAAAATTAAAAAACATCAGATTTGATTTTAATATGGTAATTTTAATTCAAATGCTTATGACATGCAGGTACTTAGTAGGAAAACTGTCACTTATAAACATAAGGCTGTTTGTCATCAAACATGTAAACATAAAACAGTGCACGTGGATTAAACTTAATAAATAATAATAATAATAAATAATAATAATAATAATAATAATAATAATAATAATAATAATAATAATAATAATAATAATAATAATAATAATAATAATTTGGAAGGGACCTTGGAGGTCATCTAGTCCAACCCCCTGCTAAGGCAGGAAACCCTATACCATTTCAGACAAATGGCTGGCCAGTCTCTTCTTAAAAACTTCCAGTGTTGGAGCATTCACCATTTCTGGAGGCAGGTTGTTCCACTGGTTAATTGTTCTGTCAGGAAGTTTCTCCTTAGTTCTAGGTTGCTTCTCTCCTTGACTAGTTTCCATCCATTGCTTCTTGTCCTGCTTTCAGGTGGTTGGAGAATAGCTTGGCTCCCTCTTCTTTGTGGCAGCCCCTGAGATATTGGATCACTGCTATCATGTCACCCCTCACCCTTCTCTTCGTTAAACTACACATACCCAATTTCAGCAACCGTTTCCTATTTTCCTAATTCACTTTTTCACTTTTCCTAAATTCACTCTAAAGCTTTCCCTGCGCAGAGCCTTAAGTAACACCAGCTGCCTGCAATTAGTGCAGGTTCGCATCCCACCAGGCTCAAGGTTGACTCAGCTTTCCATCCTTCCTAGGTAGGTAAAATGAGGACCCAGATTGTTGGGAGCAATAAGCTGACTTTGTAATAATGCTGCTTGGGGGTGTGTGAAAGCTCTAATAAGCAGGCATATACATAGAATGAAGGCTATTGCTAAGCACATTGATTTGTGCTTTAAATTGTAAGCCGCCTGAGTCTTCGGAGAAGGGCGGGATATAAATGGGATTTTTTAAAAAAAGACCAAATGGGAGATCCGCTCCAGGTTGTCCAGCCAGCCTGCCCAGTTCCTGAGTCAAATGTGTCCTTAGAGCTAAGCTGCTCGGGCTGCGGCATTCCCCACCTGCCTTTCAAGTTGGTATAGACTACAGCTGCTCTTCAACTTTAGAAGGAAAGACGCCCAGACCCCAGCCTGTAAAAAATCACAGACTGCAGCTTCTACTCCAATTGGTCCCGCTTTCCCTGCGCAGACTAAATGGGAGATCCGCTCCAGGTTTTCCAGCCAGCCCTGTCCCTAAAGTTTCAGCACCCGCCGTATAAGACGACCCGTGACTTTTGAGAAGATTTTCATGGGTTAAAAAGTCGTCTTATACGCCGGAAAATACGGTACTTCTAATTGTAAATTAGCACATTCAGTCCTAATCAAATCTAGGGCCAATTCCGCACTAGCCTTTTTGTCTTGTTTTTTGTTGTTGAGATGTCTGAATACATTATATATTTGCAGTGGTGGGGTTCAAATATGTGAACATATAAACTTATTTTCAATTTACTGACAAGGTGTTTGCTAAAAATTGGATGCATTATTATTTGTATTATCTAGAAATATTATAGTTTCGTAGTATTAATTAATACTGTAAGAGAGCTGGGCAGTTCCTAAATGTGATAAATAAAAGTAAAATAATTGTTAATATCTTTGTTTTCCTTTAGTAAATTTAAGAATCAGAGTATATTAAGTATATTTTCAGTAAACATTTTATACGCATTGGAATGTAAATAAAACTTTGCCATTTACATCATGCTCAGATAAACATTCACTGTTATCTTGATCTTTCAGTGAAAAATGGTCAGTTTCAAGGAACAATTTAGGTTACTGTCCAATTATTGAACAGCATTGTCTAAATCTTGCTCATTTTCGTTTTAGGTCCAGATGTTCAACGGGACAAGCTTGTAACAGGAGAACAAATAGAATTATTTGCTAACAGACTTGGTGAATACTGGAAAATCCTGGCTCCGTATTTGGAAATGAAAGACTCTGATATAAGGCAGATTGAATTAGATAGTGAAGATCTGAAGATGAGAGCTAAGCAGTTGCTTGTTACCTGGCAAGATCAAGAAGGAATCCACGCTACTATGGAAAATTTGATTATTGCATTGAACAAAGCTGGGCTGAATGACCTTTCTGAAAGCTTAACCAATGACAGTGAAAACAATAGCTAATTTGAAAATATTTTTAATTAAAACAATGGCCATTGTTGCTGAATGTAATATTTGATAGGGCAGTTTAATTTGATGAACAATAAATTCTCTTAATAACAATTGTCTAGAAATTCTGCAAAGAATTCATACTACTAATTAAGCATTCGTCTGAAATCCTGTCCAAAAGTAGAAAATATATACTCATGAGTGTGCTATAAAAGGGATATCTTTAATATAACAGTGTTTTAAGAGGCCAATCTCAAATTATATGCAAGCAGGCACTTAATTTCTTTACTGAAAAACTAGCAAAGGCAATTACTGTTTGTTTGGTAACAAGCTTTGTATATAGGAAATCAATAATCAATTACATTACAGTTAGGCTATGATTTTCATATTTTCATAAGTATTCAAGTAAATCTGTTTAAAAAGCATTTTGTTGGGGAAAAATATTTCTAGGTATTCTTTTGTATTTCTACTGTCTCATGAATTGTTCTCTCCTTTTCAAGGTTTTTGAGGTTACAAGGGTGAAGTTAGATAGTAACTGCGTCTGTTTATTAATCAACTCTTCTTAACCAGGGTATTCATTACAAATATTTCTAATGTCTATCTCTTCAGGTAAGAAATTCCTGCCTACTATCATTACTATGTAATGTGGTTTATCTAAAGAGGTTTAAAAATGTCATGAAAACATCTGATTCCCCTATGGTCTTGCCTAAAGTTATTTACATTGATAAACCACTTATGCCATCCCCTCTATCACTATCTATTGTTCTTCGAAGGCTTCTGTAGTCTTCAAAGATATCCTGAATCCCTTAAAACATTTGCTTCATTTGCCAGTAAGAAATCCCGAGTCATATGGCTCAGAGGAATTGAAACATGCCTTGATAAGGCAATCTTTGTTACAGTTCTTGTATTTGATTGTACAGCAAGTGTGCTAATGTCCATATGTTTTTCTGTATGTAAGCAATAGCTATTTTCTCTGTTGCATTATTTCCAGTGTTTGAGGTCCCATTATCTGTGTTAAGTGATAAGGATCAAAAGACCATGTTTTCCTTTTGTGTCACTACTCTGGTCACCAGAATTAAGTTTCACCTCGTGAGAAAAAAAAAATCAGCAATCTTAGACTGGGTTTCTTTTCCTTTCTTTTTTGAGATTTAATATATAAATCAATATCTTCAGTTTCTGGCCACAGCCCTTTTTGTTTGTGGCCATCTTTAGCAAGGTTCATTTCAGTGGTTTTCCTTCATTGGCTCAATTTATAAACTTCAATCAGTAAGTGCTTATGGAAGTTCTACAAAGAGAAGACTGTCACTTTAAAGATGCAACTGGAAATTGCAGATTCTCTCTTTATAATATATCTGGATGAAAATAGTTTATCTGACTTTACAACCTTTATTTCTGTGTCATTGTAATTTCAAAAAGGGGTGTTTAAAGCAGTTATGCTGAAATATTACTTAGGTTTATTTGTGGAGTTTTCAGCTCAGTCGCAACACTTTCTATTTCTTTTACTCTGTCTTTCCAATGAACAAAACAACAGTGTAGAACAGAATATATCTGCTTTAAGAAAAACATAACTATTTACAAGTGAAACTCGAAAAATTAGAATATCCTGCAAAAGTTCATTTCAGTAATGCAACTTAAAAGGGGAAACTAATATATGAGATAGACTCATTACATGCAAAGCAAGGTAGTTCAAGCCGTGATTTGTCATAATTGTGATGATTATGGTGTACAGCTCATGAAAACCCCAAATCCACAATCTCAGAAAATTAGAATATTACATGCAATCAATAAAACAAGGAGTGTACATAGAACAATATTGGACCTCTGGAAAGTATAAGCATGCATATGTACTCAGTACGTGGTTTGGGCCCCTTTTGCAGCAATTACTGCCTCATGGAAGCTATCAGCCTGTGGCACTGCTGAGGTGTTATGGAAGACCAGGATGCTTCAATAGCGGCCTTCAGCTCTTCTGCATTGTTCGGTCTCATGTCTCATCTTTCTCTTGGCAATGCCCCATAGATTCTCTATGGAGTTCAGGTCAGGCGAGTTTGCTAGCCAATCAAGCACAGTAATCCCACAGTCACTGAACCAGGTTTTGGTGCTTTTGGCAGTGTGGGAGTCCTGCTGGAAAATGAAGTCAGCATCCCCATAAAGCTCATCTGCGGAAGGAAGCATGAAGTGCTCCAAAATCTGGTAGACGGCTGCATTGACCCTGGACTTAATGAAGCACAGTGGACCAACACCAGCAGATGACATGGCTCCCCAAATCAACACAGACTGTGGAAACTTCACACTGGACTTCAAGCATCTTGCAGTGTGTGCCTCTCCATTCTTCCTCCAGACTCTGGGTCCTTGGTTTCCAAATGAGATGCAAAAGTTGCTCTCATCAGAAAAGAGGACTTTAGACCACTGAGCAACAGACCAGGTCTGTTTTTCTTTAGCCCAGGTAAGACGCTTCTGACGTTGTTGTTCAGGAGTGGCTTGACAAGAGGAATACGACATTTGAAGCCCATGTCCAGGATCTGTCTGTGTGTGGTGCCTCTTGATGCACTGACTCCAGCCTCAGTCCATTCCTTGTGAAAGTCCCCAACACTTTTAAATGGCCTTTTCCTGACAATCCTCTCCAGGCTGCGGTCATCCCTGCTGCTTGTGTACCTTTTTCTTCCACACTTTTCCCTTCCACATAACTTTCTATTAATGTGCTTTGATACAGCACTTTGGGAACATCCAACGTCTTTTGCAATTACCTTTTGAGGCTTTCCCTCCTTATGGAGGGTGTCAAAGATGGTTTTCTGCACAACTGTCAGGTCAGCAGTCTTCCCCATGATTGTGATTCCTACTGAATCAGACTGAGAGACCATTTAAAGGCTCAGGAACCCTTTGCAGGTCTTATGGCTTAATTAGCTGATTAGAGTGGGACACTTTGAGCCTAGAATATTGCACCTTTTCACAATATTCTAATTTACTGAGATTGTGGATTTGGGGTTTTCATGAACTGTAAGCCATAATCACCACAATTATGACAAATCACGGCTTGAACTATCTTGCTTTGCATGTAATGAGTCTATCTCATATATTAGTTTCCCCTTTTAAGTTGCATTACTGAAATAAACTTTTGCACGATATTCTAATTTTTAGAGTTTCATCTGTAATTTGTTGTACAGATAAGGAAGTTTTTAATAGGATTAACTTTTCAAACTCATTAAAATTTGCATTTATATTAAATATAAATTAGCTCTATTTCATTGTATTAAGCAAAGACATACTTAATGCAACTAAAATCTTTGAAGTTCTATTCCTTCGTGTAGAACAACAGTCATTTTCAATGTCACACTTTTTAAAATATTGTGTTTTTACATTTTAAGATTCCTGTACCTTCTTCTAGAATCTAGATAATTGCCGTTATTGGGCAATTTTTGTACCCCTTGTAGGTGGGCAACATTTTAATGTCCAATGTTCAGATGTTAATTCCTGTAATTACCAAGTATTTGATTGAAAGATCACCACGCGCTGGAAAGTATGGTACCAGAATGAAAGGAAACAGACACAAGTTTTAGATAGAACACAAACACCAACAATATTTATGTAAGAAGCACCATCATTACTGATCACTTTTTATTTGGAGTCAAAAATGCCAGAAACAGAGCAGACTGAGTTGGCACATCAGGCTGGACAAATACGTGATTGTAGCCATATTTCCACAGGCTATGAGTAGCAGCACTGAGTTACATGTTGAGGCAACAATTGAGTTTTATCTTTCTGACACAATAAAAAGGATGGACAGCTACTGAACTGGTAGAAACCATGCAGGAGTTAACAAAGGTATGAATAGGTGTGCAATAAATATCTTCCTAAAAAATTAGACAAGCTGGAGGCTCACTTAATTTCATTAATAGTTAACATTGTTTTAAATACCAACTTTTGCAATACAGTATTAAAATTATTTTCAAATGTATCAACCTACTCCTAGGAAGTGGCTGATTGCTATTGGCCTTAATTTTAAACATGTTTTGCTGTCTTTTTCCACCAAATGATAGTATTTTAGTGATCCGATTTTGCAGTTTGTGAGTCTGGAATTAAGACATTTATTTCACACCTTACAGATGTAGATAGGAAGTCTACTGTTCAGATTCATCTTCAATTACTTCAATTCTGCGTGGCCCATAAAGAAGAACGTAAGCTATATGCCAGTCTCCACCACCTGATAACCTCAAAATATCTTCAGGTGTAACAATGCTGACTTTGTCATCATCAAATTTAATCCACTCATCTGTGGGAGAGGAAAAAAACGTAGTAAATAACATTTTAAGTGACGTTCACGTGAGAGGCAGCAAGGTGTAGTAATAAAAGTGCTGGCCTAGAAAGCAGGAGACGAGTTCTAGTGGGCAACAAAGCCACAAAGGGGCTTGGGAATGAAAGCCTGTTAGGTGAGGGAAATTGAAGGTGGAAGTCTTAGATATGTTGCCACCTTGATTTATATATAAAAAGGCAGAATAACATAACTGCAGAATTATTTTTTCAATTTGTTTTTCAAAAAAGGAAGGCACCCAAGCAACTTATCCTATCATTTGGCTATTTTCTAAAATTGATTCAATACCTTGTTTTCTTTTAACCCAAGATACATAGTGTCCAGAAGAACTAGATCTTCCTTGATGGGTTAGCACTGCCTGTAGGTCGTAATAACCACAATTATTGGAACCAATATCTGAGAAGGCAAAGAAGATGGTACAATGTGATACAATAATAAACACTTTTACACTAACTACGGTTATCCGTTTATTTTATTTAAGAATCTGAACATGAGAAGCAGATTAATTCCACAAAATATATTTGGGACAATGATTTCTCTCCATCAATAAAATGTATTCTCAACTGTGCATGTTCTTCCCTGATCCAATCCGTTACAGAATACAGAATAACAGAGTTGGAAGGGACGTTGGAGATCTTCTAGTCCAACCCCTTGCTCAGGCAGGAAGCCCTATACCATTTCAGATAAATGGTTGTCCAGTCTCTTCTAAAAAACTTCCAGTGTTGGAGCATTCACAGCTTCTGGAGGCAAGTTGTTCCACTAATTAACTGTTCTATCAGGAGATTTCTCCTTAGTGCTAGGATGCTTGTCTCCTTGGTTAGTTTCCATCCATTGTTTCTTGTCTTGCCTTCTGTTGCTTTGGAAAATAGGTTGACCCCCTTCTTCTTTGTGGCACCCCCTCAAATACTGAAATACTGCTATCATGTCACTCCTAGTCCTTTTCTCTAGACTGGCCATACCCAATCCTTGCAACCGTTCTTCTTATGTTTTTGTCTCCAGGCCCTTAATTATCTTAGCTGCTCTTTTTTGCACTTTTTTTTCAAAGTCTCAACATCTTTTTTGTAACGTGATGACCAAAACTGGATGCAGTATTCCAGGTGTTGTCTTACTAAGGCTTTATAAAGTGGTACTAATACTTCATGTGATTTTTATTCTATACCTCTGTTAATGCAGCCTAGGACTGTGTTGACTTTTTGCAGCACATTGCTGGCTCATGTTTAGATGATTGTCCACTAGGATTCCAAGATCCCTCTCACAATTACAACTATTGAGCCAAGAACCAGCTATACTATACCTGTGCATTTGGTTTTCAAAAGATTGCTGGATGCTTTTAATTTTTGGAAACTCCCAAAGTCTTACTGCTTAAGCAGACCTGTGGTTCCAAAACATTCACTATCTCCACAGTGAATGGCCTGCTTCTATGTATTTCAGTATAATCAGACACTAGAGATGGGAGAAGCCAATGAAGTAAATGCATAACAGATATTTATGGCTATCACGCCTATAAGTATCGTTAACAGGGTTAATCAGAGTGCTTTGCATTAAAAGTTGTACAACTGCATACAACAGAATTGGCAAGAGTAGCATTCCTACTTTTATCACTTTTTCTTTAGATCCATCTGCAGCCAACTACAGATTATGCTTAAGATTCAAGGTGCTGGTAATGACCTATAAAGCCCTAAATGGCATGGGTCCGGATTACTTACGGGAGCACCTGCTGCCGGCATCAACTTCCCTTCGTCCAGTGCGCTCCCACAGAGAGGGCCTCCTTAGGGTGCCGTCGGTCAAAGAGTGTCGACTGGTGACCCCCAGGGGGAGGGCGTTCTCTGTGGGCGCACCAGACCTTTGGAACCGTTTACCGGTTGAGCTCCGGATGGCTCCTGACCTTCGCTCCTTCCGACGTGATCTAAAAACATATTTATTTGAACAAGCCGGCCTGGTCTGATGGGTTTGGGGTATTTTAATATTAATTGTATTATTTTTATTGTTATTGGGCTGCACTATTTAATTCCTTTCTAACTTTTGTATATTGTATTTTTATTGTATTTGCCCTGTACACCGCCCTGAGTCCTTCGGGAGAAGGGCGGTGTAGAAATTAAATTATTATTATTATTATTATTATTATTATTATTATTATTATTATTATTATTATTATTATTATTATTATTATTGGAAATGTTTAAGACAAACATTTCAAGCTACATTAAAATAAGTGTAATAATTTTGTTCAACACTGAATTTTTATTGAAAATAGAATCATTACATTATCTAACTAGGTAACAGCATCAGTGCTGTGATGGTGGGATTTGTTCCGTTTATATACAGTTTTGGCTGTGGCTGTTTTGTCGTTGGTAGTCCTTTGATTAGGGTATTCTCTTCTGCTTGTTTGTTTGTCAGGTGTTAATCCCTGGAGAGGATGTATTGTAGTCTTCTTGTCCCCTTCTTGGCTTTTTATAGTCTCTTTTAAATGGTATGTAAAGGTAACAGCGTTCCGTGCGCCTTTGGCGTCTAGTCATGCCGGCCACATGACCACGGAGACGTCCTCCGACAAGCGCTGGCTCTTCGGCTTTGGAGATGAGCACCAGCCCCTAGAGTCGGAAACAACTAGCACACATGTGCGGGGGAACCTTTATCTTTTTAAATGTGATTCAGCTCCGAGTGTCTACTTATGGCTGCTTTGTCTGAATGTCAAGCTTCCAGGAATTCCCTGTTGTTTTTTAAATGTAGCTTGATCAAGGATGCTCATAGTTTCTCAGTTAAAATTTTGATTGAGTCTGCCCATGTGTTGTGAAATTAAGCAGTTTTCATAGTGTCTTCTGATTGTCCACTATGGTAGTTTGTATTAATGGAAGCGCTATTAGTTTTCTGCCTGTCTGGCCTACATAACAGCTGTTACAGTCCTTTCAGTGTACATTGTAGAAAACTCGTTTTTTTCTTTTTCAGTTACTAGGTCTTCTGGTTTACTTAACATGAAAAATCATACCTAATTTGCTAACTTCTGTGTTCTATAGCTATTGGCTTGTCCTTTAAATTTAACTGTCCTTTATTAGCTGTAACAAAGTACTATTCAAAGTACTAAGGCATATAATCTTCATACTGGTTTCAGTCATAGTTTCAGATATTCACTAATTGGCATTCCCAAATAATATATCTGTTTTCAATTTTTAAGATAAGGCAGAGTAAAAATATCTGCAGTTCTTAAATGTCTTTCTACTTACCCTCAGAAAAGGAAAATGGTTCATACTTAATCTCCTTCTGTGAGCCATCACCTTTACTAGACTTGAAAATAAAACAGAAGACGTTGGTTTGAGTTAACTTTGGAACTATAAAATATGGCCTTAAAAATAAGCAAAATTCTAGGACAATTTTCATATTATTATTCGAAAATGATCCGTAAAATGAAAAGCTGAAGGTTTAAGGCTCAAGTAGTGGTGGTGGCTGCCCTGATTAAGTGCTCCTGTATATGAATCAGAGAATGTGGAACACCAAGGACAAGGGGTCACAAGCAAGGGAAATCAAGTTTATTTTCTGTGTGGCAGAGGTTTTTCATATATATTTTATTCTTACAATAATGATCCAATAAAAACAATGAAATCATAAAAACTAGGAATGCAGTATTTGATGGTTGATAACCATCAACATCAGAAAGCAGGAGCTTTACGTGAAATGTGTGTTTGCCTTGGACAATGCTGCAGAAGAAGCAAAATAGGAGAATTACTCATGTTCCTATAGAAATTACAATACAGAATAAATGGACCACAAAAGTTTAAGTTTTGCACCACAAAAGTAATGTCATTCAGATAAGGGCATTTTGGAATGTCTGCCCAGTAGGAGCACTAACACATGCTATTCCTGAAAGAAGTTCTCCTTCATCCTATGGAAAATGAAAGATGCTAAATATCTAGCCAACACCCCAGGTCCCCTTGAAATCCAGGTATTGCTGTGGTATTTTATTGAACTCCAGTTGATACTACCTATCATTTATCCTTTTAAAAATGCACATGACTGGCCTTTTCAGAACCCAGAGTAGGAAGAAATGAAGCTGAGGATTAGTAACATGATAGCTTGGATTGTAAAGCATCCTCCAAGTAGGAAAATGTTCTCTGCCACTACAAGGGATAACAGGCCAGAGTGGAGGAACCAGATTGTTGGGGGCAATTAAGCTGACTTTGTAATAATGCCGCTTGGGGGGTGTATGAAAGCCCTAATAAGCAGGCATATACATAGAATGAAGGCTACTGCTAAGCTTGTAAGCCGCCCTGAGTCTTCGGAGAAGGGCGGGATATAAATGGAATTAAAATAAAATAAATAAAATAAAATTCTTTAGTCAATAACCAAACATCAGCCTTCCAACTATAATCTTTGTTGAAGGGATTCCCACCTCAACTCTGAAGGTGATGCTGGTTGTACAGCTTGGTTTGGCAAGAATAGCTTTCACCATTCCCATGGAATTTCTTCACAAAAGGCCAAAATACATTACTAAAGTACAGATACCCAAATGTTCTGCTCTTAACAATTAAGATTAACTTAAAAATAATAATTCTATCCAGTGAACTTTAGAAAATTTACGTATGAAACTTCAGCTGCATTGATTTATTAGATCACAGAATCTCAACAGTAATTCTTCACATTCCATGGCACTCTTTTTACTACAAATAGTATTAAAAACATGATCATTAACACTCTAAATGATGTTTGGTTATAAGCTGTTTTAAGCTCTACCTCTAAAGAAAATGCATACATTATTTAAAAAAACTTAAAAGATTAATCAAACTTAATAGGTTACTTACATTATTTGGTTGCTGGTTTATTTTTTTGTCTTCCAGGTCCTTGAATTTTGATCGATATGGGACCATCTTTTCTTGAAGGCCTGGCGTACATAGTTCATATACATCCAACATAAGTGGAAATTTAACATCCTATAGCAATTTAAGAGAATTTCATATTCATTAAGTCATCATATGAAGCAAATCAGCTGCCTTAGAACTTAATTCCATTAAGTTTAAAATAATACTGGCAATAATATAAGATTTTAAACAAGTATGTACAACTAAGGCTCAGTATTTAATATTTTGAATGCATCAGGAATATAGAAAACTGCTCCATTTCATATCTGACCATGAATTCAGCTACCGTGTTTCCCCCTAAATAAGACTCAATCTTATATATTTTTTACCTCCAAAAGAGGCATTAGGTCTTATTTTGGGGAGATGTCTTACATGCTTAGCTTAGGACGGCTACAGCCAGGCCTCCCATGCCCCGACTTGCCTCGCCAGCCACTTCTTCTGTGTCCACTTGCCACTGCTCAGGCACATTGCCTCCGGCCTCCGTATCACCATCAGAGACCTTCTGGAAAGGCCTTTGCAGCCAAGAAACGAGCTTCAGATTGGTGCTCCCTGGCCTCTGTTTCACCATAAAAGGCCTCCTGGAAAGGCCTCTGCAGCCAAGAAACAAGCTCCAGAAGGCCTGACGGTGAAATGGAAACGGGGCGATGCGCACGAGTGGCTGCAGAAGTGGGCTGATGAGGCAAGGCAGGTGTCGGAGCATGGAAGGCCTAGCTGCAACTGTCCTAAGGTAAGTGGGCGTGGGGAACATGGGGCAGCTCCACCCCCCCCCCATCCTCACCCTAGTTTGATTTTTACCCATGTGCCTCACTCCACCTCATGCAACCAGAAGCAATGGAGTGGGTGGGGTCTTAAGTAGGGCTTATTTTGGGGGTGGGGCTTATATTGGGCGCATGTGTAAAAATCAAGCTAGGGCTTATTTTTGGGGAAACACAGTAGTTCACAGTAGTTCACAATTGTACTATTAGCACTATCGTAGGTATTTCTCAGCCCACATGTAGACTCCTAAACTATAAAACATGTGCTCTGTGCTTACTTTTTGTCTTTCCCATGGCTATAATAGGAAATATAAAAAGAAAAACCCAGATTATGTATGTAATATTTTCCAGCGTCCTATGCAGTTCACTCCATACAACCTTTAGAATGCTTTAGCAAAAGCACCATGAAGCTGATACAATGCAGTTTGGACTGATTCTGCTTTCCCTTCCATTTATAGTGTAAAGAATAGTAAATCAGTTTATTTCAATTTAAATTACACTGCAGCTGAATATCAAACCTTGATTGCTAAATGTATAATATAAAGAATTACCACATAGATCAGTAGTAAAACTTAATATCAAATATACTTACTTTGAGAACTTTGGCATTCACAGATTCTTTCTCTTTGTAAAAGAACCGAACCATTTGAATAGTAAGGTATGCAGGCAAGCGACTTATCTTGGACTAGAAGAAGAAAAGCATTCACTACAATTAGTGGGCATAAAAAGCTAGAGAAATTTAAAGCAGGGGGCTTAAATGCATGTAAAAATGGTTCCCATTAATTCAAAATAAATATCAGGGGTGCACAGGTTTTCAAACCAAGTGGTATAAATAATGCAAGTTAGCTCATTTGTGTCATACTACTCTCTTTCTATCCCCTGAATATATACATTGTGGAGATACAGCTTATTTACAAAACATTACTTGCTTTTATAGATATATGAATACATACAAACATATTTAACCACAATCATGAAGTGATTCTAGGTAGCCAACTGATTACGATGAAGAAGTTTAGAATAGGGAAGTCATATGACAATCTCCATAGCATAACAAAAGTCCATTTATTTTTGCTTCAGGGACTTTTACATCTTGATTTACTTGTATGTATCCAACCCCTAAAATGGCAGATTGTAAGTAGATTTCCATTACTATAAAGGGATATTAAAAAGGTACGCTCACCGTTTTTAAATAAAGAGCATCCCTTTGCAATGTTGGTGACAATTTAGTTATTTCTTCTTGAAGACGCTGCAAGAGAAATATATTGAAAAAGATAACAAAGATTAGAAGTTGTGCAAAATTAAGTATGACATTTCATATGTCCTTTTTAAAACTCTATGCAGCACTTTAAATGATAATGTAATACAAATAAAAAATCATTTTATTTCTAAAATCTGGAAGTATTTTTCAAGAAATGAAGAAAACACAACAGCATAGAACACAGATGTCAAACTCGTGATGTCACATGACATGTCGCAACGTATCGTGACTTTTTTTCCCATTGCTGTCAATGGGGTGGGTACGGTTTTGGTGTGAGCATCCAGCCAGTGAGCCAGCAGTTTGACACCCTGGCATAGAACCAAAAAGCTTTTTATGCTCATGTAATTTGCATTCATCTAGCGAAATTTTGATTACTTTTTGCTGCCAACAACCACATGTATTTCCGTGAGCTGAAGGGAGGTAGAGGAAAGAATAGTAGTATAGCAAGGATGGGCAATTTGGATGTTGGATTCAAAATTCAAGTAGCTCCAGTCAATATGGCCACATCTTCCAGGCTAATGACAGTAATAGTCTAGCAACATTTGGGGAAGCAAGGTTTTCTCTTTCCTATACTATCAAATGAATATGGCACGGGGAAATAATTTGGATTTAAAGGCAGCTGTGTATAAGTCCTTATAGGTGCTATATTTTTCCCCAGGATTATGTAGCTGCTTTCCACAGCAGCAATGCAATTCCAGGAAAAGACACCCTTGATTCAAATAGTTGAAAACACATTCTAAGGCACCTTTTTGTCTTGGAGCACACTGTATATTACTTCTCTAGAATATATGAAACATACAATTGGAAATTGAAAAGTATATTTAGAACATTACTGCTCATTTCAATTTTTAATTCTTATTTTAACACTTAAAAAAAAAGAAATGTGTTAAATGAATGTTCAGTGTTACATAATGTCTTAGAAAACAAAATATCAGAAAAGTCCACCCATCTTAAATGTCATGTTCAAATCTGTTTCTTATTGAAAACTCTTTGTGGAACAAGCTGCAAAAAGTGCTTCAATAAAGTATGCCATGGTAACTCACCAATTTAAGACCCGTGAAAAGATATTTAACTTCTTGATTGATAAAACAACTAAGCTGGAGTTGATTCTCTCTTCCTTTCTTGACTTCCTCCTCTTCTGCTTCTGTACATTTCATGCTTCACAAAATATTAAGGACCAAAAATGAAAAGTACTGCACTACTACTAAAAATGAACTTAATGATGTGCAGTTATCTTGCTTTCAGAAAGCTTAAAATGCAACAAAGCAAAGTTCTTTTATATATATATAATTATATAAAATTATATAATTATTACTGATTGTTTTTGCTGTTTGCTAAATATTTTGCTGTTTGCTAAATATTAAAAAGTGTTATCTTATAAAAATTATATATATATATATATATATATATATATATAATTTTTATAAGATAACACTTTTTAATATTTAGCAAACAGCAAAAACAATCAGTAATAATTAGTTTCTATATTTTCATAATTGATGTTTATTTATTGAATCTTCTCTTCCCGATAGTCTTCTTAGTAACACATTACATAGTACATAATACATTCCTTTCTCTCTAGCTTTTTTCTAGCCATTGATAAAAATTGTCCCATGTTCTAAAGTATACTGAACTTTCTCTTTTATTTTCAATGTCAATCTGTTCATTTTTGCACAATCTAAAATTTTCTTAATTAATTCTTCCTCTGTTGGTAGATTTTCATTTTTCCAATATTGAGCAAATACTATTCTTGCTGCATGCAAAATTAAGTAGATAAATTCTCTCATAGTTTCCTACTACTATGCCTAACAAAAACAATTCTGGCTTAGTCTATATGTTTTTTTAATCATTTTCTCTAACCATATATTTTTGACCAAAATATTTTAGCTTTAGTCCACCAGATATGATAGTAAGTACCTGGTTTTTGTTTACATTTGTTTACATTTCCAACACTTACTAGACTTATTTTTAAACATTTTTGCTAATCTCACTGGTGTTAAATGCCATCTATAAAACATTTTGCATAAGTTTTCTTTATAGGTCACCGCTTTCTTTATTTCAGAGTTTCTTTCCCATAGGTTTTGCCAAATTTTTAATTTTCTATTATATCCAAAGTTCTTTGCCCATATTATCGTTTCTTTTACTTGTTCCTCTTCTGTCTTTAAGCTTAACAAATGTTTGTAAAGTTTTGTAATCAGTTTTTCATCTGTTTTCAGCAGTATCTGGTCAAATTCTGTCTGTTCTTTGCAAGGTCCCATTGTTTTAATATCTTTTTCATATCTCATTTGAATTTGCAAATATGGCCACCATGATAAATCAATACTGTTCTTCTAAATCTTGTCTATATTTCAATTTCTAGTTTTGTTTTAATAATCTTATGTAGTTGTCTTGTTTTATTGTTGCACATCTTCCTGTTAAATGGATTCCCAAATATTTAAGTTTTTTAACTATTTGAAAATTTGGGTTTTTTTGCTAGTTGATTTTGTTTTTCTGTAAGATTTTTAGTTAGCACTTTAGTCTTTTCTCTATTTATTTTCAAAAATTTCTCCAAATTCTTCTATTTTCTCCATAAGCTTGTTTCAAGCGGTTCTTCTAATATAAAAAGCAAGTCATCTGCAAACTCTTGTAGTTTATATTTTTCATCTTTTATTCCCCAATCCTTTAATTTCTATATCTTGCCTGATGTTTCTATTCAATACTTCCAGTATTAATATAAATAGTAATAGGAATAGTGGACATCCCTGTCTTGTGCCTTTTTTAATGTTAAATTTTTCTGTAAAATCTCCACTTGTAATTACTTTAGCTGTTTATGATACGTAAATTGTTTTATGTTTATAAAGTTTTCTCCAAAGTCCATTTGTCTAGTTGCTGGAACATAAATTGCCGATTTATGTTATCAAACGCCTTCTGTGCATTTAGAAATATTAATGCCATGTGTTTTCCTGGGTGAGTTTCATAGTACTCCAAAACATCTAGAATCATTCAGGTTATTTTTTTGTCTATTAGATAGAAAACCATTTTGGTCTGTATGTATAAATTCAATCAGAAATTTCTTTAGTTTTTCTGCTATTATTGATCTATATTTAATAATGATATTGGTCTATAGTTTTTTATTTGCGACAAGTCAGAATCTTCTTTAGGTATTAAAGTAATGTTAGCTTCTGTCCATGTACTGTATTTGGTATTTTAGCCTCCAAAAGCATTTCATTATGCAGTTCTTTCATTATTGGGCTTAATATATCTTGCAAGGATTTATAAAGCTCTACAGGTAGTCCATCTGGGCCCGGGGTCTTGTCATTTTTTTGTCTTTTTATGGCCTCTGTAATCTCCATCATTGATATTTTTCCATTTAATATGTTTTGAACATTCTCTAGAATTTTTGGTAAATCTGCTTTTTTTAGGTACTGCTGTATTTTTTTTAATTTTCCTATGCATTGTAAAGCATCTCGTAAACGTTTTTAATAATTTTTTTAATTGTGTCATTTTGAAACTGTAATTCATCCTTTTAGGTCTTGCAATTTATTTATCAGTTTCTTCTCTTTTTTCAGCCTATTTGCTAACCATCTCCCCGGCTTATTGGCATTTTCAAAAAAGTTGTTTAGCCCTTTTAATCTGATGGGCCATTATTTCTGTCTCTACTAGGTTTAGTTTTTGTTTTATTATCTCCATTTGTTTTTTAAGTATTTTCTTTTGTAGGTCTATTTGTAGTTCTAGTTCTAATTTTCTAAATTCTTCTTCAACTTTAACTGTTGTTGTTTTGTTTCTTTGTTCATTTTAGCAGTATAAGTTATAGCCATCCCTCTAAAATATGCTCTAGCTGTATTCCACACATTTTGAATTGATGTCTCTTCTTTCTTATTTATTGGGGGGGGGGGGGGAAGTGCATTTCCTTTGTTGCTAGTTCTATAAATTTTTTCTTTCAATATAGATTTGTTCAGGGACCATCTTAGTTTTTTCTTGGCTCCTTTCCAGGTCATTTTTATTGGATTATGATCTGCCAAGATATTAGTTTCTATCTCTACTTCTTGTATCATCATGCTAATTTCAGAGGATATCCATATCAATTTTTGACCATGATTTTTGTCTATTTGAATAAAATGTATATTGCGGGTTTTTTGCATTTTTTTCTCTCCTTATGTCTTGAATACAAATTTCTTCTGCCATTTTAGAAAAGGGTTTTGGTAATATATTTCTTCCTTTCTTCCCTATTTTAGTGCTTTTATAGTCCAAAGTTCCATCTGCTATTGCATTAAAGTCTCCCATTGTAAAAAAAATTGATATTCCAATTCTAATTTTTTAAATGTAATTTTTGATAAAATTCTTCTTGTTTATCATTTGGTGCATATATTGCTACCATCAGTATCTGTTTTTGGTCCATTATTATTTTCACCATTAATATTCTTCCCTCTTTATCTGCATAAATTTAGGGTTGTTTCTTTAATAGAGCTTTTCCTCTTTTCTTTTGTTGTGCTAATGCAAAATGGAGTTTGCCAATTTTTGGTTGTTCTAACAATTTATAGTGTTGTCTCTTAATATGTGTTTCTTGGAGACAAATTATATCTATTTTTAATTTTTGTAGTCATGTAATTTTTCCTCCTTCTCTATCTCTTTCAATTATATTTAGGTCTTCTAGTCGATCTTATCTGTCTCTGTTCTCTTGGTCTTGCCCCTTCTTCTGTATTTGTATTTTTAGTTTCTTCTTCTTCTCTTGGTTTGGCTGCTCCTTCTATTGCCATCTTTTCCCGTCTTTTTGTTTCTCTCGCTGTACCAGATTCAAAGTCCATAAACGCTTTATGTTTGTCATAGAATTCCATTGCTTTAAGTGGCGTGTCCAGTCTGTATCTTTTCGTATTCCAAAAAATTAAAATCCCTTCTGGGATCATCCATCTAAAGTTCACTCCTTTTTCAATTAATTTTCTGGTTAAAAATTGATATTCTTATTCTCCTAGGGATATGTTTGAGGACTACAATTTCTTTTCCTTTATATTTCAAAGGGTCATCTCTCACTCTTCTCAGGATCTTATCTCTTATAGGTTTTTTAAGAAATCTAACATGTACTTCTCTAGGAACTTAATTTCTTCTCACGTAATTTGAGTTAACTCGGTATATCTGATCTAATTCTCCTTCCATTTCCTTTTTCCCAATTTCTAATACATCAGCCAGTAATTCCGTTATCAGATCTACAAGGTCCTCTTCCTTGTCTTCCATTATGTTTTGAAATCTTAAGAAGAAGCCTTTTCCATTTCCATGACTGCTATTGAGTCCTCTAATTCTGCATTTATTTGTATCAATTTCTGATTTTCATCTTTTAATTCTTCTAATTTTTGATCAACCTCTGTTGATTTATCTATTTTTTGAATACTTTGTTCATTTTTTCTGAACGTCTGTTTAAAATTTTCACATTTAGAGATGATATCATCATGTTTTTGGTTCATTATATTAAAGTAATTTTTCATCTCCTCATAGTATTTCGTTGTAATTGCTTCTCTCTCTTGGATTGCTTGTAGTATCACTTGTGTCTCATTCTGGAAGTAAAACAACAGTTCTTATAACAGCATCTTAATGACACTAGCCTGTTCTTTAGATAACTATTGGGGTTTTTTATAAGGCAGCATAAAGGGTAATGAAACATCTGCAAGAAAACAAGCAAGTCCACCAACAACCCCTCATTTCAACCCAGAGCTACAAATATTCTCCTTCATTGGTAGCATAAACGTTTCTTTAAAAAGAATTTTATAATTTATAGAAGCACTTAACTACCAATTACAGAGTATACTCTTAATGAAGATTATCCCTTTATAAGTAAAATGTATAAAATAAATCCTACATATACTAATTGCATTACCATAAACATGCTTTATTATTCCAGAACCTTTAGGATACATAGTTTCAAACTCAATACTGAAAAACTGGTCAATTAAGCTTTTCTTTTTAGGAGGTGCTGTTGCTGCTGTTCCTGCTGCACCTGAAACTGAAGAGTCAGTCTGTAAAAGCAAACAAATATGTAAGCACCAATACAAACTGCTTATACTTTACTTTTACAAAACTGTCTGTTGTACTTTTAAAACAAGATAAATGTGACCAAAGAGAAAAAATATGAATGGGTTACTTTGAACAAAACCTGGGAAACATAGATCTTGTTCAATTCTACGTCAAGCAGTCTAAATCCAAAACTGGGCAGATATTCCAAGCAGCTTTTTAGTTCAAATTGGTAGCTTGCACTATTATCAACTCAGTATTTGGGATTCCCAAAGTTGCTTCCAAGCATCGATGCAGCACCCATCAGAAACTCTTCAGAACATAATGAAAGAACAGCTTGTTAGACCAGTCAAAGGCTCAACTAGTCTAACATTTTGTTTCTCACCAGGGCGAACCAGATGGTCTGGGCTCTAACAAACAGGAGATGGCCATATGTCTCTTCCCCTGTTGTTTCTGTCCAGCACGTATACAAATGCTAACCTGGATCTAATACTGAAATCTTCAAAACTAATTCTGCCTGACAGACCTGTCCTCTATGAGTTTTTCCATTTCCCTTTAAGCAAGCAACTATGTCTCCATCATGGTAACCAATTATGTAGATAAATTATATGCTTTATTAATAAGCATTTTTTCCTGTTCTTAATCTTCTTACCATCGGTTCTCTTGGATGACCCATAGTCCTTTATAGCATTTTGAGTAGAATAATTTCCCCCTATCCACTCTTTTTATGGCAAAGCACGTTTTCACACATCTTGCTCACATCCTTACTTGGTCACCATTTTTTCTAAGCTATAGAGTTCCCAAACATTCAAACCTTACATTATGGATTTTTTTATTTATACTGAAACAGATTTGTCATCTGGCTAGCTATGAACCCAATTTAAAGAGATTCCTTTGGAATTTTTCACAATCTCGTTTTCCCATACCCTGAATAATCTAATATTATTTAAATCTATTTCAACCCACTGCATACCAATTCATGAAAAAAATTGGTCCCTTCCCAGTGACAGATTAATCCAGTAAGGATTCAAAAGGAATTTGGGGTCATTCCTGAAACTCTGCTTCAGTTCGCAGCTGAGACCTTAGTCACTGCCTGGCATGGAGCATGTGATAACAGCCCTAGATTAGATTGAACCTGTGCCACCTATGCAGCTCTAGGCAGTTCACAACCGCATAAAAAGCCATAAAAATACTTGAGAAAAACATACCTTTAAAAACAGGTTAAGACTTGCAAGTTAAAATAAATCAGGTAGGTGACTGATGGCCCTGTTTCATTTAACCAGATTCCTTCTTGGGAAGGAGTTGAAGTAGCTCTGCTAGGCATTTGTTAGACAAAGTTGGTTTGATATGCTTGGAAGTAGACTCTAAGTTAGGCAGTTACACTGCCTCAGTTTTTCTTCTTGGAACTGGATTATTTTTAATATTAGTTACAGAGGTTTTTATATTGTTTGTATACCGATAGCTTAAAAACTGTTATCTCATGTTTTGATAACGCTATTGAGCATAACAGGTTTTTTGTAATACAGATAGTCCTCAACATTACCAGAATTGAGCCCAGAATTGACCCTAAGTTCTAAGTTGTTGTGGTTGTTGTCAAGGCATCATGTGACTGGATGTGATTTTCATTTATGAATTTAGATGCCCTACGCACAGTCACTCATGCGCTCGTGACCTCCCGTTTAGACTACTGCAACGCTCTCTACATGGGGCTGCCCATGAGGACCACCCGGAGGCTTCAGCTGGTGCAGAATGCGGCCGCGCGAGTCGTGATGGGGGCCTCCCGATACTCCCATGTAACACCTCTATTCCGCGAGCTGCATTGGCTTCCGGTTGCCCTTCGGGTGAGATTCAAGGTGCTGGTGATGACCTATAAAGCCCTAAATGGCGAGGGTCCGGGATATTTGAGGGAACACCTGCTGCCAGCATCAAGCTCCCTTCGTCCAGTGTGCTCCCACAGGGAGGATCTTCTAAGGTGCCGCCGGTTAAAGATTGCCGGCGGGTAACACCCAGGGGTAGGGCCTTCTCAGTGGGCGCGCCTGCCCTTTGGAACCAGCTGCCCGCGGAGCTTAGGACTGCCCCCGACCACCGTTCATTCCGCCGGGACCTGAAGACCTGGCTCTTCGAGCTCTCTGGCCCAGGCTGAGAATTTTTTAATTTTTAATTTTAACTGGGTTTTTATTTTTCTCAGGGTCTCATTTAATCTTTTTTAATTTGTTTTTAACTTTTGTATTGATTTTCTTTTAAATATCCTGTAAACCGCCCTGAGTCCTTCGGGAAAGGGCGGTATATAAATCTAAATAAATAAATAAATAAAATAAATATATTTTTTCAGAAAAGAGATCCACAGGTTTCACAGATTCTCAAAAAGGTCCATGGAATAAAAAGATTAACTCCTGTTTTAGGCACTTTCAACAACTTACCTGCAATCAAATCATATTTTTATTCCTGTTCAATATTGCTAGTATTATTGACTATAGAAATTCAGGTACAGCCCAGAGTTAGTCTCAGTTATTTCCATAAAGTAAATACTTACTTCCATTACTTCATCACCTTCTATACCTTCTAACTTTTGCTGCAGTACTCGCATCATCTCTACCCAGCATTCATTGGCATCCTAAGGAATAAGACAAAGATAAAACTAGATCACTGGAATCCAACTAAAATATATGTTGAGTATGGATTATATACACATCATATAAAAACACAAACACATTTGTGCACACAGGTGCATATATACACAAATGAAAAACACTTTATTACTTTATTCTAAAATGTTTTCTTCAGCAGCCAGGACTAGAAGCTGCTAAGGAATCATACAAATATAGCTATTAATTACCAATATGGAAATGATAAAACAAAAGATACATTTTTATGTAAAATATTCAGCCTTCAGAAAAGAAATTAAAAAGTATCTACCTGTTGGAGATATTGGCCTTGATCTCCTTTCTCTGCAAACTGAGGAAAGGCCATATGTAAAAACTGGAGAAGAATGATGGGAGGGATACTGGAGGAAGTTTTGTCCATAGAATCAAATAAATCTCTTAAAGCTTAAAAATAAAATAGAAAAACAATAAATGCAAGGTAATATAATAAATGCAGCATATTCCTCAAATGCAATCTCTTTATCTCATGTATAAATACATTTTGTAGCAAAAGACTATTTAAATATATAAATGCACTGTCAGTCTATCTTAAAAAATACTGTATAATTAATTATATCATGCAAGTGAAACAATCTATATTGTTGTATGGAAAAGTTTTATACAGGTTAGAACAGCTATTGGGGCAGAAACTGCTGTTGATAAGCAATGCATTCATAAAATATGTCACATGACCATGTCACTTAGCAATCTTAATTGTGGTGGTCCTGGTTGTTGTCATTAAATGAGCACCATTAAGCCATTAAGCAAGGACCTCCAGTGATTGCAATTTTGAATTCCCACTGGCTTTCCCAATGACTTTGCTCGTGGAAAGCGAGCAGGGAACATCAGAAATCATGATCATATGACAGCAGGAATTTATACCAAGGAACGGTATAAATCCTTATTCAGTATCATTACAAATTTGAACAGTTGTGGCTTATCTTAGACATTTATTTTATGTAAGTCATTTAATCCTGAGCCACAACTGCCTATTACTGGTGCAGCTTCAACTGTACATTAAAAAAATGAGTCAAGTTAATCTACTTTCAAAGTGAGACTCTAGTGAAACAAAAGGCAATCAATAGTACATATTGATTGTACTATAACCATGTACAGGTAGTCTTCACTTTAAGACTATAATTAAGTCTGCAATTGTGGTTGTACGTAGTGATGGTTATAAAGCAGGTCATGAAAGACATAGATTTTCTCCATATACACATTTGTAGGTATGTCTCTATATTTCTCTCTGTATGCATATATCTGGAATTATATAGGTCTTATCTCGCAGGTTGGGATTTTACTGTTGTTTTTTAATATTTTTTTTTATTTTAATTCCATTTATATCCCGCCCTTCTCCGAAGACTCAGGGCGGCTTACAAGCTTAGCAGTAGCCTTCATTCTATGTATATGCCTGCTTATTAGGGCTTTCCCTCCCCCCCAAGTGGCATTATTACAAAGTCAGCTTATTGCCCCCAACAATCTGGGTCCTCATTTTACCTACCTCGGAAGGATGGAAGGCTGAGTCAACCTTGAGCCTGGTGGGATGCGAACCTGCACTAATTGCAGGCAGCTGGTGTTACTTAAGGAGGCATTAGCCCACTGCTCCACCAAGGCTCTAAATATATCTATTTATTGTTTTAGCTTGGGCATTGTGTTTAATTCTTTTTTAACTTTTGTATTTTTGTATTTTTATATGTTTGCCCTGTTCACCGCCCTGAGTCCTTCGGGAGAAGGGTGGTATATAAATAAAATTATTATTATTATTATTATTATTATTATTATTATTATTATTATTATTATTATTATTATTATTATTATTATTATTATTATTATTATGTGATCCTGCCCAATTTTACAATCTTTTTTGCAGTGGTCAAGTGAACAGGGCAGTCATAAAGCAAACACATGTTGCTTTTGAAAAGTCTCTTTTCAAGGTTTGCTGTAACTTCGAACAGTTGCTGAGTGACCAGTTGTTAAGTCAAGGACTACATGTACTGTAAAACTAATATAGAAAGTTAATTATCATCACATATCTGACTTAGCTTTTATCCAACCTAGCATAAGGCCACAATGAAACAAATGTATGTATATTCCCTTGTTAGCAATTACCTTCAGCCCATCATCTAATAATCAGTTCTGTACATGCAACTTTAACTGTGCTGAATGTTGGATAGTAATGTAGCAAGATTTCAACAACTTGTTTCTCTGCACATTAACAGAACACTGAAAGAATGAATGAACAGATTGGGCAAGATTAACCTAATAAACCAACTAATCAAATATTCTGCATCCATTCAAGAGATCTAGCTAGAGCGGTGCCAAATAAGGAGAAACGTAAGCAATTCTACAGGGTAGCCAATGAACATACCATTCCAAAATCTGATAACAGCATATTCAATAGTTGATTGTTCTTGATTTGTTTTTTTTCTTAAATGAAATGGCATAAATCATAATATACTGGTCAAGAGCAATAAAGTAAACAAGCAGCACTCATTTTCCAATGTTCCAAGTATTTCTGGATTTTAAAAAGCTGCAAATTTCAAAAGGATTTTTTTTAAGTGATCAATGGCTACAACTCAAAAAGTGGTAACAAACTCAAAATCTATAAAATACTTTAAATTGTGCTAGGGAAAAAACAAAAATATCTTCTGAGCAGTATACTGGATTTTTATCTGGGGTAACTAAATTATATCAGAAAACTCTGCTTCACTCTTGAAATACAAACCTGCAGTAATATACTGAGCAGAGGCCATTTCCCCTGAAGCTCTTAAGGCGCCAGCATACCTAAAAAGTTTAAAAAATATAGTTACATTGGCCCTTGAATCAACATAATATAGAAAGTTAAAATGGCTTTTATCTGGAAACTGAGATTCATCTGTGAGATTTTGACCACAACCAAGAAAGTTGTAAGTTGTGACTACAAAATCAAGATTTGGAATTCTTACATTTTGGAAGGTCGTAAAATGGGGCAAAACTCACTTAACAACTGTCTCAAAGTGTTGGATTAAACTGTGGTCATAAGTCAAGGACTACCTCTAAAAGAAGGAATATGTGACCTGAAATCTGGTTGCACCTAAAAAGCCTTGCATGCTGCTCATTACTTTGCATCAGACTAGTTGTATAGATCAGACCAAACCCACCTCTGCCCACAATTCTATTCTATTCCTGCAGAAGCCAACAAAACGTCATAGAAAGGTAGAAATGGTTGTAATAGCGATATCTCACTCATATTCCCAGCAACTGAAATAAATCTTCTGTCTTCTTTATTAAAGGAAATATATGGTATATACTAGTAATGCCTTGTCCTCCCTCCATAATCAAATCCAATTTCTAATTAAATATATCCAAATGGTGCTATCTTTACATCTTGTAGGCATTCAATATTTAACCATTTGATTTTGAACAAGTGTGTTTCAATATAATCCCAATCAGCTATTTAATTAGATTGTCCCAATACTAGAATTTTAAAGGAAAATTTCTATTTTGAAATGAGGAAATTCCTTACCCATTTACCCAATACTATATCTTATTCCACTCCCTTCTCCAGTAACTCTAGCAGCCAAATAGCCAGTAACTTCTCCAGATGAAACAACTCTTAATTTTACTGATAGTTTCTTAAAAATTAGCTTTACTGTTGGTTGACATATTCAACTGCTTCTATTATGTATATGTTACTATATTTATTATGTTTAGAGTCAGTTTGGTCTAGTGGTTAAAGCAACAGGCTAGAAAGCAGGAGACCGTGAGTTCTAGTCCCTCCTTAGCCAGTAAAACTGGCTGAGTGACCTTGGGCCAGTCACTCTCTCTCAGCCCAACCGACCTCACAGGGTTACCGTGGGCAAAATAGGAAGAGGAAGGTGTGCTGGATATGATCACCTCCATGATTTACTTGTAAAAATAATAAAGGTGGGATACAAACAAACAAATAAATAAATATAAAAATATTCCAGGATAATTTGTAAATATACATGAAACAAAGAGCCAGTAGCTTACATATAAATTCCACTCAAAAAAGAGGGCTTCCTTTCCCCCCCCCCTTTCCATTGCAGCCCACTGTAGCTCCTAAAAAGCTGCCCCTAAAGATCAGGGAATCCTCTGAAACAATCTAAATGTGTATGGGGAAGCAATGTAAGGACAGAAAAGGTAGAAATTGGGGAGGCCAATTGTGTGAGCAAAAACATGCTCTGACTGTTTAGAAGCATTTCTGGATATAAAACATGAACCTCAAGGATAATTTATTCCACAAAAGGTTGCTTAATCAAACACTTCATCCATCTAAAATGCTTTAAAGTGAAATGATCTGTAAAGTCTCCTTTTCACATACATAATCCTTGACAGTCCTATATTTTAAAGATGCTACCGTAGTTAACTAGAGTCGTGCCCAGAGAGACTTTGTAGAATTGAGATGGTGGCATATAAACTTAAAAAATAGAAACAAATAGTTAATACTATTTGACTTCTTGTAGAATTTACCGAGTAGAAACAGAAAAAGTAACATTAAGTATCAAAAGAACAATTTTAAGGATATGCCAGATAAATTTTGCTAATACTTTAGTATCTTCACTTTCCAATGTACTACAGACTGCAGCAATGATGTTTAAAATATGGTATCAATACTTCTTGAAACCGATCAACTCTGGTCACTAATCAAAATAAGATGTTAAAACTTTATGAAATAAATAGTGCAGGAACAAAAAGCATTTTTCTAAATAACTCTTTAATACAGAACTCTCAATTCCACTTGCAGAATAGATTTCAACACACACTGGATTCCTATTATAGTTCTACCACAAAATTTGAATTATATATTTCAATTTTTAATTTGAAATCTAAAATTAAAAATAAAGTTTACACTTAAACTTATTCTAGATTTCCCTTTCTATTAAAAATACTACTAGCTACAATTCATATTACTTCATATTTTAAAAAATGAATAAAATTATCAGCATTCTATTTGTAGTTATAAAACCTACCTCTTAAGAGCTTCTTTCAATTCTGGCACAGAACGAATACACTGAACTGTAGCATTCATATAACAAGTATTCCCAAGATTTGTTAAGCCACATGGTAATTCCATCTGTCACAGAAATATTAAAAATATTTGCTCTATATTAAATATTGTATTTTTAGAAATATTTTTGAACATGACATCTCATTGTTGGTTCCCCAAAATGCTGCATTTGGCCGCAATGATATCTGTTCTTAGTTGCATCTCATTTGGACTATTATTTTATTTAATTTGGATGCCAGCTGACTGCAACATACTTTGAAGACTATTCAGAAATCTCTGAAAGAGCATGTTTTCCAGAATTAAGCTGCCTGTTCACTGTAGCTGGAACCTATATTAATCCCTTTTTGAAAAAGAGAAAGAATACTTTATTTTTCCAGAATTTTTAATGTTTGGTTAGCCAGCTATTCTTTTGTTTATCAATTTTAAATTGTTATATTTCAAAACAGAAAATTAAAATTACTAGGCAATTTGTGTATGTGTATACCTCCCACTTCCCAAACATTCTGGGAAGTTCACCAAAAAACCAGGAAAAAATAATAAAACCACATAACAATAAAAACCAATAAAAACAAATGAACAAAAAGCAAAACAATGATATGTTTATAATACAGACTTCTCCCCCAATCATGTCCAATTCTCACATACTGCCTGTACCATGTCCCTGCAGTTTTCTTGGCAAGATTTCTGAGAAGTGGTTTGCCACTGCTGTTTTTTCAGAGTTGAGAGAAAGTGACTGGCCCAAGATCACCCAGCTGCCTTCATGCCCAGATTAAGACTAGAAAACTCATGGCCTCACTGTTTATGGCCTGCTACTTAAACAACTACCCCAAAGTGGATCTCTATTATATATATTAATCCCCATTAAATCTGAGGTCATGTATATTTCAGCATTCAAAATCATGAGCATAATGAGAAAATTAGGCTTACTGCCGAGGCTAACTGTTCTTCTGTCATATCTTCAACGAAGACAGGCCGGGCTATTGGTTCTTCAGGAAGAGCATCAGCAGAGCCCATCATTAATAAGGTCATCCCCTATTGAAGAGGTGAAGAGATTTATCAGCAGATGCTTTAAAAAATTAAATATAATCACATGCATTAGTCTTCAGGAAGTTAGTTTTAATATACAAGCTCAAAAGCAATTTTGATTCTTTATGTTACAGAGTATTGTGACACATACAAATTTAAATTATGGTTATTTTATTGCCTTTTGAAAAAAGTGTAAAGTACTAATATATATCATTCTGTTCCTTAAGGAACCAAAGTATTTACTATACCCTTAACTTGCTGAAAAAATGTTCCCCTTTTTTCTAGTACAGGGGTGTCAAACTGCCGGCCCATGGGCCGGTTGCATCATGTGGAGGCCGCGCCCACCCCAGCAATACGTAAAACGTCACGATATGTTGTGACACGTCATGTGACGTGAGTTTGACACCTATGTTCTAGTTCACCTACTATAAAAATCAAATAATATCAGCAATCACATTTGGGTTCACATTTTTAATTTCGTTTGTCTCCGAAAAGATGTTAAATACCTGTAAAGATGTCATAATACTAAAAGCAGTTTTTAATTCTTTATAGCTATAGACTTAGAATTTAAAAAGTAAGGCACTATCTGAATCCTCCTTCTACTGTTCCCCATTCCCAATCACATCATACTTTGCATCACTGAAACCACAGAGATAAACCCTGCTTTACGAAGCTGTTAGGTATAGAAAACATCCAAACAATTATAAATACCTAATGCAAACACTGTGTAAATACTTACACTTTTAATTTTGATATTGCCCCAATCATCATCCTATTTGAAAAAGAAAATAAATGTAAACTTTTCGTAATAGCAAGATGACTGAACAGATTCAACAAATACATCAACAGCTAAAAACAAAATCATCAAAGGTATTTATCTCATAGCAAAAGCCAAAAATTCCTCAGAAAATGTACAAAAATAATTTATTGTTTAATTCATAAATTCTATCAGAATGCCGATATGATCATTATTGCCTCAATACACTAAATGTGTAAGATATACAACAGCAAGTTGTATGTGATAAAATATCAACTCTACCTTTAAAGTTCCACCTTTCACCATCACTTTCTGTCTGTCAGGTTGAACGCCAGTCAAAGCAAAAAGCTGTGCTTTGAATACCATTGGAGGCTCATCTGTATTCAGCTCCACTCCATCGAATTTTTCTTTGCCCCATTTTACATTAACTGAAAAACAAAAATTCGAGGTATAACACCAATACTACTATTAAATTAGTACTGAAAATTAGACATAATTATGGCTCCTGATTTGGCAGCAATGATTAGACATTTAAATTATAAAAATTAAAGTCATACAAATTTATATTAAGAATGCCTTTCCTAAAAATTTTACTTGTTTTGACTATAACCCCAACTGGCTGTACTGTCAACAGACATGAGTATTCTGCAACCTTTAACAAGAAGAATCTTTTATTGAAATATCAAGTTTATATTCGTACAACATATTGCTAAAACTGACACCACCATGTATCACATGCTATTCCTACATTACTTCTATATGGGTAACATTTGGCTATATAGGAGTTGAAATAATATGGAATGAATACAATCCCCTTCCCATTCTTCTTTTATGCTTCTCATCCAACATAATTCTGTGGGAAATCAACACACTGTATTAATTGAACTATTCTGTTCCATGACCTATTTGATCTTTTAAAAATCAGCTTTGAAATATGATTGCTTACTTCTCTTCCTTATAAGTAGGTAACATTCATTGCAGGGTGTACATAGTATTAATTCTCTAAACAAGCCTTCCCTAACTTTACACTCTTCTTTGTCTGGGGGACTATGTTCCTTATTATGCCTGCTAACATACTACTTGGAAATACAAGTTAGAGGATTGGAGTGTACAACTACAGGTAGTCTTCAACTTACGACCACAATTGAGACCAAAATTTCTGTTGCTAAGCAAGACAGCTGCTAAATTTACTCCATTTTACGACCTTTCTTGCCATAGTTGTTAAGTGAATCTCTGCATTTGTTAAGTGAATCTGGTTTCACCAGTGACTTTACTTATCAAAAGGTCTCAAAAGCTGATCACATGAACCTGGGACACTGCAACCATCACAAATATAAATCAGCTACCAAGCATCTGAATTTTGATCCTGTGACCATGGGGATTCTGCAACGGTCTTAAATGTGAAAAATGGTCATAAGTCACTTTTTTCAATGTCACTGTAACTTCAAATGGCTACTAAACAAATGGCTATAAGTCAAGGACTACCTGTAGTTTGAGAAAAAACAAATGCATTAGGTCCCAATGTTATAGATTCATCTTTACCTTTTACAATACAAAAGCACCAACATATGAGAATGGCAAGAGGCTCAAGACCCTGAAACAGTTGAATGACAGAAGTGCTTAAGTTTTTTCTCACTGCTGTATCACTTACATCAGATCCAATTCCCTATTTTGTTAAATCTATGCTAATCCTCACACGCGTTCATAATTGTAAGAGTAAAAATAAAAAAAAATTTAAAAAAAATTACTCTGTTCCAGTTCCACATTGCAGGTTTGCTCCAAAGAAAATCTGGGCTCAATTGTAATATGCCCAAGTATATTACTCTTCAAAATTAAGCTGACTTTGTAATAATGCCGCTTGGGGTGTGTGTGGGTGTGTGTGTGTGTGTGTGTGTGTGTGTGTGTGTGTGTGTGTGTGTGTGTGTGAAAGCCCTAATAAGCAGGCATATACATAGAACGAAGGCTACTGCTAAGCTTGTAAGCCGCCCTGAGTCTTCGGAGAAGGGCGGGATATAAATGGAATTAAAATAAATAAAATAAAATAAAATAAAATAAAATAAATAAAATAAAATAATAAAATAAAATAATAAAATAAAATAAAATAAAATAAAATAAAATAATAAAATAAAATAAAATAAAATAAAATAATAAAATAAAATAAAATAATAAAATAAAATAAAATAATAAAATAATAAAATAAAATAAAATAAAATAAAATCACTCAGGAAAGTCAAGGCCTGTGCAGTGCTGCGACGCCAGTGAGCCTTTACCTACGCAACCAACCCACCCCTTGGGCAGATTTTATTTTCTCCTCGCCCTTCCTTCCAGTCGACGTTTATCTTCACCATCAAGGCAATCCTTACTTGACAGGGCGGCATGTAAGCACGCCGTTTACCCCGGCCTTCCTTTGGCACAGCCCTTCTCTGGCCGTACAGCTCAGGTGGAGGAGGAAGAAGAGGGATCCGGTCGCGCGGACTCGTTCCTTCCCCACCGCCAGTTCCTGCCTTAGCGAAGAAGGGCAGGAGAGCGAGCGCAAAGACCCTCGAGCCTCAGGCCCGAGCGGCGAAGCCGAGCTAGGCCCTCGGGAGGCAGACGGCCGGCATGAGTCCCGCAGTCGCGCGAGAGGGCTTGGCTAGACTCACCTGTGAAAAGCGGCATGGCCGGCGGGTTAAGCAAGCAAGGGAACCAGCTAGCTGAAGACGGAAGACGGAGCTCGAGAAGCGCGGCACTTCCCCGCCTGCCTGCCTGCCTGCCTCCCTCCCTCGGGGTCTTATTCAAACCGGCCCCTCAGGATGACGCTGCAAGCGCGGATGGCTGCGCACGCAGCTCCGGAAAAGGCACCGGCTCCCCCTCCTCCCCCTCCTCCTCAACTCTGCTGCTAGTGGTCCTCCTCAGAAGGAAGCGGGGCCTAAAGGCTGTTGGGCTGCCTTGCGCTTGAGACGGAGATTTCTCCCCCACCCCCGCCCCTCTGCTCTGTCAGCCTTTCCTTTACTGGTTGCGGCTACTGGTGCCACTAAAACAAGGGATTAGAGCAGGGCTCTTCAAACTTGGCCCTTTTATGACTTGTGGACTTCAACTCCCAGAATTCCTCAGCCAGCTTTGCTGGCTGAGGAATTCTGGGAGTTGAAGTCCACAAGTCATAAAAGGGCCAAGTTTGAAGAGCCCTGGATTAGAGCCTAATCTAGTAAAATGGGCGGAGGAATTGGAAGAGTTTGTCGTGCTGTAAAGATAGTTGATGTATCGGGGCATTCACAATCTGGTTGGGGGTTATGAGAGTTGAAGTGCGACTCCTTGAGGAACCAGCAAATGTAAAAAGGCTGAATTTTATTTATTTTTTATTTTATTTTAATTCCATTTATATCCCGCCCTTCTCCGAAGACTCAGGGCGGCTTACAAGCTTAGCAGTTGTTGTTGTTAATCTATAGACTCCTACGGATTCTAAATTAATTGAAGACTCAAAAACTTTTTCCTTGGCATTATCGAACCCGTGTATAATACGGCATCAATCGATCCTGTGTAATTTTTTGTGTATCTTAAACCAATTCGCAGATTTCAGTAATTACCGTAAACTACTTAAGCAAGTTTTTATTATATCTTACGTTGACCATAATGCAGCATGAACTACGCAACAGAACATCTTTGTAAATCTGATAATTCTATGACAGTAATTTGTGTGGCTTTACCAGATCTGGCCTGTAATGCGAAATAGCATGTTAGCTATCTGGAGTCTCAGTAGACTTTGGCAGTTCTATTAGACTAATTTAGAAAATGCTATTTATGAAACATTTTAGTATATTCTCAGTGATTTGCAAATTTCTTTGAAATATCTCTCACTGCAATGAGAGCTTTGTTGAAATAAAATGCTTGCAAAGTTACATGCATTAAAAGGCAGCACTGCGGTAACAATTCATACAAGTATAGTCAAAGTTGAAATGTGTCAACTACTTTTAGAAACCATTTTTAAATGGACTATATATTGTACATCTGAATATTTTCTGTGGTATGGGTAATCTTTGATTTACAACTGTTAGTTTAGCAATTGAAGATACAAAAGCATTGAAAAAAGTGACTTATGCAGGCACTAATTATCATGTTTGCTTGACATGTGCCAAAGCAGAGTTATTGGAAGAAGATACATGCCTGGCTAGAAAAGATGTTGGGAGAACACCTAGATCAGACATGTCAAACACAAGGCCCGGGGCCCAGATCCGGCCCGCGAAGTGGTTTCATGTGGCCCGTGAAGCCATCCTGGAAACAGGGAGCGGTCCCCGCTGCCTTGGCCCTGGCCTAGAGACCCTCCTTCTGCAAGAGACCCCCAGATCTGTCCCACTCCTGCCCAGGCCCCCATAGGCACCCTTGATGCCAATGATGTAGAGCTGGCCATGCCCACCCAGTAGGCCATATGCACTCCAGCTGCGCCCACCCAGTAGGCCGCGCCCACCCTGGCCAGACCCACCCGGCCCCCCGAGGGCAACCACAATGCTGATGTGGCCCTCAATGTAATTGAGTTTGACACCCCTGACCTAGATTTTAAACCTGAACATTTTTTAGGTATAATGCCAGAAAAGACTGGTAAACAAAGCATACAGTATATTTGACTCTGCATGTTGTAACAGCGGCAAGAATTATATTTGCAGAGTTTTGGAAAAATGAAGGAATTACCATCAGATGAAGAAATAATAAACAAATATTAGAATGAGCCGAGATGGATAGGCTGACTGAGACTGAAAGAAAAAGAAGAAACGGAATATTATCAAACTTGGGACTGATTGATGGCTAGAGGAAAGAGGATTAAGAACTAAATATGTATTAGCGAATGTTAACTCAGTACATTTGTTTGAACATACTACTGAATGTATGGGAAAAATATTTTTTTTAAAAAAAAGACTTGTGACTGTTACAGCATTCCCACAGTCATGTGAACAAAATTGGAGCACTTGGCAATGCATCTATGACAGTTGCAGCATCCTAAGGACATAGAATCACAATTTGTGACCTTACTAGCAAAGTCAATGGGGACTAGTATTTTTCACTTCACAACTGTGGCAAAAACGGTTAAATATTTGGAGCACAATGCAATGTAAATTTTGATCTGGTAATATGTTGAGATTGTACTTGATATGAACTATATAAATGTTACCTATTTTTATTCTGCCTTTATTATTTTTATAAGTAACTCAAGGCAGCAAGCATACCTAATATCCCTATTTTCCCAACAAGCCTATGAGGATGGGTTGGAGTGTGTGTGACTGGGCCAAAGACACCAATCAGCTTTCATGCCAGCAGATTCCTGGTTTCTAGCCTGATGCTTAACGACTAGACCAAACTGGCTCTTATGAATATAAATAACAGCCTTATCCTATTATTCATAATTAGGAGTTGATGATTCATTTCCAGTGTTTGGTATAGAAATAAAGGACCAGTGCTTGTTGATATAAAAGGCTTTATGTTTCGGTAGAATATATAAATACAGACTGGTTGCCATTATATGTGTGTGTGTGTGATTTTTTTTTGTATATATGTTTTATATATATATATACATATATATGTATATGTTTTATACACACACACAGATACATATATATACATATACATATACATATACATATACATATACATACATATATATATATATATATATATATATATATATATATATTTATATATATATATATATACATACACACACATACCGTATTTTCCGGCGTATAAGACGACTCGGCGTATAATACCCCCGACTTTTGAGAAGATTTTCAAGATTTTTCGTCTTATACGCCGGAAAATACTTACATGCCAGTTGCCAAGTGTCTGACACAAGCCCGATTCAGCCCCGTCTGATGCAGATGGTGCAAAGCCTCCCTTTTGAAGCCCAAAGGGGCTTTTCCTTCCACCCACCCATTTGAGAGCACATTTGCAGACGGAGCAGCCGTGCGTCTGGAGCTAAGCCCCGCCCAGGAGGCAGTCAGCCAGGTGGGCTCGGAAGACGCGCTGGAGAGCTGGGCTTGGGGCGGCCATGCCAAGGCCGGCTGGCGAGGGCCGCTGCGTGGTCTGCGGGCGAGAGGGGCGCCAGGCCCGCCGGAAGTCCCCAGAAGTTCCTGGAACGGCCTGGCGGCGGGCGGGCGCTCCCTCCCCGACCCGCCAGGGAGTGTCTCCCAAAGTGCAGCGTCTGGCGGCCGGGAGTCTGTCGGGCTGGTCGCTGGCGAGCTGGCCCGCGGCTGGGGCCGGGGCCCAGGAACCAGTAGCCGGGTGCGGGTGGGGGGAAGGAAAGCCGGGCACGGGCTTCTGCGGCTGGTTGCGAAGCCGGATGCGGGCGTCTGCCGGATCGCCGGTGAGTGGTCTCGAGG